>NW_027395716.1:600000-956849 GCF_047715665.1 Aspergillus karnatakaensis | reverse complement strand
AGTTAATTTATAAAGCTTAGAATATAATACTTATTATGTAATAAAAGATCTTACATATTTTAATAACTATAAAATATAAGTACAAATAGTAGAATTTTAAAATTTTTTATAATATAAAGATTTTTAAGTCTTTACTTAATTATATTAAGTATATCTAGCTTAACAAAAATACTTAATATCATATCTTAAATTATTATATTAATTTAACCTTTTACTTAAATATATATATAACTTTATATATTAAAGGCTTGCATGCTTAATTCAAAAGTAATTTAAGATTTTTTGTTATAGATTATATTTTTATTATTTTATTATTTAACTATATAATTATATACTTATATAATTAATTAAATAAGAAACTTAAAATTAACTAAGTAATAAAGCTAATATCCTTATCAAAAATTTTTTTTAGTAATATATTAATAAAAGTATCTTATTTTATACTTTATTAATACTTAAAATAATATAATTATTATTACTCTTATTATAAAAGTAAGCCACTAATCTTAAATCTTTATATTATTATTATTTATATTATTTTAGGGCTTTTATATATTCATATAATTAAGGACTATATTAAGTACTAGTAACCTTTATAGCTTAAATAATTTATTAATACTAGAATTTTTATTTACCTTATAATATAACCCTCATTAGTCCTTATATTATTATACTTAAGTTATAAATTATTATATTTTTATAAAAAAGGCTAGTAAGTTTTTTTAATATATTTTTAGTATTAATATTTACTAATTATATTACTAGTATTATTAAGAAACCCTCTAGATTTAAAAAAGTACTAGCTAGTAAGTAGCCTTATTATTATAGGAAATCTTATAATTTAAATATAATAATTCTAGTACTTATCTAATTATCTTTACTAGTAAAGGAATTAAAGGAAACTAATAATTATTTAAATAATAATAAGAATAGGATACTAGCTAATAATACTACAGATAATAATAAAATATATATAAATAAGAATAAAATATATATTAATAATATAATAAAGAATTTTAAAAAACTTATATTATTTTTAAATTATAAGTATTTAGTTTTTATTATGTTATAATCTTTTTTTCTAGATCCTCTAGCTATATTACCTAATTAGAAATTATAATATAATTATAAAATTAAATATACTAATTATAATAATAATATATATAAATATTATTAATTATATTTTTTACCTGGTTATTACTTATTATATTTAATATACTAATACTATAATATTTTTAATAAAGAATCTAATTAATATATATATTATTATCTAGTAATAAAAATTTTTAAAACTTTTATCAGATATTTATATAGGCCTGCCAGCTATAATAATATATTTTTTATAATTTTTATAATTTTTTTTTTTAATTTTTAATATATATATTTTAAAATAAATAATTATATATATCTTAATTAGAAAGGGCTCTTTTTATAAATAGCTTGCCTATTACCTATAATATTATATTATACCTTATATAAGACCCTAGAGTCACGTGCTAACTGCCTTTTAAGTTAGATTAGAGAGGTGTATATATAGCTAGGATGGGTGTGTGTGTAGTATAGGGGGTGTACATATAGCATACCCCTTAATTTATAAAAATAATAATATTATTTATTATTTTAATTTTTAGGATTTTATTGATCATAAATTTAAAGTACTAATCTATATATTCCTTTAATTATATTAAGATAAAGAAGTAGCTTACTCTAGAATTAATAAAGACTTTTATTTATCTAGTAAAAAATCCTTATTTAATAGCAGGCAATATTTTCTTTTGTAATATATAAGTATCCTTAAATTATATATAATAAAGCAGGATCTATATTCTTATTAATATTCCTTATTAAGGGCTTAAGATTATTAACTAAGCCAAATATTCTAGGTTTAAAAGACATATAGTTTAATTATTAAAGCTTTTTTATTTAATAATCATTATTTTTTCTCTAGCTTAGTTTTTTATTAAATACTAGAATATTCTATACCCTATATTATTATAATTAAAACAGGCCCTTTACTTATAATACTAAGCCTTTTATAAGGCTATATTACTTTTTTAAGTTTAACTTTATTTTTAAAATATTTTTAGAATTTACTTAAATTTTTTATTAGTTTTTTATATATAATATTTAAGTTTATTAAACTATTAATATTTATTACTTAAATATACTAGTAATAGCATTAAATATTTATATTAATATTAATAGGTTTACTTTAATTCTTAACTTATTATATTTAAAGAGCTATTTTTATATTATTAATAATGTATTAAATAATTACTTTATCAGGGAATCAAGATTTTAGTTAATTTAAAATAATAAAAAACTTAGTTTTATAAGCTTAAATAAATATAATTCTTTAAGTATAGTTTTAAAAATATTTTTATTTCTCATTTTTATTTTTAAATTTATTAAAGTTCTTAAAGATCTAATTCTTAAGTTATTTAAGGATTATAATAAGTTCTTTTTATTTATAATATAGTTTTTTTATAATTTCTATTTATTTTTAGCTTGTTCTTTGAGTTTCTAGATAATAAAAAAGACTTTTACTTTTTTTTTAAAATTATTATAAAATAAAAAAGCTTTTATCTAGAAATAAATATAAATATTTTATATTTATTAAGCTATAATATTATTATTATACTTTTTATTATATTTAAAATAAGTTATAAGTTAGTAGGTTTTCTTCTTATATTATTAGAATTAAGAACTATAAAAAAAAGTAATAGTTAATAAAATGATTTTAATTATTTTTATTAAGCTAGTAAATCCTGCTAGAGTTAATTTATTAATATTTATATAATTTAAAGTAATAATTATTTTTATAATTGTTTAAAACAAATCTTATTTAGCTATAAAGTAAGTATTATAATCTTAAAAAAGTTTCATAAAATTAAATATAATATTTTACTAGTTTTTTTTAAATTATTATTGTAAATATTAATTATAGGCTAAAGCTAATTTTTATTTAGAGTAAGAAGTTAAGGATTTTAACTCTTTTTATAATAAATATCAACGCAAGGATTTATAATTAATAATTAAGCTATTAAAATAATATACTAGAGAAGAAAAATATAATATTTACTAATATTTTTTATAACTTTTCTTTACTATTTATAAATAGTTATCCTGATTTCTTAATAAATATTAGTTATCTTTATCTATCTACCTTAATCTATATTATTCTATAATTTACTTATATCTTTTTTATTTTATCAATTTTAAGGCCTTTAAGAATACTCTTAAAAGTATTCTAATATTAGATTCTATTTTATTAAATATTTTCGTAGCTATAAATAGTAAGAATTGAATTAAGAATATAATAATAGTAGCCTAAGGTATACCTTTATTTAGTTAGTAAGATTATCTAACTATACCCCCTTATATAAAAGTATTAAGGTCCCCCTTTAAGGAACTTTAGTAATTAATTTACTATAAAGTAAAGCCCTATCTTTAACTAATATATTATGTCTCTACACCCTTTTATAGCATACTGTAGCTATGAGCTTACATTTTTAGACTTTATTTAAAGGCTTTATTAAGTAGATCTAGAAATATACTACTAAATATAATAATCATTTATTTAATAAATATGAATATTTTTATATACTAGCCTTAAAACTAATATAAGTATTAAAGATTTTAAACTACTTACTTATCTATCTTTAAAAAGATAAGGCTATTTATAGCTTATATATACCTTTTCAAGGTAGGTAGAGATAAAAGTCTCCTTTTAAACTTTTCAGGATCTATCTAAGCTAAGTCAACACCTTCAAGGCATCAAATCACATAATATAATAAAAAAAATACTATATAAAGATTAGTATAGGAAAAAGCACTAGAAACACCCTAGGCTATACTATAAAATAAAATAGAAAAGTTATAAAAAGATTACTTAAGAATTAATAAAAATACTTACTAATATTATTATAGCTAAAAAGTTTAAACTATCCTTGAATATAAATTAGAGAAAAGAATATTTAATACTTAATATATAAGCCCCTAGCCTAAACTTATAAACTAGAAAATAAAAAAAAATAATTATAAAAAGAATTATAAAAATAATTATAAAAATAATTAAAAAAAAGATATTTTAAGTACTAAGTAACAAATTAGATATAATATAAGAATACCTAATAGTAAAAAAATATATTACTTATCTTTTATTTCTATTAATAAACTTATAAATATTATTATACTTATTTAATATATAATACCTTTTATTATTAAAACTTAAAATATAAGACTAAATAATTTATATAAATTACTTAACTTAAGCTAAAACTAGGACAGGGAATAGGATATAATGTTACGGAAGAACCAACCTCTGGCTTCTTCCTAACCCTGGTAACCTCTCGTAAGCTCGTAATACTTAACTTAACTTACTTAATCCTTTCTTTAAATAGCTTTATATTTAACTAGTATAAAGACTAGTTATAATTAAGATTAAGCTTATTTAAAGTAGGCAAGACCAAGTATCTTATATATAAAATATTTATAAAGTAATTTATATAAGTATATTACTATTCTAAAAGTAACTTTAAATAATAGTATAGTATTAATTATAAAGAATAAGTAAAACTAGATATAGTAGTAATAAGTATTTTTAAATATTTTTTATAATATACTATTTAGTATATTAGTAGTAGATAGTTTTAGTATATTATTTATTCTTAGCCCTACTATTTATATATTATCTTATATACTAAATATCTTAGTAATATAATAAAGGTTCCTTTTTCTAATTAGTTCTTATTAATATAATTAAAGTTTTTTTATTAATAATAGATTTAATAGGCTATTAGGCTCTTATAGCTAGTTATATCTTAATATTATCCCTTTTTTTCTTTATTTCTTTATCCCTTAAAGGAACTTAAGTAGTCTTCCTCTTACTTATTCTTATTATTTTTCTTTTTTATAAGTAATATTATATTTATTATGCTAAAGTATTATACTAACCTAATCTTTTTTAGTATTACTAAATAATCTTATAATTAAGTAGTAGTTTATTTCTCCTAGGCTATTTATATCTAAGATAATAGTTTTATTTTTTTAGTTACTTATAATTATTACTGGTTAGTTAGTAAGTAATATATTATAAATTATTTATAAAAATATTTACAATATATATTATATATTTATTAGGAATAACCTTATTATTATAATTTTTATACTAGAAATAAATAAAATCTACTACGTGCGGCTAAGTCTATATTATTAAATAACCTTAAAAAAATTAAGAAAAAACTTGATCTCCTCGAGCCTAAAATTTTCAATTTTTAGTCTTATCTAGCTAAGCTTTACTAGTAATTATTAAATAAATAAAAATATTATTAAGAAATAATAGCATAATAATACGATTTATAAAAATAATAAGCTTTTATTAAATAAAAAGATTTTAATATATCTAAATATAATATAAAGTTATTAAAGATCCTTAGCAAGAATATATCTACCTTTTTTTTTAATAAGTCTAGACCTTAGCTACTTCTACTAATAACTTATTTAAGTTTATTTAAATAATAAATTAAATAGGTTTAATTCCTTTATTACTCTAGGACTTCCCTAGGTTTTCTAGCCTTAAGATTTTTAGTAGTATTCTTAACCCTTTTTCTAGTACCTTATCAGGTTCTTAATAGGTTCCTATATATATTTTAAGATATTATATCTTTTTTATTTTCTTAGGTATTAAGTTTTACCGCTAACTTACTTATAATCTAGAATCCTTTTAACTTTATATTTTACTTTATTTATTTTTTTAGTTTTTATATATTTAGTAAGTTTAGCGTTAATAAGTACTAGTTCTAATAATAAGATATAAAAAACTAGGTATATATATTTTATAAAAGCTAGTAGCTTTAGTTAATAATTAACTAGTCCTAATTACTTCTTAATTTTAAATAATCCTAAGTAAATATAGTCTAGCTTTATACTTAGTTATTTTATTTTAATATTTTATTATAAGAAAAAGACCTTCCTTTTTTTTCTAGATCTAGTTTCTTAAATCTTTTCTTATTATAATAAATTATTATTTATATATTAATAAACTCTAAGTCTCTTAATAGTTAGGCTTAGATTATTTTTAGTCTATTTATAAAAAGTCTAGCTTCCTTAGCTACTAGTTTGTTTTATATTAATTTTTTATATATATTTAGATAATATTTATAATTAGCTTTAAAAAGTATTATACTTATTATATTATAAACTAAATTATTATATATAAACTAGGCTATTAGTAAGTTTTCTTCCTAGTTATTTTATATATAATTTATATAATATTATAAATATTACTTAATAATTTAGTTTACTTTCTTAGTTTATCTATTAGATTATAATTAGTATATAAAAATTATTTATAACTTAATTCTTATTTAATCCGCGACTAATTTCTAGAATTTTATAGTAAATAGTTTATCTCTATCTAATATAATATACTTTAGTATATTATAAGTTATAATAATAATATTAATAAATAGGCGACCTATATTTCTTATAATTATAATTATTATTATTAGTACTAGGTAGATATATTTTATAAGTTAATCTATAATAATTATAAGATAGTCCCTTCTTAATATTATAATTAGTAAAAGACTTATAAAGTTAACTATAATTTATTCTTATAATTTTATTAATACTTCTAAGTTTTATAATTTTTTATATAAAGCATGTCTTATAAGCTTATTCTTAATATAGCTTTTATATTTGCTAATATATTTTTTAACCTTTTTCCTTATATTTTTAATATAATAAATTTCTTGCGATCTTTTTGTATATTTTATTAATACTAAAATATCCTTCTATTAGACTATTATAATATAATAAAATAATCTTATTAATTAGCGTAAGTAAAATATAGATTAATCTTTTAATTTAAATTATATTATCTTAGTGTTTATTTCCTTTATTTAATACTTCTAGGATTTGTTATATAAGTTTATTATTTTTAAGGCTTTTTTAACCTTATCCAGGATTTCTAGTCTACTAACTTTTATTATTATAACTAGGATTATAAGGTTATTTCCTAGTATTTTATTTTTATTAACTTGTAGGATTACTAGTTTTAAACTTTTTTTTTTAATTTTATAATCTAGTTTTTAACTAAGAGCATCTACCTATATATCCTTAATTTTTTTATAATATATAGTTTTATAATTAAATTATAATAGTAGTTCGGCCTATCTAGCTTATTTTTTTATTAACTTTTTAATTATTATAAAATAAGTTAGGTTCTTGTAGTTAGACCTAATTATAACTTAATACCTTATATTTTTTTTAAGTAAATCTTTTAATATTTAAATATTATTATAATAGCTAGTAGTTTTTTATTACAAATATTATAATTTACTTCTAGTAGTATAAACTTTCTTAAATAAAAAACTACTAATTTTTTCTTATTATTAGTTCTAGTTTAGGTTATAATAACCCCTAAAATATAATCTAATATATTTATTTTTATTATTATAAGTAAAGTAAGATTATACTACCTTTAAATTAGTAAATTAATTAGGTTTTCTTTAGCTTTTTTAAAAGCCTATTATTACTTATTTATTTATTTATATAAGATATCTTTTTTTAATAACTTAAATAAAAGTTTTATTTTATAAGTATACCTCCTAATATAATACTAGTAATAGTTTAATAAACTAATAAATTATTATAACTCCTTAAGGTTCTTAGGTATAGGCTATTCCTAAATTATCTTAACCTTTAATATTTCTACTTAAATACTATCCTTAGTAATCTAGTACCCTAAAAACTCTATTTCTTTAATATAAAACTTATACTTTTTAAGCTTATACTTAAGGTTTACTTTTTATAACTCTAATAATATTTCTTATATATCTAGTATATATTACTTAAGGGTTTCTAAATAAATAATAATATTATTAATATATATATATATGCACCTTAATAAAACCTTTTATAATATTTTTTTAATATATTACTAAAATAATACTAGTATATTAGTTAGCCCGAATAATATAACCTAATATTTATAAAAACCCTACTTTATTTTAAAAATAATTTTCTACTCTTTTCTCTTCTTAATCCTAATATAATAATACGTGTTAGTTATATTAAGTTTTATAAATTATTTTACTCTACGTAATTAATCTTAAATATTATTAATTAAAAGTAAAGAATACTAATCCTTAATTATTATATTATTAAGTAGTTAATAATTAATATAAAGTTATTCTTTTTTCTTTTTCTTTAAGATAAATAAGACCCTATATTTTATTAGAGACTTTAACTTCTAAATAATCCTAATAAATTCTTTAGTATTAATATATTCTTTTAGTAACCTATTATACTTATTATTTAATAGGATTATTTATTAGTAATCTAATACTTTCCCTTCTTAAATAAGTATAGTATAATTATAAGGCCTGTATAGTAGTAGTACCAGGTTCTTAGGTTTTTTAAAAATATTTTAAAATTAATTATACTTTTTTAGGACTTTCTAAAGTAGCTTAGTATTACTTATAATTATTACTAGCTACTAAGCTTTCTCCTTATCTTTTTTTTTATTTTTAATAATTTTGTAATATTATCTTATTTTACTAGTAGCCTAACTAGGAATATTTATTAATTATACTTGCTTTAATAATTATTTTATTATTATAATAATAGAAATAACTAGACTTTTTTTTTAGGGTTATATAATTATTTTTAGGTATTAACTTTCTTATAAGTTACTTAATTATTTACTTAATCTTATTCTAGGCGCGTTACTAGCTACTAGTCCTAATTAGTACCTTTTTTTTTTATTTATAAGTATTTCTTTTTTTATTAAAGTATCTTCTTACTCTAGTTAATATCTAGGTTATAATCCTCGAGTTACAGGATCCCTAGTACTATATTATACTTACTTAAAAAATTTATATTAAAACTTAGTTTATAATATTTCCTATATACTACTATAGATAGTAGTACTAATTTAATTATTAGTTTAAGAGTTCTTAGGTTCTTGCTATTTAATCTATTAATTAGTATAAGTAATTCCTTCCTTATACCTAGTAATTTATAAAGATTTATAAATTTAGGGTTTATAAAATTACTAGTTACCCCTAAGTTAATTATAATATTCGCTAGCTATTTATTAACTTATATTAATAATTTAAGATATCTTCTTTATTATATTATTACTAGGAATCCTAGTAAGGCTAGTTTATTACCTTCTAAGGATTCTAGTTCCTAGTTAGGTACCTTATTATATTATAGTAGTATTAGTACTAGTCTTACCTTTTTCTTTTTTATATTATAATAAAAGTATAGTATTTTATAGTAATAGAGCTATATTTTAAATATATAATCTAGGTATTTCTTATATCCTTTACACGTGCAGCTTATCTAATAATATAAGTACTTTATATTATTTTTTATATATCTAGGCATGACCAGGCTATACTTTACTAGGTTTTTTAGAATATTATATTATAATATTAAATATATTTACTTATAGCAGGTAACCTATAGTTATTAGTTATATTTAAGGTACTTAATATAGTACTTATAATTATATTATTAGTAATAATAATACTTATAGCTAAGTAAACTTTTTTATTTCTTACTAGTTTCCCTTAGATTATTATAATAATCTTAGTTATCTCGCCCGCAGGCTCTATAAAAGTATAAGTATTTATTATAAAATTATTTATATATTACCTAGTTCTTATTAGTTCTGTCCTAGTATATTAGCTAAATATAATAATATTAAAATATAATTTATTACTAGATTTATTATTATCCTTGCTTGATTTTAATTTTTCTATATTCTTAGTAATTTTATTTTATAAAGTTAAGCCTTTTTTTATTACCTAGTAATCTAAAAAAATCTTTAAATCCTTTTTAAATAAGGTTTTTAATTAAGGCTTCAGGTACCTTAATAAGTTCCTCCCTACTAAGATTAGGGCTTTTTACTTAAGTACTCAATTATTTATTAAAAGAGTTAAAATCCTATATAATAGCTAGAAATTTATTATATTTTTTTTTAAACTAGCTTAATAATAGATTTATCTTTATAAATCCTATCTAACCTCTTAACTTAGCTATTTTATAAAATTTATTAAAGTTAATATTTTTTTATATAATATTTATATATAAGCTTATAGGCCTTGCTACTATAGCTAGTATTATATTTTCTAGCCTAGATATATATATAAATTTCTAGCTTTATATTAGTTATACTATTAAAAGCTTATTTATTTTATTTACTTTAGTTTAAGAGTAAATTACTTAGGCATCTCTTTACTTTTAGCTTCTTAGCTTAGTATAATATATACCTAATTAGTTTTTCTATTTCCTAGGTAATCCTTATAACTTTTTTATAGGTTAAAGGTAGCTTATCCCCTACTTCTAGGATTTTTTTAATAAAAATAATTTCCCTTATTATATTAAGTATTATTAGCTTTATAGTAGTATTTAGTTATTTTCTTTATTTAAAACTTTTATAATGTTTCTAGCTCTAATTTTTTTCTTTAAGAGTAGTCCGCTATTTTATAACCTAATTTACTATAAGTAAAGTATAAATTCTTTTTTTAGTATTATTTTCTTTTCTTCTTAGAAAATATTATATTAAGTTTTATTAATTAAGGTTTATAAGGGTCTCTTCTACTAAAAGTTTCTCTAGCCTTGTTAGTATAGTAACCTTTATAATTCTTATTTTTTTTAGGTAATAGTACTATCCTCCCTTATCTTAGTAATTATATTATTTCTTTAGCTTCCTAAGCTAGTTTCTAATATAAGATACTAGATTATATATTTTTATTAATATTTTTAGCCTTAGTAAAAAGGCTAACTTCTCTTAAATATTATAATCCAAGGCTTTTTTAAAATAAAATATAAATATATTATCTTCTTATATTAAGTAAAATATAACTTATTAAAATTCTAAGATAAGCTAGCTAATATCCCTACTAGCTTATTATAATTTATTAATTTTTTATTTTATATTTCTAATTTTATTAATATCTTTAAAGACTTAAGCAAGTTATTCCTTAAAAATATTATAATTTTTAAAGATTTTCTTAGTATTTTTAAGTAAATTTTTATAATTAGTCTCTTATTATTCCCTAATATAAGGTTTAAATTATTTATATACTTTCCCTAAGAAATAAGTTAATATAAATATAACCTTGTTAAATTTACTAGATAGCTTGTCTATATTAATATTAATAAAAATTTATATCTAAGTAAAAAAGTATTAGAGCTTAGATTATTTACTATTAAATAATTTAGGAGTTTTAACCTTAATAGCATTTATCTTAAGGTAGTTCTTAAATATATTAATATATTTCTAGAGCTATTTAATCTTATTATTAGTACTAGTACTAGTAAAAGTATTAACCTTTTTTTTTAAGTTAATTAATTAAGGAATTAATACTCTTAGATTAACTATTTATCTACTCTTATATAATTCTTATATTATTAGCTAGCCTAGTAAGTTATTATTAAAGTATAATATTTTTGCTAGCTAAGGTAAGCTAAGCTACTAACTTATTAGCTTAACTAGTAAGTTAAAATATTATTTTAGTTTTTAAGTTAATTTAAAATACTCGCGTTAACTAGTAATTAATTTATTATAAAAGAATTAATCTCTAGCTTCTTCCTAACCCTAGTAACTTTTTATAAGCTTATAATACTTAACTTAACTTACTTAATCCTTTCTCTAAATAGCTTTATATTTAACTAGTATAAAAACTAGTTATAATTAAAATCAAGCTTAATTAAAATAAGTAAGGCTAAGTATCTTATATATAAAATACTTATAAAATAGTTTATACAATTATATTACTATTTTAAAAGTAACTCTAAATAATAATATAGTATTAATTATAAAGAATAAGTAAGACTAGATATAGTAGTAATAAGCATCCTTAAATATTTTTTATAATATATTATTTAGTATATTAATAGTAAATAGTTTAGTATATTATTTATTCTTAGCCCTATTATCTATATACTATCTTATATACTAAATATCTTGGCGGTGTAATAAAGGTTCCTTCTTCTAATTAGTTCTTATTAGTATAGTTAGAGTTCTTCCTGTTAGCAGTGGACTTAATAGGCTGTCAGGCTCCCGCGGCTGGTTATGTCTTAACATATAATTCTTATTTATATATTTAATAAAATTAATAATTAAAGCCTTAAAAACCTAGAGATTAAAATAATAAAGAACAAGAATATTATAAACTAAAGAATAAAGTTAAAAGTTATAAAAATAAAAAATAATATAAAGCTTTATCTTAAAAATAATAAGATTTATATTCTTAATAATAAAGTAAAAATAACTATAAAAATTATTAAGGAAACTAAAGCTAGGAGTAGTATTTTTATAAAATATATATAAAAAATAAAGATATTAAAATAAAATAATTATATTATTATAAAATAGCTAATAAACCTAGATAATATTTAGGCTAGAAAATAAATTGTAATAAGTAAATAAATCATTTACTATATTATATTAGCTAATAAAAAATAAATATAATATAATTAATAGTTTAGTTAATATCTTTAAAATAATATTAAGTACTAATAGATTATTAGTATTAAGTATTACTAAAATACTAGCTATTATAGGAATACTTATGCTAAGTATTATAAAGTATATTATTATAAAAGTAAATAAATAAGCTAGTTATAAAAGATTAAGAAAAAAATAGTTAAAAAAAGTTAGTTAAAAAAAGTTAAGATAAGGAAAAGAAGATCTTATATAGTATTATAATAATTATATAATACTTAACTTTTTGTAATAAAGATAATACTTATTAAAGGTAAATTAGGACCTGCCAAAGTAAATAAAAGAGAATTTATTATATTTAAAATAATAAAGTAATTAAATATTATATTTATTAAAAAAAAGGGGTATTATTATAAGCTAGAGGCCTTATATAAAAACTTAATAATAAACCTTATTAAAGTACCTAATTAAGACTAGTATATTATATAACTACTAAAGTTTTTCTTTATTTAATATATACCTTACCTTTTTAAACCTTAGTAATTCCTTTTATACTAAAAGGTATAGCTATGTTTATTATCAGACCACTGCCCCTAATATTAAGGTCCTAGTTAATAAAGTATTTATAATATTTTAAAAATAAGAATAGTAATTAACTAGCTAAAATATATAATTATATTATTAAATTAGTATTAAACCTAATTAATAAATTATAAAAGTTTTATATAATTATTTTTATAATTATAATTAAAGTACTAGATATTAATTTAATAAATTAACTAATAAATTAATAAAAATAATAAAAATATTAATAAAATCCTAGCTAGTAACTATTATATAATTAGTAAAGTCTTAATATAACTATATAATAACTTTTTTCAAAATAGTGATTTCCTAGTTCCAAAAGTAATAAATTAATAAAAAATAATAAATTAAGATAAAATTCAATAAAAATCTAATTTTTTTTTTAAATATATTACTACTATAAAAAGCATGCTTTAATTAATAGTAAGATAGATAAACTTATAAAATTCTTAGAATAAGTAATAAAACTAATAAACAGCAGAATAGGATAGAATAACTAAAGACTAGTGGTAAGCTAACTTCTGGCTGTACAGCCATGTTGGCGATAGTGGTCTAATAAAAGGTTCCCCCAAGCCCCACATATGATAAGGTTTAATGACTTAGTCATCTTATCCCATAATCCTAAAAAAAACTTTCTGACAGCAGTGCTTAGGCAAGAGATCTAACACATTCAGGAAAAATGTCTTCATTAGAAAACGGCAACGAGAACTTCTCACTGCCTATTGCAAAAAGGCAAAAAATAACAGCTACTGATGCTCATACCTCACAGGAGAATCGGCATATTGTTGGGTCAAAGATTTTTTCTCCGTTTCGCGTAGGTCCCCTTTTGAACGAGTGATTGGGCAATATTGATCAGAATTGGTAGACGCTTGGATTGGTATCGCCTACGAATATCCCCTTTACCTGCTCCCGACTAGGGAAATCTACATTCCAGATAACGACATCTGTCGGACATTGTCTACATACATACGACTTGCGACAGGGGCTCAAGCTGGTATTTATCAGTCGCCCCCAGACTCCACATGGCATTACTGCTACATTCGCATGGCAAGATAAAATCTTCGCAGCATGGGGCGAGCCTGGGGCTGGAGGGGCTGGGGGTGTCTGGGTGTACAAACGGGGCAAGAAAATTGCCTCCTTGGAGGCTTCTACAGCACCCCCAGAGACCATTGAGCACCTCGTTGTTTTTGGTTCCTGGATAGTGGGGTGCTCTCGGAGCTCAGTCAAGGTCTGGAAAAACGGATCGTATGAGTTTTATACATCCCTCACTCATGCTCGTGCCACTGGGGTCTCTGGGGAAGAGGCTCATGCAACCCAAATATGCAATATGCCTACATACCTCAACAAAGTCCTCATTGGAATGTCTGATGGAACCGTCAATCTTTGGAACGTGAAAACTGGAAGACTCATACATAGTATCCTCCCTGCCTTTCACAATGTCGGTGCCGTCACCGCGCTTCAACCCAGCCCTGTGTTATCGGTTGTCGCGATTGGCTACAAAAATGGGTCGCTCTCCCTTCAAAACGTGGAGACAAGTCGCCCACTATTCTCCTACCAACCACAGACGCCACAGGCGCAGGCTATAACTTCCATCACCTTTAGGAGTGATGGTATCGGGGCCGGAGAAGATGGCCGACAGTCCGGGGCAATGGCAACTGCCAGTGTAGCCAGCGGCGACGTTACGCTCTGGGACTTGAACCGTGGCGGCCGCGTAATGGGTGTTCTTCACAATGCGCACAAGGTCTTGCGCCACGACTCAGGGTCGGGTATAAATCATATCAGATTTCTCGATGGGCAGCCAGTTATAGTGTCCACAGGAAAAGATAACTCCCTCCGGACATGGATATTTGATGAGACTCCATTCTCGCCGATTCCCAGGCCCCTACACTCAAGGCGAGGTCATTCTGACACCTTAACAACTCTCTCATTCCTGCCCTCGTCTTCTGACGGCTCCGAATCCGCTGCTAAATGGTTAGTGACTGCGAGCAAGGATCGCAGTTTATGGGGGTTTAGTATCCGAAAAGACAGCCAAAACACCGAACTCTCGCAGGGCTCTGTTGACCATAGCGCCAAACGGACGAGCAATACTCGCTTAATGTTGGGAGTCGACTTTCTGGATAGCCAAAGCAGTAGTAGAGCGCCTGAAATCACGTGCATCGCGTGCTCTCTCAATAGAGATGGCGGAGTGGGTGTATCCGCCGCAGGCAACATTTGGTCGAACCCTAAGACGACTGACACAAGCTCCTCAAACAAAACCGGATGGGAGAGCATTGTCACAGGTCATCGCGGCGATAAATATGCTAGGACCTGGTTCTGGGGCAAGAAGAAGGCAGGACGTTGGGCTTTCGAAACCACTGACGGCACTGAGGTCAAGGTACGTTTCTCCATTAGACTATCGAAATCTTTTGTCAATATTAAACTCATTCGCGTTATAGAGCGTCGCTATATCTCAATGTGGCACATTTGCTTTGGTTGGCTCTACCGGGGGTAGCATTGGCATGTTCAACATGCAGTCGGGCCAATTACGACAAAACTATCCCTCCCAAAAAGCAAAGATCAACTCGGGCAGTGACTTGAAGCGGCAAATTGAACCCATACGAAAGCATACAAAAGCAGTGACTGGGTTGGCGATTGATGGCTTGAACCGTATGGTTGTTAGCTGTGGCTTGGATGGCAAGGCTAAGGTTGGATTCCTTTTGAATCATTGCTTAATTTATTACTGACATTGTGGCCTCGTTTTGCCAGTTCTGGGATTTCCAATCTGGACTGCTTATCAAGGAACATGACTGGTACCCAATGACGGCCATCACGGGGTTGCGCTACAACAACTCGAGCGAACTTGTTGCATTTAGTTGTGACGATCTCTCCATACGTGTTGTTGATATGGAAACTAAGAACATTGTTCGCGAACTCTGGGGCTGTGCTGGCCAGATAAATGATTTCACCTTCTCTAACGACGGTCGCTGGGTAATCGCTGCTTCCATGGATTCTGTTGTGCGTGTCTGGGACTTACCTACTGGTCATCTGATTGATACATTTCGTGTATCTAGTACCTGTACTTCCCTGGCCATGTCTCCAACTGGAGATTTTTTAGCTACAGCTCACGCAGATGGCGTCGGCATAGGTCTCTGGTCAAACAGGAGCCTGTTCATGCCGATATCGACACGAAATTTGAACGTGGATAACCTTTCAGACGCCAATCTCCCTACCTCCTCTGGCGAGGGGGGAATGGGGATCCTTGAGGCGGCATTTGCGCCAAATATTGACATACGTGATAACGAAGGTCCGCTCCTTCAGCCAGAGCAACTAGGCCTGGGAATGTTAACGCTGAGCGCGGTTCCCAAAAATCAGTGGCAAACGCTGGTCCACCTGGATCTAATCAAGGTATGGCCTTTAACTTGCTTACTCCCCTGTTCTTTATTCGGTTTGCCCAGAACTTACGGATTAACTGTTTTTTCTAGGAAAGGAACATGCCCAAGGAACCCGCCAAAGGTCCCGAGAAAGCACCGTTTTTCCTCCCGGCGCCTTCAATCCACCCCTCTCTGAATGAAAAGGCCAGCCAAACGAGTCACAAAACAGACAGTCGGCTATCTCGCGTCACTAGAACACAGCTCTCCACAGGAAACCTCACGGGCTCCCGGTTCTCGTCACTATTAACAGCCGGTGTTTCCTCTGGAGATTTTGATCCGTTTTTTGTGGAGCTGAAAACCATGACTCCAGCGAAATTGGAACTCGAGATCAGATCCCTCGACCCTCATGTCAAAAAGGGTCAATCCGAACTGTCGGCTTTTGTTTTGGCGCTTACCAGTCGCCTCGTCTCTAAGAGTGATTTTGAGCTCGCAAATGCTTGGATGGCAGTCTTTTTAAGAGTACAATCTGACCTTGTTGCAGCGTGCTCTGAGCCGAGCGACGCGAGTGATACTGGGCTGCGAGATGCTTTAAGTGTCTGGACCCGCGTCCAGCAAACTGAAACGCAACGCTTGTCGAGCCTAATCGGTTATTGTCGCGGTGTGGTTGGGTTTCTCAGGTCGTCCCGCTAGGGTCGAATCTTAAAATATATTCGTGTTGATTGAGTCGACTGAACTCCTTCTTTCCAACATGTATATTCAAAATTCTAGCAGCTGAACTAAATTCACTGCTCCCGTAGCAAAGCATACATGTTGGACACATTGTTAAGTAGAATAGTATCATGGGCATCAGTCCGCGCGGTTGCGATGGTGGAAGAAGCTGAACAGCGATTACCTCTGTCTGTCTCATGAGTGTGACTTAGTGATTGACCCCTCTGTGGACATCCAAACGTGCCAGAAAGCTGTGCGATCGAAACTTCAGGCGCACAGGGCTTTGCTCGTCGAGTAAAAGTTTCCGCTGCAGTACGCAGTGGAGGTAGATTGCCAAGAGTATCCTTGAGATTGATTGCTACAGCTTCGTGGGGGTTTGAGATACTGAGTAGTTGCTTCAGGATCCGCAAGGAATACAAGGCAGCATGTATCTGTGCTGTTAAGTGAAGATCCGGCCACCCAGGCCGTTTGCCCATGTAACCAACACTCATGAATCGCTTAATCCGGTGCAAATCATGGTGATCAGGTTGGGCTTCTGCGCCGTACGACTCGTGTAAAGCAAACATAGCCCAGAACCCTGGAAACCCGCTATCTGTTCCGAAGTTGGCTTTAAATGAGTCTAAACGAGCGGACAGTGCCCTCAGCTCTGTCGAGATCCACGGTTCATCACGGAGCTCCATTCTGTCCTCGGCAATCCGTTGACCGCGTCGGATAAATTCACTGACATGACTGTATCTTTCATCACTTGGACGAGAGAGGTTCAGGATGGAATAGGCAACATTTCGAACTGAGCGGCTTTGTACCCATGCACATCGCCTGGAATGGTCCTCATTTAGGATTGGAAGATAAATATGCAGGTCTTCTTCAGCCCTATTGGTTCTGTATTGCCAAAATAATTCGGAGACCCTTGCATCAAGCAAACCAAGTGGTCGCTTCATTATCTGCTGTGCGGAACTGTCATTTTGATATTCCTCAACAAACGAACTATATCCCGATGGGCCTGCCAACACAGCTGAGCTTTTCGATAGCTGTATCAATTCTACCAGTCCAGCTTGCGGATGGGCTTTCAAACAATATGCAAGCGAGATCAAATTGGAGATACCCAACCGTTCGGCAATCAGGGCTGGTTGCAGCATGGAGGCTTTCAATTGAGTTTGGGCCGGCCGAGCGAGGTCCGATAAACTCAGTTCAACAGAATCCAAGAAAATAACAGAGCCATTCTCTCCAAGATCAAATAAAAGGAGATCGGAGTCGTTTGTGAGTATGCAAGAGCCAGTACGCCTTGCTTCGTAGGCACAGAAAGCGTCAGCTTCTCCTGGCACCATCGTTGTCAACTTTGCCCAGGAAATGCACTCAGGGTGAAGCACAGGTAAGACACCCGCGGTTATATTAGACATGTTATCATTATCCCAGCGATATTTCAAGTCTTCGAATACCGCCGAGACCATGAAGGGGTTGGTGGGGAGGTTCCCGAAATTCGCAGATGTTGGGCGGCTGCGCAGAACATGTTCGGGTTTGATGATTCGTTTAGGGTCGTGATTTTGAGTTGTTCCGAAGCCATTCTTGGTTGTTGCACAGAATAGCTCGAGTCTTCTTCTCTGGCTTTCAAGCCGGGTGAGCCGAGTCTCGCGCTTTGATGCAGGCAACGCGCCATCGAAATAAATGCCCTTGCTGTTTAATGACTGTCAGCTACGGTAGCTCAAGACATGTGAATTCCATATGCATGTACATATCAACACCGAGTGTTCTCAGATATACCAAATACAGTATGACTCCGTAGCTCACTTCGTCGCAGGTAGGCAAGGCATCAATCAAATTGTACCCTGAACCGGAAAACCAAGATAGCAATCTTGCATAAATATTGTAGACTAGGCTGGGCCCGTCAATCACCGCGGAAGAGATACCTGAAAGGCCTTCTGTATCGGGCCCTCTCACACCCTGGAGTAGCACAGTCCGAGAGAATGGCAGCAGATGGTATCGTAACCGTGGGATACCCATCTTATGTTGAGAAGGTCGGTGTTTGGCAATGTTTGCGGCATCTCCCGGTCATCCGACCCAAACCCAGCTGTACTACCAGTACTCCGGAGCCCTTAAAGCTCACCTAGGCTACTGGTAACTACTACCCCCACAATACCGTACGACCGTGGCGCCTTATTGAATTAGGTGACTACACAAGCATCGTGTGCGAATTGCTGATACTACTATACGCGCCCGGTGGTCGGCTCGAGAAATCCCACTCCCGCACAAGATCCGAGTCTGCCAGTTCGTGCTGTTGGCGAACTTGCACCCTTCAATCGTTGCACACTGTCTCTGACAGGAGGTGGAACCTTGGTATAAGACTAATCCATAAAAATTCGACCACTCAGTATCTGAATAACCTGCTGCCTTTCAATCGGATATACGGCATTCTTCTATTACTACACGTGTTCAGGTTGCTGTGCGGCTGTTACTGTTCAGTGAATGAGGCACAAATAACTGAAGGAGAAGACGCCTGATTGACGGCCTAACAGTAAAATTACACCTCCCGAGCGGATCACAGAAGCATTCATGCTGACGGTACAACAACGAAGACAGTGACCGATAATCATTCCTAGTTGATGAAGCTATCAAGCAGTGCCTTTGCCGCTACAAGTTCATTTTCTTCATAATTCCGGAGATGTGGCTCAAGAGAGTACTGGGTTTTGAGCACTTCCTCGAGCTTCTTTCTAGCTAGGGCGTGTAGGTGCTTCAGGGTTTCTTTCTCAACAAGGGGATTTCCAGGTAACGTTTCGGGGGATTTGTCAATCACGAAACAGGAAGTAGCCTAGATTACGAATTAGCTCGGTAAAACGGAAGGAGAATCATATCAAAGCTCAAGGTACGGGGTATGGCTGCCTACCAAAGATAGACCATAGAAGCCTCGTAAATAGTCATCACAGAGTTCAACACTTCGACAGAAGTGACTAATAGCCAATTGTAGCTGTTTATACATGGCTTCCCCTTCCAGTGAATTGGCGTAGATGTAAGCAACCTCGCCTAAGCGAGCGTGAACCTAAACCGGATATCAATATCCTCCCGGAGAGTAAGAGAGGAGTATACCATACATTCCACGCGTGTGGCACAATCAACAAAGCTTCCTCCAAGCTGAATATTGCTTGTGTGCTCATCCCTTGCGACTGGTATAATTCTCCAAGCTCACACCAGGCCTCGGCATCTGTTGGACTGGCGTCAAGGAGCTGTACTAAACTGCTAATAGCATCTGTGGGACGAGACAACGACTGCATAAGCGCAATCCGACGTTTGAGAATTGGCTATGAAAAGTAAGTATGCTGGTTTGAACTGACATGCAGACAAACAAACCAGGTTAACAGGATTCTGCAAAAGAATGTTATCGTATTTCTTTAGGCATTGCTCTAATTTGGGTTTGTCTTCGGTGATCGCCTCATCATATAGACCTCGTAAGGCCATCACTCTTTCGTTCGACGAGCCGAACCGATACGATAGACGGTCCAAGCATAGCAGAGCGGATTTGTCGTCAGCAGACTGTATGCAAGAGAAGAAGAGCTTTTCTATGACATTGAAATCTTCCAAGCTTCCACGACTTTGAAATGGGAGGACATCGAGAGATCTTCCAGGAAGTCGCCAACTTAGAATGGCTGGCGCTTGTTGTGAACGGTGAAGAGCTGTTCTGAGGTCCGAGCCGGAGCCGTGACCGGCACTGAGGTTAGAGGAAATAGCCATCAAGACGATTGGCAATTCTATGTGCGCATTTGCAATGAGGACAGAAATAAGGTCGCAAGTTTTTGGGCGATGTTCTAACAATATTTATGACGAATGATCCATGCACCTTGCGCTGATGGAGACTTAGATTTAGATTTCTCTGAAAGGGCTACGTTCCTGGCTGCCGAGGACCTGTTCTGTTCCCGTGACTCTGGGACCTCCTTATCAGTGTCACCCGTTTACTCCCCACCAATTGTTGGCTCTCCGCGGTCCTATGCTGCAATCCGGAGCCGGACAACAGAAATGTTAGCATATCTCGATTCCTGACACCCCGCTGGTATATCCTTGGAGTGAGTACTTCTGAGCATTTCATATGGCGTCCCCGGGTCCTAACCTTATCTTGTCTTAGAGTACCTATGCGCAGTCGATGACATAATTCGCCCACGCATCTGGCGCAAGTGGTTAAATCCTATTGATATTCACCTGCCCAACGCAAGTCACTGACCGACTCAATGTTAGTGGGATCCACGCTCTCTCTGATACGAACGCGTGGACTTAATTTCAAGTAGGTTCGAAAAATCGCTGTACGACCTCATAAAAGGTCTGAGAAACCACAAAGGTGCGGAGGAGGACTATATACAAGGCAGTCTTCGAGAATGTAGAGTTGAGATTCGATCTCAAGACATGGGTACGCTGGCTATGGTCTATCGGCTCATATCGGATTGGATAGCTAAAGACTCTCTAGACAAAAAAGCCACGGCTCTTTTAAAACTAGTTTACCTTGAGATGTTCGGCTATGATATGTCGTGGGCCTCATTCCATGTCTTAGAGGTCATGTCTTCATCTAAATTTCCTCAGAAGAGAGTCGGTTACCTTGCAGCCATACAAAGCTTCAGACCGGAAACCGAAGTTCTAATGCTTGCTACAAATCTACTTAAAAAGGTCAGCAATGCCATTATTTGTTACACCTACACGGACTTTGCTGACAGCATAATCCCTCAGGACATAGTATGCCCCAATATGCAGATCATATCCCTCCCACTGATTACATTACCAAATATTATAACACCTTCTCTTGCAATGTCGTTGCTTCCGGACGTCCTATCCAGAATCTCGCACTCTAATGCGACGATTCGAAAAAAGGCAGTAGTATGCCTTTACCGGCTGGCATTGGTTTATCCTGAAGCCCTGAGGCTGGCATGGCCCAGTTTGAAGGATCGCCTCATGAACGACGAAGAAGACGGCAGTGTTACTACTGCCGTCCTCAACGTTGTATGTGAGCTTGGCTGGCGGAGACCCCATGACTTTCTACCTCTAGCCCCGAGGTTCTTCGAACTTCTAGTGGAAGGGGGCAATAATTGGATGGCAATAAAGATAATAAAACTGGTGCGTAACCGAAGAACGCGAGTCAGTCTGTTGCTAACATGCTCAGTTTGCGACATTGACACCTCTAGAACCCCGACTAGTACGGAAACTCATTCGGCCTCTTCTGAATCTCATCCAGACCACCACCGCCATGTCACTGCTGTATGAGTGTATCAACGGCATAATTCAAGGCGGCATTCTGGAAGGCGAGGGCGCGCTGGAGGAAACCAATGAGATTGCTGATATTTGCGTATCAAAACTTCGAGGCATGGTCGTTACAGACTTTGATCCCAACCGTCAGTGCTCACGTATCCCGTGCGTGCATATAGCTAACGAACAACCAGTGAAATATGTGGCGCTGCTTGCGTTTAGCAGGATCGTAGACTCCCACGCACATCTGGTTTCGTTGCACCAGGATGCCATATTGAATTGCTTAGAGGATGCGGATATCTCGATCAGGCTCCAGGCTCTTGAGTTAGCGACTCGCATGGTCACAGAGGACACGCTACAACTGGTTGTTGATCGACTCATTAACCAACTTGAGAGCCATGAACAACCGGAATCTAAGGAGATTGACTCAGAGACAGGGCTGGGAGTTGAGAAAAGGGAAACAAACAGCTATAAGATCCCTTCTCCGATGTCGACTGACTACCGTAACGAGGTCCTACATCGAATTCTCGACATTTGTTCCTACAACAACTATTCGAGGCTAGCAGATTTCGAATGGTATGTTAGCGTCCTGATGCGACTAGTGAAATACCTCCCCGAAGGCGTTGAAGGACACACTGCGTATCAAAGCCTCGACCACTATTCCGCAGACGACGCCGCCAGCCGGATAGGGCTAGAGATCCGAAACATTGCCGTTCGCGTCAGAAATGTGCGAGTGGAAGCGTCCAAAGCCGCGGAGTATCTCTTACTCTTTGATAATAGGCATTCTCTGTTCGCTAATGCAGATAGTGGTGTTTTTGGTCCTCTCGCTTGGGTTGTCGGGGAATACGCCGAGTACCTGTCAACCCCGGGCCGGACACTTCAGTCGCTCATTGACGCATCTAACACCTTGCTTGCTGGAAAGACTCTCGCTTTCTTTGTCCAGGCAGCCCCTAAAGTTCTGGCTCGCATCATCCTCGACTACCGGAATGCATGGACCGTGGCTCAAAGGAGCGAAATCTCGCTTTTGCTGGCACGAACTATCGAATTCCTGGAACTATTAGCGGCTCATCCAGATTTAGACGTACAAGAAAGAGCCATTGAGTTTTTAGAAATCATGCGCCTGGCTGCGGATGTCATGCGAAACGAAACCCAGAAGACCCAGGTACCATACCTGTTGTCTTCAGTTATTCCCAGTCTGTTCCATGGGCTTGAACTGAATCCTGTAGCACCAAACGCGCAGAAGAAAGTTCCCATGCCTAACGAGCTCTCATTGAGTACGCCGTTCAATACCAGAATAAGAGCTTTGTTTGACCATAACCAAGACGGGTTATGTGCGCCAATCAATGACTTTTATCATGTCAGGCAGACTCAAATTCCGAGTCGGCAAAGCGACTTCGTTACAGTGGGCACACAATCACACCTCTCATACCAAAGCCCGGAAGCTCTCAGCGAAGCAGCAGCTGTGACACTGCGACAGAATAGGGAATGGAGCCATCGCAATAGAGACGATCCGTTCTACATCGGCTCAGATCAGCAGAATAAAGTAGGAACGCCGAATGAGGATTTGGATATCGACTCCATCCCTATAGTTGACCTCCAAATAGGCCGGGTTGAAGGCGCTCACACACCCACGGCTCTGCCGTACGATATTCACACCGCACAAACCAAAAAATACGAAGTCATTCCAGACGAAGTCATTGGACTAGAAGAAACGGCTGCTCTCGGCTCTTTTGATGAGCCGGCTAAGCCGAGGAAGATTCTACTGCAAGTGGATTCCAGTGGTCTAAGGGACTTTACCCTTGAAGAAAGCAGTCGCTCTCCCATTACAGACGTACCAGGCAACATCGAGGATGACGTGGAGATGGCCACGGCGATGCAGAATATCGAAAAGGCCCGGCTGGAGATGCAAAGAGCGTCTGAACGTGTGCATCTGGAAGGCACACCGCTCGAAGGTACGCTCATCAAGAAGCGAAGAAAAGTGAAGAAATCCCACGCTAGGGCTCAAGGGGTTGACTCTTTACTTAAAAGAGAAGAAAGTGCCTCGCAACGAGGCGAGGAAGCTTCTTCCGCGCACAGGAAAGCCAGGAAAAAAAACAAAGACAGAAACTGAAACCCCCATGTAATCTGAATGTATTAGGTTTATTATAATGATGAATACATTTAAGGCCCCTCTGTCGATGATAGCCACTTTTTATCTTCATCAGTAGGAACCTAGGGTTGATGCACCTGAATCGCCGGTTATAATAACCAAGCTTTGTGGGTTCCAGACGATATCATGTCAAACCTGGTGATGCGTGTACTCCCAGTATAGGTTGTTGCTTCTGCGATTTGATTGGGACCAAGAATAATTTCGCATTGGGCCACCTCTTGATTCAATGAGCTCAACACTGTCTGGTTAGAGCATTTTAAGAGAGAAGTCGATTGAAGACAGATACTGTGGCGGACCAGAGCTCCGGAACGACCCTCAACAATTCAAAAATGAGTCCACCACAAACAACAAAAGCCAGAAGAGCTATCAAGTATTTAGTTCAAAATCTCACGTTGTCCATCCTGATTCAATTGAACATACCGACCCAGCCTGTTGACAGGGATGGTTTTGAACTCTGCTTAATTGTGGTTGTTCTTGGCTTCCCACGTTTGGAAGCCTCGTGTTTGGCGAATTTGTCGTTCGCTCTCCTTTGCTGTGGTGTTTGAGCCTGCATAGTAGGGTAGGTGAGTATATATTCTCTAATCGCGAGATGAGCAATAGGATGATCCAAGTACCATTGTTTCTGAGTACTGATTCTTCTTCCGTGCAAAGTAGTCGACGCTGGGCAGACGGCGGGTTTGCGAATAGTGATCGTGTGTTTTTTGTAAGCTGTTTCGAAACCTTGAGTACAGGTGTTCTTCTGACGGCGGGCTCAAATACCCTAGCAGGTAGTCAATTTCCCGGAGAGGCCACGTTGTAGGGAACTCCCTAATATTACTTTGCTAACAAGGTGTAATGGTTTCAGTAACAGAGACACAGCCTGGGATAAGACCTAATTGTTGCACGTAGATGTTTTTCTTGCATGCCAGCGATGAAATTAAGCTTAAACTCAGCTGAGTCCGTACTGTTTTATGTTTTGGTGGTTGATATTGAACCGTTTGTCCAGTGTCAACCCCTTATCGCTCTTAGGTACCTCGGCCCTTTTCGTCCCGACCCGATGACGTATCCCACCTCAGCAAATGTACCATTCCATTGTTCCAATGTGTACCTACCTCTCTCTACCTCGAATCATTGTACATATATCATAGTACTGTATGGAAAATACCGGACTATAAATATAATGGAAGCCGTAACTCCTTTAGCGACTGTAATGGCTGATCTAATAATACCTATCTTCACCCACATTCATTTGCAATGTTGCTAAGAAACCTTTGCTTGTACTGCCAGCTCTTCTGTCCATCACCGTGAAGCTACTGATTCTATACTCTCGAGGCCCGCTGGGAATGTGCTCTGAGGTGATTTGACACTTTTCAAGGCTGTCTAGCAAGATATATGGTAGTTCTTGGAAGCTGTAGCTATCTGGTGCTCCTCGATGGATGCGTCACATCAACATCTACCATCTACTCGTATTTCGGGTTGGACACGGGTAATACTAATCTACAGCCAGCGCTATCGGAATCTCGTAAGCCCCGAAATAGATATATAATACAGATCACCTGTGTGAACCGTCTACCTGACCACTGAAAACTCAAGTATGATGATATCAACATTGTTTCTGTTTGCGCTTTGCTGATTAACATAGGTATCTATAGCAGCGGCTACTGCGATGACACAGATATTCCACGTGACCGCTCTTTGCATATCAAACCTGCCAGAAAACAATCATTTAGACTGATACCACTATCCTATATGATGCATGAATCCTGGAAGCCACGCGCCAACCACCCGAGGTCCCTGCGTAAATTCATCCCATATAGCTGTTGACGGCAAATACAGCATCCATTTTACAGTGCGAGCGAGAGGGTAACCGTGACTTTGATTGGAAGCTTAAAAGCTTTGAAACCCATATAAACATGTTCCATGACAGGATGCTCGAATACTGTCTTTTCTATTGAGAAGCGAATTCTGCTCAGATATTTTGCGTACCATAACATGGGGCACGTCATGTTGCTGCGGCGGAGTGGCGGTAGAATTCCTAAGAAAGCCCCTGTCGCATCAAAAATGATTGGGCATTGGGCAGCACTTTCAAGGGAATTTTTAGGTAGTACTTGAGTCTTTGGGACTCTGTTTTCCAGACTGCTGCAGCCTTCATTTTTCTCAACCATGCCCTACTGCACAGCTAGATAAGACACCCTGAAGTGCGAAAGCGGGAAAAAAGAAGAGAAGAAGAAAAGAGGGGGGACATTAAACCAACAAGAATCAAAAATACTGTAGTATCAAGTCAAGTTTAGCCTGACAAGGAGAGCCCTTTATTGAGCACACTGATAGGGCTTTTTTTCTGCGCTTGGTGAGCCAGCCTACCTATGCCCAAACCCTCTCCCTGGGCCCAAGAATGAATCATTAGGCCGTCAAGTAGCCCCCTCCCTCTTATTTACTGCTTTCCATCGGCTGTACTGTTTTGTCCCTCCCTCGTGTTTATTTTTCAAGAACTTCGACTTTCTAGTGACTTACCATTTCTTTTCGAATCACTGCAGATTCTCTCCCCTTGTTGCAGCGCGATTGCAACCCGCCTTTCTTTGTAACCTGTATCGCCCCTCTCGACTAAGTCGAGTGCAGCCGCCTTGACGAGACACGTACACGCCTCCGAGTTATAATCTGAACAACAAGAGCAAAAAAAAATATCACAACAAAAGACTCAAGAGACACTACCTTATGCTCTCGGATGCTCCTGTTTGATTAGGTTTCCTTTTCCGGTTGAGAGCCGGATCAAAAAACTACCCTGCCGCCACTCATCGGGCCCCCATCAAGAGGAGCTCGGGTACAAAGTCAACACTCAAGAGGCGTACAGTCAGCGACTGGAAGATTTAGGTAACATCAAATGACGTGCGTCACAATTCATACCCCTTGGAGTATTGCCTTTAACACTCACCACCAAGCAGGTTTAACATCACAATTGGCCCAGGTCCACACGACTCGGACGATTCCTCTTTCTCCGACGAAGAGGATTCATCGGGGGTTCAGGTTTCGCCGCCTTCTGAATCAGAAAGCCATGGGTATCATGATCCTTACGATGAATGGACAAATCTGCCTTATCCCGATGAATTGAAACCATCTGACTCAGCCTCTCGAAATCGAACGTCCTATCGTACCCGAAGTCGTAACCCAGTTCACCCTCCATCCGCATCTACAAGCCGACGGCGCTCAGCAAGGCGTCAGATTGTTCCAGAACGGGAGTCTTTCCAACGCAGATCCCGTCGCCAGCCCTCGCCTGAATCGCCGGAGAGCATGGACTCGGCCGAGGAATATGGCGAGCCGTACCCCCCCCGCAGGTCTAGGGAGCGGTATTGGCAACCCGTTACCCAAGGCTCTGGTTACGCGCATAGTCTATCTCCAGGGCCGTCATACGTTTATCCCAATGGCCCAGTATCGCACACTCCCTTCGCACCTCCTACCGGTCAACATACACCATCCGATCAATTAGTTAGAGTAGGCGCCCACAGCCAGGTCGGTACCTCGAACCAATATGGCCATCCTTTCTATGGGTATAACCCACAGCTACAACAACAACCTCAAAGCCCACCTGTCTCTCAGTACTATATGCACGATCAACATCCTGCAAACCATGGTCATATAGTTCCCGCAGGATCTCACCGAGGTGACGGACATAATCCGCTCCAGCATCCATTCCAGCCCCCTGGAGCCTCTCATGGCGCCCCCCCGTACGGTGGCCCTCAAACCAATCATCACGAGCTGGTGCCTTATGGCGCAGGTGGCTACTATCCTTTCAGGGAGCCCTACGCTATGGTTCCGGGCATGATACCCCCTTTCTTTAATCCATACGCTCGCGCACCGTCCCCTCCAAGTCAAACCGAATCTGCGGCTGCACTGGTGTCTCCAGACCCTGCGCCCGCGCCTGCACCTGCACCCGCAGCCCCACCCGCGGATGCTGCCAAGGATGAAGCCATAGCTAGACTAGAAAAATTGATATTGGATGAACGTACTGAACGTGAAGCTCGCGATGCGCGTGAAGCTGCGAGTAAGGCGGCTGCTGAGGCGGAGGCGGCTGCCGAGGCTGCCCAGAAAGAGCGTGCTGCCCACGAAAAGAAAATTGTTGAGGAAGCTGCTGCTCAGGCGAAGGCGGAGGCGGAACAAAAGGCTGCCGATGAAGCGGCAAAGGCCAAAAAAGAGGCGGAAGAAGCGGCAGCGAAAGCTGCTGAGACTGCAGCAGCAGAGGCCACCGAGAAAGCTACTGCGGACGTACAGGAAAAAATTGCCGCGGCAGTAGCGGCAAATAAGCCCCCGGAGAAGCCAAAGCCAATAAAGTTCAAAGATGCTCTAGGTCGGAAGTTCAGCTTTCCTTTTGATTTGTGCTGTACTTGGAAGGTAAGCTATACCCCCTATGCAATTATGGGAATCTTCGCAGGTCTAACTGTGTTCCGTGTCAAGGGAATGGAGGAGCTTATAAAGCAAGCCTTTTTACACATAGAGGTGATAGGACCTCATGTTGCAGAGGGACACTATGACCTAGTAGGTCCTAATGGGGATATCATACTTCCCCAGGTCTGGGAGACAGTCCTCGAGCCAGACTGGAGCATTACTATGCACATGTGGCCAATACCGGAGAAACCCAAGCCCGATGAGCCCGCAGCGCCTGCAGATGGGGGCACAGGTGACGCAGCAGTTCCCGGCGATGCCCCTCCTCCAGCCGACGCACCTAAAAAGCCAGGTATGTTTGAGTTGGCAGTAAGGTTGGAGGAGTCTTTGACTGACATCAAAACAGGAACAAAAAAGCCGCGACCGAAGAATGGCGATCCTGGCATACTAACCATGTGGATGGTTGGGGGTCCCAACCGTTTCAAAAAGCAGCCTTTAAAAGTGGTAAAAAAGCCTAAAGCAGCCGATCACGCCGCATCACGCCGCGTGGTCTGATAGGACTCCTGAATCCTGGTTATAGCCCTGGTGCTGTGGCTTTCGCCGAAAGATCGCTTCAACGTTTCTTAGCGCCTCCATCTATCTATATCTTGAGAGCCGCGATCCGCGGGGGTGAGCAGCCACATTCGGTTCGCTAGTGTCGCCCCGATTCGACATATACCGCAGCTGCGGCAATGACCTGATCTGGAGTTTAGTCCATTTGGACAGGCCTGCTTTAGATGGGCATGACTTTTCCTCCCGCTCGGGATTGGTTTCTCATGTCCTATTTGTCCTATTTGTGGAGGGTTGGTTCGTACATCTTCGGCGTCACTTTGCCTTTACTATATTCAATTTTCTTCACGGAGTAACTAAAATGGTTTACTGGAGTTGGCGAGATGTCCTGGTGTTCCAAATTGTGTTACCAACATGTGTCATGACCTGCTGATATACCCATAGAGCGTTGGATGCGACTCAAAATTATTAAATGCGCTTTTATGTATATTCATTTCTGTTCGCTGCATTTTGTGGGCATAGCCAGCGGCGGTTAGTTGGTAAAGGCGCATTTCTGTTTTCATGTTCTCAACGTGTTAGAGGAATCAGCGGTCCTGTTTATGTAGGAACAATGTTGTGAGTTCTCAATACAAATGGCCGTTTTATATTAAGTACAAATCTCAGAACTTGAAACTATGCTAGAAAGAGCTCGAGCGCACTACTGATGAATCTGGGCTGTTACCGTTGGGGAATTAAAGGCGTCCAACTGATTTCGTCGCCGGCATTGTCATCAAGAAGGCCCTTGGTCATCAGTATCTTCTTGGATTGCCCCGGGACATTGTTTGAATGTCTGCCAGTCATGTGTGGTTCAGTCGATGGCCATTCAGATGACCGAGAGAAGGGTTCTCCTTCCAAAAAACCACTCCTACCGCCAGCCTTCAATAATGTGACGGAGCCTCTATGGCGAGGCCCGGCGGATAGGGGCTGGTCTGATCTTGAGTTCTGTTTTGAACCAAGAGAGCTGGGCTTTGGAGGTATTGGCGGCCCGTTTTTATGCGAGCTTTCTTCTATTTTAAGCGACCTGAGACCCGGATTTCGAGAAGCCACTGGTGCTGTCACACTTCTGGGCGGGACTGGTGGCTTCGTGGAGACAGTACTATCCGATCCCGCGCACTTTGTTTGAGGTGTAGCGGCGGAAACCCAATCAGGGCCCCCTTTAGGCGCAAAAGGGTTCGTAGTGCGCTGAGCGTTTATTACGAAGCCACTGGCGGGAGGGCCTATAGATGATTTCACGGGACAACCTGGTGCACATGTTAGCAGAGGCGGATGAGAGTATTGATGAATTCTGGGAACGTGCCACTATCTAGCCACCATTTACGGTGATCTGAACTAGGTGGTGGGAGACCAGTGAAGTTTGGTTCAAGGGCAATAACGTCGTTCTTGCGTCGGTGCATGGGCTGTCGCTGGGTTTCGAGTACCTGAGAATTGCCCCGCCATTGACCATGGAGGGTATGTCTCAGAGTCTCCTTTCGAGTCTCGTCAACAACACTGATCGTACAGGTGAACCAAGCCCACACTGGACGGTGGTCGGAGAGTCGCAGGTTGGATACATCATATTTGAGCTGTCTGAGGTCTGCACCCTTCCACAATATTCTATCACACCACGCTGGAATACGTGCTTTCTCCCTTGACAAATCAGGGGCTGGTAACATGAGTTTAAGGTGGAGGGCCATGCTTACGAAGTGTCATATGTATCTTTCCCGATATCATATTTATACGTTGGTGGGAAATCGACGAGACCCTCGCTATAAAATTGAAAGGCCCTGCCTGCGAGCATTTGCAAATTGAGCTAAAAAGAGCCGTTAGACCGACCTTTGAATACAGAGAGGTATGATAGCTCACTTGATCGTTGGCATAGAGCTTCTGATAGTTGTTTTGCTGCACCAGGTCCCTAACAGTTTGGTTAGGGAGACCAATTCGATAATTGAAGTCCCCGAGCCAGATAACAGCATCATGATCCTCGATGGCTTGATTCCTCTGAAACCGGAGCCCTCGGCATATCGTATTATAATCATTGTTTCGTTCATCATAATTTGCAAAACCAGCTGCCAGATGAGCGGTCACAAAGCAGAGCTTGGTATTAGAATACTCGAAACGAATAGCACAACCTCCTTTATTTCCAGCGACACCAGAAAGTCCGGTCTAAAGATGATCAACTGGTTAATGAGAAAGAGGGCAATATGCCGGGATTCGGTAACTCACTTTCTTTACACTTCCTTCCACATTTTTTACATCCCCAAGAACATCTTCGCGCACATATATCATTAACGCCGCCCCAACAAGCTGGCCCGACCGCAATAAGACATACTTTGGGGACTCTCGCAAAGCTGCCCTTGTATTTAGACAGTTCATAACAGCATATTCCCATGATTTGCGGGTTGTAGGGTCCGTTGACATTATCTGCTGGGGACTCAGTGTCACAATTTCTTGGAATCCTACAGCGAAAATTGTTGGATCTGGGTATTCCTCGTTCGTTTCTGGAAATAGCCAAGGGCCTAGGTCAATACCGGGCCCCTGTACACGTCCATTCACATTGAAAGTGCCAGTCCAGATGTTGATCGACTTCGCCGAGGTGTATTCTGATGCCCTCCGATTGAGTTCTCGCGAAATCGAGTCATTTATTGGGTCGTAGAGGTGTACAGGTGACTGATCTGGTAGACGGCCCAGTAACAGGTCTATTGTTCTCTGGCGAGCCTTGTCTGAAAAATTGTTGATGTATAATCTGGTAGCTGTTTTGCGTGCATCGGCAAGTGCGCCGGCAAGAGACATCTTCCCATGGCGCGTATAGGAGCTCTTCAGAGCGCCGGTACCAGCATATATTTTTGACAGGGCATCTCCATTGTCAGCCCAGAGAGTGGAGTGTCGGAGATGAATGTCAGAGCTTAGCGCACGATTCTGTTGCAGCAAGAATGACTCCAGAGCCATCGAGCTAATGATGGTCTGTACAAGATTCGTCCGGTCTAGGCAATCTAAACAGTTAGTGCGAAAAACACCTTCCTGCTGCAAGATGACGGATGTGGTTCCAGGGCCATCTTTCACAAGCCCCGAGTTGCTATTTTTCTCGGAAAGGAAGTATGCAAAGCCATTGAGTGAATGTAATAGTTCGTGCTTTACTTCGTTTGCGGCTCCATATCCCAACGGGCCCCGAGCCTCCGCATGAAAATCAAACTCTGTTGTTTGGAGTAAAGAATGATCAGTTGGAGATTTAGAGTCTACTTTATGACCCATGATATTTCTCCTGATGTGTTCACGAAACCTAGTTGAAAGTTCAACTTCGCCTGGCCTCAACTCACTAAGAAGGTTGATCACATGAACAGCCCCATACTGCAGTTCCAGTGTCTCAATATGCTTATCGAAAGCATGTTGGGTAGCCTCAATAGAACGGGCCACCTCGATCTTTTGCTGCCCTGGCAAAAACCCCGTGGCCTGTTCCCAGAATATTGGCACGGAACCACGGATTTGAACATAAGAGAAGGCAATACCAGGAGGGATCCAAAGTATGGTTTCGGTCTCAACGAAGTTTGCAACATTGCCGTCATCATCGATGCCACGAGCATTGAAACGTGTGCCTGCGCGCCGAGATGATAGACGAGAGATCAAGGTCAGCATGGATGGCAAGTTGGTTCTTTGTACCGTGGATAGTATGCTGATTGTAGCAGGAATGGCCAGAGTCCCGCAGAATCCACGAATAACACATGTGAGGATCTGAGAGGAGTCGAGGTGTTGTTTCTCTTGCGGCGACAGGTGAGACCTAAAAACAAGAAGTGGCTGAATCATATAGGCGTTCCACAAAACATCCTTGTTGAGTGTATCAATGTCAAAAGCTGTCGACTTGTCTGATCTAATCATACGTCAGTCATGATACGCAATGATTGTCTTCTTCGGTGCTATCGGCTCACCTATCCTGCAGTCGATCTGTCAGGTTGAAATCCAGGCTGTAATAGAAGCTGCCATCATTCAAGAGCTTCTTGAGGGCCTGGAAGGGGTTTTCAGTTACACCCGGCTTACTTTCAGCACCGGCAATTGAATTGGTATCCTCGTTTGCAAATGAAGTCTCCGTGCTGTAGAGAGCGGACTCATATTCCGACCGGTTCAGGCAATCTTCATTTGTTAGATAGGACCAAGATTATTCAGAGAAACAGACACCTTACAGAAGTCTACGTCTTCAATCCTTCGAACAGTTTCTCCAGGCCTGACAGTGGCGGCCCCAGAGGAACGCGTAACGATGCAAACAAAGACATCACGGTCTAAAGTGACTAACCCAAGTGTACCGTAGCCAGTTCCCAGGGTCCGATAGCTTTTTAAGTCTATAGATGATAGACTAGCAAATTCGACTAAGCAGCGCTGCGTGTCATGATCGGCAGGTATAGCATTGCCCACTGATTCACCCAAGCTATGCTGGAAAATCAATGCATCTTCTGATGTAGCCACAATAACAGTGCGAACGGGGTGTTCCCGAACCAAGACGCGAATATTAGGCATTGTCGATGGGTTATTCGTGAGTTTCGTGTTTCATGGCGAAACAAAGTCCTTTCCTGCTGGTATTATAGGCCCCCGGTCCTTGGTGCGGTATGTTGGTAGGGTGAATGGGTGAATGATCACGAATTGTATAGCTATAGCGTCGCAAAATTCAAGCAACTGGGGCGCAATAATACTGATGATCAATCTAGTATATCAATCAAGGAGGAATGGTGTGAAGCAGCAGGAACAGGGAGGCTTCTAACCTCGTCAGCATCAAAGGAGTTGTTTTGAGCTTGGTCGTAATTCCAGCGCCGCGAATTGGAGTCTTCAAAAGATACGGAGCAGTTGATGGGATACCAAGAGTAAACTATTGCAGCCAATTCATTCCATAATATATTTCGGAGTTTTGGTGAACTGTGTCGTCCGAGTTTTGAACCCAAGGCATGGTCTACTAGTAGTTCGCAACGCCCATTTGGCGTTGTGCCGCATACAGCTTATCGAGGCCGTGTCTACTATCAGCACGTGATTAGTCCCTGGTTTTGAACTTTGTCCCTTGGCCCTGCTTACCTAGTCGGAAGGCGGTTGACTTTTTTCGATGTTACTTTTTCTGAAGCCTTGTTAATTGACTCTATCAACCTAGAGAAACTGACTTTGGTGGCCCCCGTCCTCTTTCCTCTCTTAGATCCGCTTCATTGGAGTCAACCTTGATCTCTACTGTCACCATCTGCGCCGCTGTTGGATTTGTCGACTTAGCAAATGGGTTTAGCGGCGCCCCGCAAGTACATCTTCCCTCTGACCTCAGTTGACGTGATACTAACATGTTAACATAATTTGAACTAGAAAAATCAAGATCTCCCATGATCCAAATAATACGAACTGGTCGCGATCAACAAGTGGGTTCGGGCATAAGATTCTCAGCTCCCAAGGATGGACCCCAGGAAGTTTTCTCGGAGCCCGTAATGCTGCGCATGCTGAAATGTTTACTTCTGCGAGTGCATCACACATAAGAGTGATTGTTAAAGATGATACACTTGGGCTCGGAGCGCGGTCGAAGCGCGATCTCTTGGACGAGCCCACTGGACTTGATGCCTTCAAAGGCCTGCTCGGACGTTTGAATGGAAAATCTGACACCGAGTTGCAAGCCGATCAGAAGAAACGAGAGGATGTAAAGCTCGCTCGATATGCTGCTACCAAGTGGAATGCCGTTCGATTCATAAGTGGTGGCCTTTTGGCACAAGAGAAGGATGACAGTTCTGTCAGCACCACTCAGAAGCTCTCAACGGACGATAAGAATTCTACTCTTCCAGCGTCAGAACGAGCCTTGAGGGAAACAACCTTCAGCGCCGACGAAGACGGGACAGAGGGCAGAAGCACGGCCCTTTTGTCTCGTGAACAACGAGAGAAAAATGGCAAGGGCAAGGACAAGAAGAGCAAGAAGGATAAGAAAGAGAAGAAAGAGAAGAAAGAAATGAAAGAGAAGGAAAAGAAGGACAAAAAAAAGAGGAAGTACACAGAACAAGAGGAAGGCTCTGGTTCCTCATCGCAAGAGCAATCATCTGAATATGGTGCGAAACATATTGGCAAAAAACAACCCCCGTCCGATGCACTATCTTCAAGAGAGCGCCGCCCTCTTGGGAGACATATGATCAGGGGTAGACACATTGCCCAGAAGAAGAAGGCTTTGATGGACGAGAAGTCATTGAATGAGGTAAGCTCTTGGTTCGTGCACATCTCCGTCAGCCCAAAACTAATGCGCTCAGATCTTTATGATAAAGACATAACACATTTTCGTATATTCACACCATATACCCCGGTTGAGCCAATGGCTATCTTTAGTATAGCTTGCTCCATGCGTTTCTTATAGAGGATAACGTTGCGCAGGTATGCGTTCCGAAAGTCCTCAGCTCAGAACCTCTCTCAACCTCTCTCGGTCTTCTGGTACTCGCATATCTATGATCTTGTGAGGTTTTAAGGATTGGAAGGTAGGATATTTCTACAGGAATGTCTATTTCTTACTGCTACTCTAGAATCTAGTAGTAATACAAAATTAAGTCGGGTTGCGGTCGAAGTGCAGTGGGCTCGGACTCTTTGAGAGGCTAGGTACATTAAACCAATTGTGCTCCGTACTAAGGTAGTACTATCTACCTACCTAGCCGTAATCATAATACGTATTGGTACACCGAGAACAGCCTGGTAAATTATGACGACATGGTAGAAAGATCGACCGGACCTCAGGCTTCTTCAGAGGCCAGGGACTTAGTCTACCGTATCTTTCTGCCAACAGCAGATCCCTTGAGCTTGCGCACTTCCAATGTTCCTTTTCTCATGAAACTATTTTGCGCGCTCAAGCACCGCGCAAACTTCTATTAGAAAGAACACCCAGAGCTCTGTCATGGCGACTGCTTCTCGAGACAAAGAGAATGCAGCACGGTATTCCACAGCGGAGACAACCCGCCATAACAGGTCATATTTGGGGCGCCAAGTTCGGGAGAACGCAGTGCTCAGGGAAGAAAGTAGTAATGTTGTGAATGGGCTACAGCAGTCTCAGAGGCAAGCCCAGAGTGGAAATCGGCGATCACTTAAAGGACCCTCCAGATCCTATCAGAAGTATGGGTATGTACGCGATTGCTATGATTTGTGGCCCCATGCCGTCTGTTCCAGAACTGCTACTGACCAGTCTGCTAGCATCCACTGGGCACCGCTGAATATTCGCCTTGAGCGACGTCTACAAACACTTGTGGTCCTATGTCATACCCTAACGATCGCGATATGTCTTGGGGTTTTCTTCTTTGCTTGCGCTATCCCTCTAACGTGGCCTCTGTTATTGCCGTATCTGATATACATATCGCTCTTCTCAAACGCGGCAACGTCGGGCTCATTGAAATATCGAAGCGATTTGTTACGCTCACTGCCCATTTGGTCACTCTACGCCTCTTATTTCCCTGCCCGCTTACACCGCTCGGAGCCTCTTCTCCCGACTAGAAAATATATATTCGGGTATCACCCCCACGGGATTATTTCTCTTGGTGCGTTCGCGGCGTTCTGCACAGAAGCGTTGGGCTTCTCAAAACTCTTCCCCGAGATAACCAATACACTGCTCACGCTGGATTCCAATTTTCGAATCCCACTCTATCGTGAATATGCTCTCTCAATGGGGCTCGCCAGTGTATCGCGCGAATCATGCGAGAATATCCTCACCAAGGGTGGAGCGGACGGTGATGGTATGGGACGTGCCATAACCATTGTCATAGGTGGTGCGAGGGAGTCTCTTAATGCATCACCGGGATCGTTACGTCTTGTCCTTAAGCGACGCAAGGGTTTCATTAAGTTGGCGATTCGTACCGGTGCCGACCTCGTACCTGTCCTGGCGTTTGGAGAGAATGATTTATATGAACAGGTTCACTCGGACAGTCACCCTATAATCCACAAGCTTCAGATGCTGGTGAAAAGGACGCTCGGGTTCACTATCCCACTATTCCACGCTCGCGGTGTTTTCAATTATGACGTTGGCTTAATGCCATATAGACGCCCACTAAATATTGTCGTTGGTCGCCCTATTCAAGTGGTTCAGCAGCAAGACCGCAATAAGATAGATGACGACTACATCAACTATCTCCATGCCAAATATGTGAGGGAGCTTGAAATATTGTGGGAGGAGTGGAAGGAAGTCTATGCTAAAGACCGAGTTTCTGACGTTGAGATTGTGGCTTAACAGACCGAGAATAACATCAGTAGTCTGATTATATCATATTCTCGCGCCATGGTCTCGATATACGCATATTCATCTCAGTTCTGTGGATTTTAGATTGTGGGCATCGATGGCTGATGATACCAGTCTCTTGACTGTTTACCGGACATCAAGTTTGTGAACCGCACTATCCTCGCAATGTGCCTGCAAAGATTATACTTTCATTGTCGAGCTTTGTAAGCTAATACTGAGATGTTGAAGAGTACTAGATATAGTCAATTCTGAATGCCTCATTTGTCGTACGCCGTGGCGAGGTCTTTCCTTTAGTTCATACGTGGACACAGAAGGCGCCATTCATCTCTGAGCCTAGAAAAGCTTCCATCTTCAGATTTATCGTTAGATCGACTGCCTAAGGTAAGAAACAATCTCATTCTGGATCAAGACATCGTGTGGGGTTGAAAGATTAGCAGTCAAGCAGTCAACTGAGCACTCCATTTTCTTCATTCTTTCCACTTTGAGCACATTATCTTCTTAGCCTTAGAGGGCTGGCTAGTGTGCTTCCCTATTTTCCCTACTTCTGTCGTTGCTTCCCAATTGCCTGCTAGTGCTTTCTTCCTGGCTTTGATCTGCTGCTCTATTATCAAAACCCAGTTTGATTTCTCTCTTAGATACTGCCATTTACCTAAGCTGTGCCGTCGGCAGAGAAAAATATAAGACGCAGACCAACTAACATTCCCTTCACTATTATCTTTGACGCATCTTTGCCATCAACAAGTTGCCATTGCATGTAAGAGCGTTTGAATCTGACGCAGCGTGATTCCCTGTCTTTTCTGCACCCTGGCTCTAGTCCCTTTGTTTACGTCCTCTCATACACCGAACTCTAGAATCAAAAGACAGACGGACTGTTGTGTCATACTGGCTCAAGATGTCTTTGCTTTCGACGGCTCCACCGGAAACTTGTCGCAGAAGCTCCGATAATCATGCTGAAATCCATACGCTGTCCGCTGTGAGCGAAATCGCGGTAAGTCGAGGTGGTTTCTGCTGTTAGATCATAGCTAATCTATCTTACGAACATCTTTAAGGGCCATAAGCACTTGAGCCCTTGTATAGGCTCCCCAGATCCTCTGGCAACCTCTAAGCTTGGGAACCTTCAGTCTTCCGTGGGTCAAAAGAATGACAATGCCTCTCACAAGGTCAACATCTCAATCCCCCCTTATGCAATTGATAATTATGTCTCACAATCCTAGAAGCAGAAGTTGGAACACTCAGTCAACACCATTCCTCTGCCGGGAAATTCAGAAATGGAGAGACTCTTAGCGAAGCTCTCACCAAAACCTCAAGGGTCGGATACCAAGCAGAATGCAAATCAGGAGATCCTCTCAAAGCTGTCGGAGCAACAGCTTATCATTGATCAACAAAAGATTATCCTGACAAAGAACAAGACCGGACCAGGAAGTCTCGAGGACCCCAATAAGGATTCTCACTTATCGTCTATTGCTGATGTCAACCAAACTGTTGGCCTCAAAGATGCTGTGAGCTCAAGCGCCTTTGACCACGAAGGTTCCGAGCTACTTCGTCTGAAGCAGGAGCTACAGGCCGCCAACTCTAGGATTGCTTTACAGGAGCAAGAACTGGCACAAACCCGCGTTATCAAACACACCCTGGACCAGGCTCTTGGACCGCCGTCGGAGGCTGACTTCAGCGGGCGCGACATCAGCGAACAGACCATTAGCAATTTGCAGAGTGCTTTCAATGCATCTCTTCCAGCCCCTCATCTACTTCAAGACGGCTGGAATGCGCAGGAAGATTCGCAGTCTGACATTTCTGATGCGCTCTCTGCTGGTGCTTATAATCGAGCCAGGGGCTTTTGGGGACCTCTTGCCCAGCATGCTTATGGGGGAGGGCTTAGTTCTGACAAGCCCTATGGTGACAATAATTTTCCCCTGCCCGTTGCTTCGTTTATGCAAGACCCGAACAGGCTTTGGGGACCCTCAACCACAAATCCAGCCATCGCAGGAACCAATGCTTTCCAGCCCCATAGAGTGCTTTCGGGTCCCTCTACTGCCGCTTGCAGCTTCGATGCACCTTTTTCCGAAGACCAAGGTAGGTACTTGCAGAGCTCAGGGTTCGGACCACGGCCTCCGATAGCTCAGCCGAACCGCATCGGGTCTTGCTTTGCAGCGGCAAGCTCTCCATGGGGTACATTTGCTCCCAGCTCAGCTGATAGTCAAGGCTCTCGGTCACCACCGAGCAAATCAAATAGCACTTATCAACAAGTCGGGCTATATCCATTGCCTCCATATCATCAGCGTGCGGTTGCTCCCCCACTCTCTCCGACAGCGACTGAGTTCTCGTCGCCCAGTGGAAACTCGGTTCCTTGGGCAGCTTCGTCTGTAAGTGAAGCTTGAGGTAAGTTTTCGACTATGCGCTGACTAGTTTAGGTGGGTGGAAGTTCCGTTCAAACGTACGTCTCGCCGCTTGAGCCTCTGAACTATCGAAGACTTCTTGACAAAAACGTTTCCTGTGATTGGAAATACATAGTGGACAAAATTGTCTGCAACAATGACCAACAAGCCTCTATATTTCTACAGCAAAAACTCAAGGTTGGAACAACGGAGCAGAAGTTTGATATCATTGAGGCTATCATACAGCAAGCATATTCCCTCATGGTGAATCGATTCGGGAATTTCCTCGTCCAGCGTTGCTTCGAACACGGAACATCGGAGCAAATTATCGCGATTGCGAATGCGATTAAAGGTAACACTTTGAGCCTTAGCATGGACCCTTTCGGTTGCCATGTTGTACAGAAGGCCTTTGATTGTGTGCCTGAGGAGCACAAAGCAGTAATGGTACACGAGCTCCTGCGCAGGATTCCGGAGACTGTGATCCATCGATACGCATGTCATGTCTGGCAGAAGCTGTTCGAACTACGCTGGAGTGGCGAGCCTCCACAGATCATGGCAAAGGTTAACGAAGCTCTGCGTGGTATGTGGCACGAAGTTGCGTTGGGCGAAACCGGAAGTTTGGTTGTCCAGAATATTTTTGAGAATTGTGTCGAGGATGAGAAGGTATGAACCAGCTTCCTTTCGCATTTGAGCTATGTATGTTTTATTCTTGGGCCGAAAGCAATGCTAACTGCTGCATAGCGTCCTGCTATAGAAGAAGTGCTAGCAAAAATTGATGTACTCGCGCATGGCCAATTCGGAAACTGGTGCATCCAGCACATCTGCGAGCATGGCGCGCCGCATGACAAGAGCCGAGCAGTTGAACATATTCTCCATTGGGTCGTGGGTTACAGCATGGATCAATTCGCATCTAAGATAGTCGAGAAATGCTTAAAGATAGGAGGGTCAGAATTTCTTGATCGTTATCTCTCTCGGGTTTGTACCGGTCGTACGGATCGGCCAAGGATGCCGCTGATTGACAGTATGTATATAAGAATCCCCTTCTTTACATGCCCTTGATGCTGATGTGAGGAAGTTGCCGGAGACCAATACGGAAACTATCTCATTCAATGGATTCTCATGAATGCTGCGCCCCATCAGCGGGAGCTGGTTGCAACCCATATTCGGTATGATGTCTTCCTTGCGCTCGGTCTATAGTATTGACGAACCAAAACAGAAAGCATATGGTCTCATTGCGTGGCTCAAAGTTTGGCTCGCGCGTGGCAATGCTCTGCTGCAACCTGTCTCATACCACTCGCCCAGGGCCTGGAACGGGCGTGCAAATTGGCCGATTCAACAGTTTCAATGATGATCGCTTCCAGGCGCCAAACCAGCACGGAGGGCGCTTTAGCCGTGGAAGTCAGTGGAATCCCAGTTACCCTCCCTTCCGGTAAAGGTATGCCAACCGGAGTGCCGCCTAATACCTGGGACTTCTTAAAAGTATGGGAACCGGTATGACCGACCGAAGACATAGATTCGATCTGATTTTCTTTAGATGTGATTTGTGTGCATGAGTGGCTTGCGAGCTAGACTTTCAAGCTTTCCACATTTACACAGATGGGCCAAGCGGAGAGAAATTGACCACATCTGCTTTGTGCTCGTTTCATATACGCATCTCGTTGACCTCTTAAGACCTTTACTTTTTTATTTCTTATGGTGTCCACACTCTTCATGTGTCTCCACAAGAGAGTTGAATATGCTATTTTCTATGGAGATGGTCCGCATATTATGAGCGCACAGTGACGGACGTACGAAATGATCCTCGCAATTGTTTGTACGACCGCCTTGTTTAGGATCGCAAGGATCCTTGTTCGTTATTACCTATTTCTAGCTCCAGGGTGTATTGCATGATGCCTAGTCTCACGGTTTGCTACTGTTGTGGGCAAAAATCAACATAGCTCTTGTGTAGGCTAATAGAAAGGAAGTCAACCACGAGCTGCAGAGTCTATTATGACATCGAGTCTGGCCTCTTCAAATAGAGACTTGCTTTCCCTAAGACCTAGGTAGCCGTTCCCTTCTCCCAAGGCTTTAATCGCCTTGGTTTTTCGCTCTCGGTACCCTGGCCAGTCAACAGGGTATCGGGTATTTGCTGTATTCCTGGAATTTGCTGACCCGTTGTGATGAGCTCGACTATATGAGCAAACGACGTAGGATAGGCCGGTTCACCGCAGATGGGTGTTGCTTGTTGCCCAGTGTCTCCAGATATCGGCGGCAGAGACACTGTCGCAGAACCAGTCTTGGGCGATTGAGAGCCCAACTTCTGATGTTCGGAAGAATGCCTTGCTTCCAGCCAGAGTTTATATGTGGCAACATTCAGCGGTGACGTGAGCTTCTCTTTCCTGAGACAAGAACAGCCCAAGTTAGCACATATTCCGGGATCCATACTCGCGAATTAAGGCAACCGTTCATCTTGGATGGGCCCCTGGGCGAGTACCTAGCAAAGTAATAGCATTTCGCCTGCAGAACTAGATCGTCGTCGCGAACTAATTCCTCTTTCAAGGCGGGTGTTTCGGGATGACCGAGTATGATTGCTAGTCCGGCAGCAAACTCGGGGTCCGTTTCGAAAGGATATACACTCAATTGATGATATATCTGCACATCGATAAGCTGGGATCCCGGTGTTTGCGCGTGGGGTGTGCTTTCGCGCGGGGGCGGGGAAGATATCTCGGCCTCGCTTGTTGGATTCATTTGAGGCAGCGACAATCGCTCGCTTCTCTCTCGCGTTGGGTTGTTGTCAATGTTAAAGGGTAAGTTGTGGCAAACTTCTAACAAGCTAGATTCTTATCTAATTTGTCGTAATTCCGGTAGCTGTAAAACATTAGGTCAAGCTTGTGAGTTTAGGTTTGCGGAGAAAGCTCAGATTAGCCGAGGTGCTAAACATGTGACGTATTATCCTAAAACGGGTATGCAAGAGTCCGACCGGACTCGACAGGTTGCAATGTATACGACCCTGGTATCCATGTGCGAAACCAGGGTGTGTATCATGCACGACATTGCGAATTGTTCGGGAAATTGGAATTTTCAAGGCGAGCTCATCTTGTGCCCTTGCATCGCGACCCACGGTAGCAAGCAGCAATGCTATTTATTTTGATGTATCCATCTGATCTAGACCGTCCTGACTTCTAGGGACATCTTCTTGGGGATCGTGCGGGGCTCTGCTTTGACAACCAGGACAATTATGTACCACCTCATGCGCAAAGAGGTCGCAGTCAATGCAGAAATGACTTTTGCACACTGTGCATTCGTAGCGACTGCTTACACTCATCCCCTTGGCTAGATTCTCAGTAATGTGCCATTGCTCCTTAGGAGGGACAGATGGAAAGGATATGCCACAGGCGAAACAACTTATACTTTGGGAAGCTCGTTGCCATGGAACCTCAGCCCAGTTCATTAACGGAAATAGATGGTGATACGACCGAGCAAGATGTGTTGAGAGGATCAGCGTCAGGCCGCAGGATGGACACTCAGCTGGAAGACCGCAGACTTTGCTGTTGCATCGCGAGCATAGATATCCGCCAGAGGTAGGATTCGAATGACATGCGCAGAGGGAAGGGAAGGGTTCAATGGTACGAGACGGGAAACCCATCATTAAAAGGGAGCTTGTGGATTGTTCATGAGAGTATGTAGCTGGTGGGGTCGTCACATTCATCACCAACTCACGAAGATGTTGCTCGTTCAGGGCCACACCATAGTAGGTATCATCACCGCCGTTGGTCTTTGCACACAGTTCCCGACATATCGCTACCTGAGCGGCAAGGCCCACGATCCCAACGCGAATCTTATCATCGATGAGTGAGGTTATGGTCTGATGGATATCACCTGGATCGGAGGACAACAGTGAGCCGAAGATAATAAAAACTTCTCGGGTTCCATGGCTGGGCGTGTGGCTGTGAAGATAACGAACAAGGTTAGCGTCAAAGAGCGTATTTTTATCAGGAGGAAGCTTACAAAAGAGCACCTCGAGCCATCTCAAGTCCATTCTGCAAACTTGGAAGGCCCTTTGGGTCCTGGCTTCTTAGATCCTGGATTGCGGTAATATGGTCTGTCGGGTTTCCGCTCATGTCGCTGACCCGGAGCGCAAGGCCGTCTCGTAAGCCGACAACGCCAATTTGGGAGATTGGGTTCTGCTCAAAGAACTCTCGCACGAAATCTTGTGCGTAGCGTAGCGTCAGCAGATATCTTGTTGGACGTAAATCTTTCTCCATCATCGACTGGGATAAGTCCAATAACAGGACAACATGGCGTATGATGCCGCGCTGTAGTGGCGTCGTGTCTTTAAGCAGCCTGGATATGGTGCACGAAGTTAGTTCGTGCTCTTTGGCTTCACTGCAGTAATGCGATTCAGATTGAAACGGCCGTTAAGCCGGACCGCTCGAGATATTTACCTTTTGCGCTTACTAGCTTCTAATAAACCTTCGACTGTCGAGCTTATAGTGCCATCTGCACCTTCAACCAAGGTCTCCCATGTGCGCGAGAGCTCGAATTCAGCGCCGCCTTTCTGTTTCCTCCGCTTGGAGGCTGGTCCTGTCGGGCCTCGCGAACCTCGAACGATAGTGTCATCGCCTTCATCCTCGGAGACACCCCCAACATACTCCTCGTCGGAGTCTGCCATGGTCCTTGAGTGTCGTTAATGAGACCCTCATTCGTGCTTGAGTGTTGCCGTAAAAGGATTGATGAGAGCTCGGATCGGCGCCCGAGCAGGTCCAAGCTCCAGGTTCCTCCGCCTAAGCTCCGAGCCTCCGACAGGTTTTGCTCCGTTACGTTATAAATTCAAGGTATACTTGGTTGAGCGTATATATGATCGACGAGCAGACTCTGACACCGCTGTTAAGAGGAATCGTCGAGTGAGGCCTTTTCTTTCTTCTCCAAAACTCTTGCTGTTGATTCACCGGCGATAACCGCTGGGGTGGTTCAACTGCATGTGGGGGAGACGCAGTATCGCGTCAACCAAATGCGCTGGGCTCCGTTGCCTGCGAGGGCCTCGAGTTAATCAACCGTTCCGACCAGTCTCATCCTACCTCCGGCCCCCCTCCTCTTCCCCCTCTCACTCGGCCACTCCTTCTCGCTCCTACAATCTACGCCCACTTTCAGCTTGCTCTCTCAAGTCTGTACTACCGATTGCTACTAGAAGGTACTGCTCTGCAGATTTTCGAGCGATGGCTTCAGAGGATAGAGATATTCTTCCCAGCGAGTAAGCCCGATAAAATATAAACCCTTAGTGAACTGAATCGAAATTGATCGAGAACGCAGAGTCAAGCCCATTCATTACGGCATATCCTTGTATGACTTACAGCTTAGTGATTCGTGGGGCTACAAAGGTATCGTTAAAATCAACTCAAAAGTCAACGGCCCTACGAAGGAAGTGGTGCTCAACTCGAAGGAGATTGAAGTACAGCATGCCGAGATCCTGGGTGCAGATGGTAAGTGAACTCCATATTGTTGAGATTTTATTCAGCGCCAAAAGCACCTACTGATTGGCATTATATTATCACCATAGGCGCGGAGTGGGCAAAAGCATCGGAGATCACCTATGATCAAAAATCGGAGCGAGTGACCCTCAGATTCCCTGAGCAACTTCCTCATTCGGATATCGTAGTCTGCATCTCGTTCACCGGCACCATGAACAATGCCATGGCTGGGTTCTACCGCTCAAAGTACAAGGCTGTCGTTGAGCCGACTCATGATACCCCTAAGGAAGGAGACTTCCACTTCATGCTGAGCACTCAATTCGAGTCCTGCGATGCGCGTCGAGCTTTCCCCTGTTTTGATGAGCCGAACCTGAAAGCTACGTTTGATTTTGAAATCGAAGTGCCTAAAGGGCAAACGGCTATAAGTAACATGCCAGTCAAGACTGAGAGGAATGGGAGCAAGCCCGAGCTCAAAGTAGTTTCATTTGACACCACTCCAGTAATGAGCACTTATGTTTGTACCAGCATTCTTTCGGCTGTTGCTTCACGCTAATGTTTTCTTTCAGCTTCTGGCTTGGGCGATTGGTGACTTCGATTACGTTGAGGCTCTAACAGAGCGCAAGTATCAAGGGAAGAGCATCCCGGTTCGTGTTTACACAACCAAAGGCCTTAAAGAGCAAGCCCGTTTTGCTCTCGAGTGCGCCCATCGGACTGTCGATTATTTCTCGGAGGTTTTCGAAATCGAATATCCTCTGCCCAAGGCAGACCTTTTAGCCGTGCATGAGTTTGTGAGTATCCTTTGCTCATACTCTGGATGGAGCCCTAATAACGCCCCTTACCTTCCTAGGCTATGGGTGCCATGGAGAATTGGGGTCTTGTGACATACCGTACGACTGCTGTTTTGTTCGATGAGGGTAAATCAGATACCCGGTATAAGAACCGCATTGCTTATGTTGTCGCGCATGGTGAGTGATATATCGCGCTCGGATTTTCTAGAAAATGGCTTACTCAAACTATGTTAGAATTGGCCCATCAATGGTTCGGGAACCTTGTAACAATGGATTGGTGGGATGAGCTTTGGCTGAACGAGGGCTTTGCTACATGGGTCGGATGGCTTGCCGTAGACCACTTTTACCCAGGTAAGTTAATATGTCCATACCTTCTTCACTGCTCTGGAGCCATCTTGCCTAATGATACTAGAATGGAATATATGGTCCCAGTTTGTCGTACGCAATTCTCGAGGTATTTCATAATTATTTATCAGTGAGGTTGACTGCTGCACAGGCTGAAGGTGTTCAACAAGCGTTCCAGCTCGATTCGTTGCGCGCATCCCACCCAATCCAGGTACCTGTGAAGAATGCTCTAGAAGTTGATCAGATTTTCGACCACATTAGCTATCTCAAGGGCAGCTCAGTTATTCGCATGCTTAGTACCCACCTTGGCAGAGAGACTTTTTTGCGAGGTGTAGCACAATACCTGAAGGCTCACGCTTATGGTAAGTCCATTCTAGATTGTGACACTTAGGTCTATATTAGTGGCAGCCGTTAACACGCTACATCAAGGCAATGCTACTACCAACGACCTTTGGTCTGCGCTTAGCCAAGCCTCCGACCAAGACGTCAACAGCTTCATGGTAAGCCATCGCCAAACTGTAAACTCTTCTCAATTGTTCTTCTAATGACCTGTTGAAGGATCCCTGGATTCGCAAGATCGGGTTTCCGGTTGTCACCGTCTCCGAGGAGACCGGTCAGCTTGATATTCGTCAAAATCGATTCCTTTCGACAGGCGATGCTAAACCTGAAGAAGATCAAACAACCTGGTGGATTCCGCTCGGAATCAAGGCAGGCCTAGATCTGACTGCGCAGGAGCCCCGTGCCCTTGTTTCAAAAGTGGACACTATCCAGGGCCTTGGTCAAGAATCGGTTTACAAGATAAACAAGGACCTCTCGGGGTTTTATCGGACAAACTACTCCCCCGCTAGACTGGAAAAGCTCGGGAAAGCGCTGGATTTGTTGAGTACTGAAGATAAGATTGGTTTAATTGGCGACGCTGCTGCCCTTGCTGTATCTGGAGAGGGTACTACCGCAGCTTTACTGTCGCTACTGGAGGGCTTCAAAGATGAGCAGAACTATTTGTAAGTCGCCCTTTCTCTTTTTTGCCTATACTCATTTACTCCATGCTAATGCAGTCGACAGAGTGTGGTCTCAGATTTCGTCTTCTGTCGGCAACCTACGCTCCGTATTTTCTCAAAATCAAGCTGTAGCTGAGGGCCTGAAGAAATTTGCTCGTGGGCTGTCATCCCCTGCTGCCGACAAGATCGGCTGGGAATTTAAACCCAATGAAGAATATTTGACTGTTCAATTGCGAAAGCTTCTCATTGCCATGTCAGGTCTGGCCGGCAATGAAAGGTGACTATCTCCCTGTTTTTCTAACCACCCCTTTCTGAGCCGTAACTGATCGGCCATTTTTTTCCAGCATCGTCTCCGAAGCTAAGCGACGCTTTGGTCTCTGGGCAAGCGAGGAAGACAAGAGCGCCATCCACACGAACCTCCGCTCCACTATATTTAGCATTGCGGTTCTAGAAGGCACTCGCACCGAGTATGACTCGGTGAAGGACGAATACCTTAAGACAGACACAGTTGATGGAAAGGAGATCTGCCTGGCTGCACTCGGACGTACGAAGGACGCCGCACTGGTGGACGATTACCTTGACTTTGTGTTCTCGGACAAGGTTGCAATTCAGGATGTCCACAATGGCGCTGTTTCTTTGGCCGCTAACTCTAAAGTTCGCCATCTGCTATGGGAATACCTGAAGAGAAACTGGGACTCCGTTGAGACTCGGCTTTCTGCAAACAACGTCGTTTTTGAACGTTTTGTGCGAATGGGGCTTTCAAAATTCGCGGACCATAGCATCGGAGCTGATATCGTTTCTTTCTTCCAAGACAAAGATACAAGTGCATATGATCGCGCACTCGTGATTGTGGCAGACAGTATTCGAACCAACGCTTCTTACAAGGAAAGAGATGAGAAGCAAGTTTTGCAATGGCTTGAGGCACATGGCTACGCTTAGTGATTGCGGGCGAATATGACGTCCCGTCCAATGCGTGGTTCAGAGTATCACTGATAAGTTGGAGCCTGGATTATAGTGATCTTAACAGACTGAATAACAGAAAACGGTGCTTATAACACAATATTTAGTAAGAATAAATTTCTGCAGCTCGTTACATAGACCAGCTCAATGCCTGATAATTCGGGACAACCAGCAACAGCCGCGGGACCCCTGCTTGTGACGAGTTCCGACATGTAGTCGGATAGCTACAACAGAGCAGACTTATATACAAAATTTTCAGAGATTACGTCGATAGAACAACGTATAGTTGACCACCTATTTATCTTCTGATGTTGCTGAGACTTGTCTCACGCCCTTGGGACCTTGGGTTTATTGTGGATGGAACACTAAGCCGGATTGGTCATAGGTACTGAAAGGGTCACAGGTCACTTGCACGGTGGGCTCGTTTGCTCTCCTGCACTCAGCAACACCGCCGAAGTCCATCCTAGCTGACACTTCCCAACAACGTTTACATCACTTGGTTCTCGGTCTTCTATCCCAAACCGAATTTTGTCTTCCTTCTAATTCATCATCTTTCTTTCTTTTCCCAGAGTACACAGTCACATCACTTTTAACATGAACCCTGAGTGGTAAGTTGGTGGAACGTCTGGAGGTGCCTATATTCAAGGACGGTTCTGTTGCTTTGTTATTACGATCTTACGCTTTTCATGTTCCTTTTGGCTCGAATTATGAGCTTTATGACATGATTATGCGTGGTTGACTAACTGTTATTTCACAGAGTGACCCCGACTTCAATCTGAATACAACCCCAGAGACTATCGACTTCTTCCCCATGTTCGTGTCCTAATACCCGATTAGATACGACTACCTCTTCAAGCTCCTCCTTATTGGAGACTCCGGTGTTGGAAAGTCTTGCTTGCTCCTCCGATTTGCAGATGACACCTACACGGAAAGCTACATTTCCACTATCGGGGTAGACTTCGTACGTCTCTTAACTGATCGGGCGAACACTCTGGCAACCTGGACATAGTTTACTGATCGACTCTGGGTAGAAAATTCGTACTATTGAGCTTGACGGCAAGACAGTGAAACTTCAGATCGTATGGTTATCCGGTAGAATCATACCTATAACTAAGTATAGCTGACAGCGCCTAGTGGGACACTGCGGGTCAAGAGCGCTTCCGAACCATCACATCGTCTTATTATCGTGGCGCCCATGGTATTTGTGTTGTTTACGATGTCACCGATATGGATTCTTTCAACAATGTGAAGCAGTGGCTTCAGGAAATCGACCGTTATGCGACCGAGGGCGTCAACAAGCTGCTTGTTGGAAACAAGAGCGATATGGAAGACAAGAAGGTTGTGGAATACACTGTTGCGAAGGTCAGTGGCCTTCCTTGCAATCATAGTCGGATTCTTTCTTCTTGGTTGAAGTGCAAGCCAGCCGTCTAACATCTAGCTTTCGCTTATAGGAATTCGCCGATAGCCTTGGAATCCCATTCCTGGAGACATCTGCCAAGAACGCATCCAACGTTGAGCAGGCCTTCTTGACGATGGCAAGACAGATCAAGGAGCGCATGGGCACCGCGACTGTGAACAACAAGCCAACTGTGCAGGTCGGCCAAGGACAGGGTGTGCAATCCGGCTCTGCCGGTGGCTGCTGTTAGACGAATCATGACCCAGAATCAAGCCTGCTAAATACCTTTTTGGCGCAAGGCGGGCATTAGAGCAGGGAACTCTTATTTTCTTCACAACAAAGTCAGGCTACCCTGCCCATACCTTATCACAGTGCAAACGAATGGTGTTGATTGATTTTTCAATCGACTGAGGACGATGTTGGAGGAGCCTGTGCCATTTTTCGCATGCTCCAGTCAACCCACTACCCTTTGTCTTTTTACAATACAGGAATTCTTCCAGGATTTGCGTCCTATGTTTTTGCTTGCTTCTCACTTTGTTCTTGTTTCCCCACGCTTTCTGCTCGGATTCTGCTTCTGCGACTTTACTATGGCATCTTTACTTCGATTTTCTTCTATGTTTCCTAGGTTGGATTGATTCGTTGCGTGTCTTGCTAGGCTCAATTAATGGGGTACGCTTGAATGGTTCATGGACTCGCTGGTAAATTAGAGGGTGTAAGTATTATAAATGGAACTTTACCTTGAATTAAGAGACTGTGATTGTTTTTGGTGCCCGTGCTTCAAGTGGAGGTAGCTGGTCATGGCCCGCTCTTCTCGAGCGAACCGGGATGCTCATATGACCGACCCAATTTCAACACGATCACATGCAGGCCGGGGATAGCACTGAGCCTCAATAGATGAATAGAGCGTCAAGCAGATAGAGGATCCAAGATCTAGCCCTTGTTGACTTAAGGTTTGAGAACTAGGATCAACCTCGGTCAAAAACACTACTGGAGCTAGATATCCCGACTTCATCCAGCAGCCTGAATGGCAACTAGATTTTTTCCGGTATACTGGGTCAAGACAACTTACTAGAAGCCTAGTTTAGTAGTAACAGAGCCGGAATGCAAAATTTGCACATTCTCCAAGCCTTAGGTAGAGGACAATGATTGGAATTTATGTGTCAGTCGTGATCCATGTTCAGGTGTGCTGCTGAATACTACGGAGTAGATCAGCCGAGGCATAGGTAGGATTCGGCAAACGTCATGAGAATGGGCTAGGTACTCCGTACCTAATCGCTCCCCGATCCCCAGTCGATCGAAATAATACCAAACATCTTGACTTCGATCCACCCCCCTACCTTTCCATTCCGAATATAACTTGTGTCTCTCCTTAGAATATCTCCTGTTAATTCCTTTCCTTCAGCTAGCTGCTATCTTCCCATTGAAACCTTGAACTTCCTCGATCTCATACCTCTCACTCCCTCGCACCTGAACCCTTGGTCTTCGTTATGTCTCTATCAAAGGTTGAGGATCCGAAGAAAGTCGCTGTTGCGGCTGCAGCCCAACAAAGTGACAACATAGCGCATGCTCTAGCAGGTGCCGGGGGTGGCATACTTTCTATGATTCTGACGTGCGTTGTTGTAACAAAACCCTCATCTTTAGGCACTTCCTTACTTTGATCTGAGCAGATACCCGCTCATCACACTCTCTACCAGAGCTCAAGTCGAATCCAAGCGCGCGCAGTCTTCAACTATTGATGCAGTCCGTCGCATAGTGCAGAGAGAAGGAATCATTGGGCTATACTCTGGCCTTGAGTCAGCCCTGTTTGGTATCAGCGTGACAAACTTTGTTTATTACTACTGGTTTGAGTGGACTCGGTCGGCTTTCGAAAAAGCTGCAGAAAAGGCTGGCCGTTCAAAGAAGCTCTCAACCATTGAGTCGATGATTGCCGGGGCGATTGCGGGGAGTGCAACGGTCTTGCTTACCAACCCAATCTGGGTTATCAACACCAGAATGACCGCACGCAAAGCCGGATCCGATGACGACTCGCTGCCCGGTGGCCACAAAAAACAGAGGGCGTCAACCTTTGGCACACTTTTGGATTTACTTCAGAAAGAGGGGCCTAGCGCACTTTTCGCTGGGGTCTTGCCTGCTCTCATTCTCGTGATCAACCCTATCTTGCAGTACACGATCTTTGAGCAGTTAAAGAATGTCGTAGAGCGCCGACGCCGTATGACGCCAAAGGACGCCTTTTATCTCGGTGCTCTTGGCAAAATCTTAGCTACATCTATCACGTATCCATACATCACGGTGAAGAGCCAGATGCATGTTGCGAGTCGGGATGGGCCAAAAGAGGGCTTGAACGGAAGCTTGAAGAGGATTATCAAAGAGGAAGGGTACACTGGGTTATACAAAGGTAAGTTGATCAATATGGTCTGATCACGCATGCTAAAAGCTCAATAGGAATTGCGCCCAAGGTCACTCAAAGTGCAATCACTGCAGCATTCCTGTTTGCATTCAAAGATGTCTTATATGATGCAATGGTGTCTATCAGGAGGCGTCGCTCCCTCAACTAGATAATGATCTGCTTTCAGAACAGATTTGGGGTACACCAAGTGACTTTCAGGCTGAACTCTGAAGCAGCTCATCCCCACTGCGGAGCGGTCATGAATGGGTCCTAACCCCGGACTCCATGCTTCTAGTGGGGGTTTCATGGGGAAATAAACTAGGTAGTAGTCTGTATTACATATGTATAATCTCCATTGCTTATTTCTGACATAGGTGTTTGTCTCTGCATTATTGGTCTCATATTCGACTCAACGAAGCTCTGTGTCTTAACTCGATTGGTTTGAGTGGCTTTGATAAAATCTCGCTTACATTGACGCAGTAGTAACCGACTCCTACGGAAGCCTACGGGGTCGCACTATATCCTGTAACCATAGAGCTTTCCATATATAGATTCACTCGAAACAATTCCTGAAGTACAGAGTAATCACATTCCAGATTTAGACCTCAAGCTATACGGAGTAGTCCAAATAGTCATTGTTCTTATATCTTCCTGATCACAGACAGTGCTGAAAGATATTTTTGTCAGCCATTGTTTACCGCCTACTTTTTATGGAAATAGAGACTATCGCGGGCGCGTTCACGCGTCAAGATTCCCAAATTCTGCCCACCTCTCTTTGTCTTTGGATGCAACAACCTCCTCAGCTTTTTTCCCTTTGCCCTGAGCTCCTCTCTGAAGAGACAATCATTTCCTTGTACTTGATAGCTCAACTAATCTGAGAGCTACATCTTTTTTTCTTCTTAGTTCACCTTTCCATAAAGTTTTGAGTAAGTTCTCCACCAAGTTTCTTTCACTTTACTAATTTCACTGATATTACAGGTGATTCTTCTGGCTGCTGTTATTTACTAGCTTCTGGCCTTGGGCTCTACAAATTTCACCTAAAGCAGGCTCTCAACCAAAAAACCTTGTTAAATACAGCATGCGTCAAAGTGGGCTGTAGAGGTATTTCCTGCTGCAAGTGAAGCAACTAACTTGAAATGCATTGCCTCACCTACATTGCAACCTGGGCGCTCTTAAGGTGCCTCTGAACCATTGCGCTCTTCTCAGTTTCACACACCAACGTATGATGATGCATTGGAGGATTTAAAGATAGATCACTACTCAGATTAGGTAAGGATACAGAACAAGCAATTTGATCTAATATACTAAGACCTCTTATCAGCCAGCACTGGAGCCGCTTTGGAAATGGGAGAAGCTTTCTCGGCAAAGAGATATTCTGAGGGCCACTCGCTCTTCGGGTCCTCAGACTCCACGTTGATCAAGGAGTCTGAGGATTTACTTTCTAAATTTATTGGACGGTCCTCTCAATCTCCCCAAGCAATGGAGAAGGAAGCCAAAGGCCCATCAGGTACACCAAAGGCCAAGATAAAAATACCCCGGGGAAATGTTCAGTTACGACCAGAAAGCAGATCATCATCACAAGGCCAGCCAATAAAGCCACGAACAGCCTCGGGACCTGGGTTAAACCAGTCAGTTGCTTTGCCTACCGTGATGTCTAAGTCTACAAGGTCCTCAGCCTGGACACGGCAGGAGCTCCAGCCATCACCAGATTCCCATATCCCTAAGCCTGCGGTAGCACGGCGCTCCCGTCGCCCAAGACAGGAACCGTCCAATTACTTTAAAAAAACCTCTATCTCTAGCAGTGAAGGTGAGAAGGAACTTCCAAGAGCTCCGCGAGCATCAGCACGCAGTAATGTACTGCCACGTCAGACCAAAGTGATTCCAGATTCATCTTTGCCAGTTCCTACTATCAGGCAACAACGGTACTTAGGCGGTTCTTTACGACGGCGTGAACTAGGTGCTTTCTCGACTCAAAGTTTATGTGCAGAGGTATCTTCCGATTTGAAATTCTCTAAATCCTGGAAAGGGGCATCTAATGATGTTGTCTCGCTGGCCTGGTCACCTGACGGCACGAAGTTTGCAGCAGGCGCCACCGCTCAGTGCGACGAACACATGATGGCGTATAATCGAAAGAACAACCTGCTCTTTGGCAATCTTGTTACTAATGAATTGCGGGAACTGCCTGATCACTGGATCAAGCGGCCTAGCGGTAGAAGTACCGCTGACCATATTCTGAACGACACTCGACTTTTCATGAGCGTGACTGCTGTGCAGTGGTTTGGAACTACCCTCTACTCAGCTAGCTATGACCATACAGTAAAATTATGGGATACACGGGACAATGAGCCCAGTTGTCAAAGAACCCTCAGACATGACTCGAAGGTCGTTGTGATGGCGCGTTCAAACTTTTCTCATGACTTATTAGCGACTGGGGCGGACAACCTTGGTTATTGGTGTGTGGACGAGGGTAATTTCTCAACACTTGAAATCTCGCGGCTACGGTCTAGAAGGGATATGGAGTTAATACCAACATCGCTCGCATGGGGAACAAGTCAAGCTACCAAAGACTATCTACTTGCAGGTATGTCTGAGAAGGAGGATAGTGGTGTTGTGGCTCGTCATGGTCTGCTTGCGGCCTTTCGTTTTGGAGAATCATCCGTTGTTTCGGAATCATTTCAACCAAGATCACAGAATGTCTTCGACGTTACGTGGCATCCTTCTCTCCCTACATTTGCTGCTGCCAGCACTGCTGGCCAGCAAAGTTCCCCTGGTACACGTTCTGTTGTGAACATGTTTGATCCATTGAGGATGAAGTCCCGTGTGATGGAGTTGGAATGCCCTGCACTGGATATAAATGAGGTGCTGTTCTGTCCCTTCCAAACTGATTATGTTTCTGCCAGCTGCACAGATGGCAGCACATATGTCTGGGATCGTCGAAATCATAGCGAGGTTCTTCACGTACTCAAACATGGAGAAGCTCTCAACCAACTTGATGAGACCTTGGAGAAGGAACAGGCTGATACTGGGGTAAATTTACAATTATGGGGTAATAACCTGGATCAGTTCTATACGGGGGGCTCAGATGGCATGCTTAAAAGATGGAATATTCTCCGAGCGCCTGAAGATCTGCTCGTTGAAGATGTCGCCTCTCTAAATGAAGGAGTTATGTGTGGCTCATTCTCGCCAGATAAGAGCAACCTGTTAATTGGGGATGTCTCTGGAGGAATACATCTTCTATCTAACAGTCCATTTTCTCCGGAACGATCCGACTTTATAATCCGAGAAGCACATTACCCTTTGAGGGTCGATGACTCGGCGTCAGGGTCAGGGATCAGGGCTGCGCAGGATCTACTATCCTCTGGTCAAATCGAACGGCATCCCATATTTGGACCTGGCAAAGGACCTGAATACAAGGGACCATTCGCCGCCTGGGCGAGGCCAGGTGGAACTCCTCAGGAATGCATGCCAACAACTCAACTTATGGAAAAGTATGAATTGCGGCAACTGAGTGGTACAGCACCACAGAAAAGAGGGCACTTAACTCATGCTGTCCGAAGAGAGTTAGAGGGGCACATAACTCTTGCCAGCATTCGAAACCAAATCCATGGACGAAATAAGAGGCGTACACCAACCATTAAACAAGAGATGTTGGACGAGGTCAATGTTGTTGATCTATGCAGTGATGAGGAACCTCACACGGGGCACCGAAAGTCAAAGACAAAACCAAAGGTCTCACGGGCTTATCTCAACAACACCGAGGTTGAGATCATAAACCTTGATTCCGAGGACGACAGTGGCGAGGTCCGGGCAAGCCCAGCAACTCAGCCGTCAAATAATCAGCAGGATGATTTAGTAGAAGACTATTGGTGGCCTGATTCAAGGCTAATAGACCCGAATTTCACAGAGGATTGATGTTGTGATACTTGTGATTTAATAAAATAATAGCCAGCATCTGTGTGATTAGCGTGCATTTCTAATGATAATGAGCTCGACTGCCTGCCTTTGAGAACATGCACATTGCACACAAGTTATCAAGATTATCAAGCTGCCTGGTGTGGCTTAGCACCGTTTGCATAGCCACTGTTATCTATGACTTGTCGGGCCTAACAAACCAAAAAGTCCGATCCACCCACCAATGACGTGACGGCGTATACCATGCGGCAATGATGACCGAAGAGGTATATAAGGCGAGCATCCAGCAATCCCCGCATCCCGCGGCCATTCTTTGGTTCTGGAATTTGGTGATTCTCCTTCGGCTCTTATTCTTTTAACCTTGAAAGTTCGCTTTATCTCTCGAGATCTCTCGTAACCACAGAGTCATTCCTACAATCTTGCTGAAACCGTTCATCTGATGTCTTTTGCACCCCCACCAGGACCCCCTCCGCCTTCTGTGCCGGAGGGCTGGACAACACAGTTTGATGACACCTACAAGCAATGGTAGGGGCCAGTCGCTCTCCTGTATCATCGCGATGCTAATCAGCCGCTCTACAGGTTCTACATCAACATAGCCACTGGTAAATCGCAATGGGATGCACCGCAGGCCACCCCAGTAGCGACACCCCCCGCTTCAACACAAGTTCCAATTCTCCCATCAGAACAACCACACAACGGCCAAGCAGCCCCCCCGCCGCCTTCTTACGAAGAATCCGGCCCAGGCAACCCGTCTGCCGTCGCAAGCGCTGAATACTCCGATAAGAAGAATGCTAATCTCTTCTCCTCGAACAACCCTTACAACGGCGACTCCACCTCGGCATCTACCCATGTCAACGGCCCATCTGGCTCCGACGTCAAAGGCACTAGCTCCGTTGAAAGCGACGCTGAGCTAGCAGCCCGGCTACAGGCTGAGGAAAATGCCAGGTCCAGCGACACCCCCGGCGCTGCGGCGAACTACTATGGTGGCGGTCACACCCCGCAGTCACCTACCCCTTCCTCAAAAGGGGATCAAGATATGGGAAAGAAAAAGAAGGGTTTCTTCAGTAAACTCATGGGCAAGGCTTCCGCCGCATCCGCCAGCCAGGGCCACGGCTATGCCAACAGACCCGGGTATGCTCCCTCACGACCGCATCACCAGCAGGTTCCTGTTGGTTATGCGCCTCAGGGAGCGTATGGAGCACATAGCCCCGGTCCAGGATACGGTGCTCCAGGTGGATATTACCCGCCACAACAAGGGTATGGTCCCGGTTACGGTCAAGGGTATGGGATGCAGCCCGGCTATGGGCACCCGCAACAGGGGTTTTACGGGGGTGGTGGGATGCGGCCGCAAAGGCGGCAAGGTGGTGGTGGAATGGGGATGGCTGGTGCAGCGGCCCTTGGTGTCGGTGGTGGTTTGATTGGAGGTGCGTTGTTGGCTGATGCGATTGATGATGACCATGATCACGACTATGGAGGCGGTGATGACTTCGGCGGTGGTGATGATTTTGGTGGAGATTTCTAGTTGTCTTGATTTTTTGCGGACTATGCTTATGTTGTACGATGTTTCTAATGCGGTGTTGGAGGACATCTGGGTTTTTCTTGAGCCATGTAGTTAATATTTTACGCTCATCCTTTTAATTCAGGACTATGTGCACAAACTAATCACAGATCTTTTGTTAAAAGACTACTTCATAGTTCATAGTTCAAACCTATACTCTAAACACAGCCCCACTGTAGATATACACCCCCTACCTGCCTTGATCGTCTACCTTCTCCGTGCACTACGATTCTCCCTGCCAGTCGCCGCCCCTGCACCTCCAGCCCCAGGACCAGGAGAAGGAGCAGACTCTCCTCTCGGCGCTGCACCAGCCATCCACCCCGCAAGGTCAAAGTTCCCAGCACCACCACCAGCCATTGCACTCTGCGCACCGGTAATGGGCGACGCACGGGACTGCTTCTCGAATTCAGCACGCATTTCGGGGTCCACTGCATAAGGCCGTTAGCAAGCTCTACTAGAACAACAATGGTTGAAGAACAAAGGATTAACCATACTGTTCTCCATAAGCTTCGGCATTCCAAAGGTAAATCCCAAGGCCACAATCGCCAGCAGGATCATTGGGTTCTTGAAGAGCGAGAGAGGTGAGACTGTAGAGAAATCAATCATTAGCATACTGTACTGTACTTCCTCTTGTCTTCTCTCTAATTCCAAGAAAGGCAGCAGAGTCAGGGATAGTGGAAAAACACACAAGTCTGTCGAACTTCATAAAATCCCTTCCTCCCCACCACCCTCACATCAACCACAACCTCCCCACTCGAGCCATTTCCACCACCAACCTTCTCCCCAGCCGGTCTAACATACTTCTCAACCCCGCGATTCCCCCACTCATTGCCCCGGAATGTCTCCCAAGCACCCTTAACGAACCCCCGCTCATCAAGATCAACCCTTAGCGGCGCAAAGACATACTCGGATGATCGGATGTCGAGCAGATAGGAGCCAGACAAATCATCCTGTTGCGGATCCTTGTGCTCTGCGGAGGCGAGTCCGGAGAAAACGAATGTTCCAGAGCGGGTGAGGGGCGCTTTGAGTGGCTGAGCGAGCGAGGTCGAGGTTAGTGTTGCATGCGTATCGGCTGGGAGAGAATGCGGGTTTGGGAGAATGGTGGAGGGCGGGACGGTAATTGTTAGTTTGGAGGAGAAAGATGGGGCGATGAGGAAGGAAATGAGGGAGAGAAATTTTAGAATATGCATTCTGGAGACGCTTGGATGGTGAGTTTGGATGTTGGAGGTTGATGTTGGGTTAAGGAATAGAGAAGTTGAAATAGGTAGTTGAGTAGTTGGTTAGCTCGCGCCAAGCATTTAGCTACCGGAGCACATCACATGTCGCCAGATGCAAACATCCAGGAAGTCAAGTTTCTTTTAATTTATAGTACAGTGAAAATGTTATGCTCATACAAGGGACGTCCGTCGTCCCGTGGGAAATGATATATACAGGAACCCTGATAGCAGCCCATCTACAACTTGGCTTTAGGAGCGGATTGCTCATTGTTCGCATCCTCATACAATTGGTCCAGAAGCTGGCGATACTTCTTTACAACAGGGGGGCGTTTGAGTTTGAGGCTAGATCTGATTAGCATCAACTGCAGTTCAAGAGTTGGTGAAAGCACATACGTCGGTGTCAGTAGGTTATTCTCTACTGAGAATGGCTCAACCATCAAGGCGACATTCTTCACCCTTTCGTATCCCGCGAGCTTGTGCTTCTTCGCCACACGCTCCAGATCCCTCAGCACCGCTTTTCGGACATTAGTGTCGTTCACCACTGCCTTGATAGTTTCAACATCAATGGGATCGATCGTCCGGCCAAGCACCTTGCTGGCAAATGGAGCAAACATATCAGGCTGCACACCGAAGATACCAACCAGGAAAGTCTGAACGCTGTCACCATGAACGTAGGCTTGGGCGAAGTACCCAATCTCCGAAGAGATAATGCCCTCAAGTCGTTCTGGGGAGATGTACTCTCCCTGTGCCAGCTTAAGAACGTTCTTGCGACGATCGATGATAACAATACGGCCTTTATCATCGATCTTGGCTACATCACCTGTTCGAAACCACCCATCTTCCGTGATAGCCTTGGCCGTCTCTTCGGGATTCTTCAGGTACTCTGTGAACACGTTCGGGCCACGAAGCAGCAGTTCGCCGCGAGGGAAAGGCTTGTCATCAACCGAGTATTCCATGTCAGGAAGAGAGAGCAGACACGCCTCCGTGCAAATAGCGAGACGCCCGCAGTTGCCTGATGTGAGATCCTTGGCCGTTTGCGCGCAAGCCATAGCATAGGTCTCGGTCAAGCCGTAGCCCTCAGAGAAATCGGCGCCAACGGCAACACGCAAGAAGTCATGTAAGGAAGGATCTAAGGGTGCAGATCCCGAGATCATGGTCTTAACACGTTCCAGACCAATGGCTGCAGCCACCTTCTTGGCCCAAATTCGATCATACAAAGCGTGCTTCACCGTTGCCTGGCTGGGATCGGGGTTCTTCAAGTTTGCGCTCTTAACCGAAACGATATGCCTAGACAGAGCTCCACGGAAGCCAGGCGCTTCGATAGTGGCGGCCCGGATGGCGTTTCCAAAGCGGCTGTAGAGACGAGGAACTGAAATGAAACCAGTGGGTTTGAGCAACTTTAAATCATCCACCAGCTCAAGGATGTTTCCATGGAAATAACCAATGCGAGCACCGGCCCAAAATGCCGCATGTTCTGTGAGGCGTTCGAAAATGTGGGCCAAGGGAAGATACGACGCAAATGTGTCGTCTCGAGCTTGAGGGATGGCCACGAGTGCAGAGGAAGTCGCTGCTACCGCATTTTCATGCGTCAAGACCACGCCCTTGGGTGCGCCAGTAGTACCGGAGGTATAATTAACAGTGACACGATCTGAGGGCTTAGGAGGGTTGTAGGGACGATTGGCAGCAGCACCAAGGGCCTCGACTTGATCTATGCTGTAGATTGCGAGGTCCTGGCCGGCAGCCATGGATTCTAGGAGGGCTCGCTTGGAATGACCGGCGGGCTCACCGGCGTCGAGTGAGTCTAAGCTGACAATGATCTTTAAGTTTGGCAGAGATGGCTTGAGCTTGATTAGCTCAACCACATGAGGAAGAGACGCCACAACGCAGCTCAATTCGGCATGATTGATGATGTATTCGGTCGCATCGGGGGCGAGGACATCGTAAATCGAGACCGAGTACAAGTTCTGGGACATACAAGCCAGGTCTAGAACTTAGCTTCATTCATTAAACCTTGATTGAGGGAATGTATACCTGTGATCTGCCACTCCGGGCGATTTTGACACCAAAGACCGACGCCGTATTGTCCTGGACGAGCACAGGTATGTTTGTGGTGCAGCTCCACCAAACCGGACCCGAATTCAGCACGCCGTTTCTGAACCGTGCCGTAGTCAATCCACTGGTACTGGCCCCAGGTCTTCGTCACTGGATCATATGGACGCCATCCAAGACAGTCGGCCTTGGGGGTTCGGTTCGCAGTCGTTTCGAACATGTCATGGGCGGTTACAACCTACGTACGTTAACTTGCGCTTCTTGAAACTAGACAAACCCTGCACGAGCGCATACAGTTGGATCCAGCGTCTTGATCAATCCTTTCTGCGTGTGATAGGAACGGTATATCGGACTTCGTCCTTCTTTCTGAGTACCGGGAATAGGAACGGAGTACGGCTTGCCCTTGGGCGGCTCCTGGTTGAGCTCCGCCGCACGGGTAAAGTGGACTGGCTCTTGGGAGAAAAACATGGCTCCAACTGATCAACTCTGCCTTCGAGGCGGTTTCAAAATGACGGCAACGGGGAATCCGACCTGCTCGCTGGGGTAAAATCGTGGGGCCGGGTAGAAAGGGAAGGCGGGTCCACAAGATTAGCAACGTTAGACCTTAGGTTTAACTGTGCTAGGGGGGACGAGGCAATCAGTAGACTTGGAGGAAATATGGAGAGAGGATGAATAGAAAGAAGAAGGAGGGAGGAGAAGGGAAAGAGGGAGGTGACAATTACAAACGGTGGTCGGGACTACTAGATTACTGGAGTTGGTTGCAGCTTGGAAACGGGATCCCCGAAATTTAGGAGGATGAACGCGAGTGGCCGAGAAGGTCAGACTGTTACCCCACACCCTACACCTTTACGGTAAGAGCCTCGGTACTTTCTCAGTTTCAACAGGTCTGCGCGTTTCGACATCGAATTGGGAATAAACACGCCAGGGGCACAGGATGCTGTAGAACCGAGGCCGGACAAGTTACACGGCCTTTTCGAGGACCTACGTTAGTTATCTACCGCTTAGGCCTGGAAACATTGCAGGCAGGCATTTGTGGTGTCTGGTGATCACACACACTCACATGTACCTATATAATCTATTCAGCTTGCATCCACTAACTACCGAACTAAAAACTGAGGTTGGACTTTGGCCAAGGATCGAATCGGATCCGTAGCTGGAGTTAAACTCAGCTGTCATGTGAAGTCGTCATCTTGTAAAGTTGTAATTCTGATGCAGCCAGTCAAAAGGTTCTTGGCTGGTGCATCATTAACATGCCTCATTTGTTGGTCGCCACCGACCACGCATGAGGCCTCTCCGAGTATATAGTAGTACTATTAGTCCTTGGCCTGGGAAGTATCTACCTCTTCCGAATTCACCGTCGGCTTATACAATTCGATCCGAGAGGGTATTATACTAATTGATGAAACATATTAATTCATTCACCCAACTCCATGCGATGCAAACATCAGATATAGAAAACGCATAATGTACAATCGGAGATCGGGGGCCAAATTAGTTACACGCGAAAGCCTCAACCCTCTTCCATGCGCCGTGGCTCTAAATATATATAGTGGAAAACCAAACCGCCACTTTCAATGACACATGCCAAGCTAAGTAAAAAGCGACTTGTATGCCCGTTTATACCACTTCTTATCGGAGGTTGTAGTCTCCCAATACTCGTTTTCCAAGGCGACTCGCCCAGTGTCGATATCTGCCTCGATAGGTTTGACAAATGCCGGACGGAAGATAATCTTGTGGCCCAAGTAGAGCACCACGAAAAGAATTACACTGACATAGGCAACGAAAAAGTCCGTGACGTTGAACGTGGGTATCCAGGCAGTGAATCCTTGGGTTAAGATGATCAAGAGGTTGAAGAAAAGTCCGTACCAGGAGTACCAAGGCTGCCACAGTGCTTTGTAGGGCAAGAGATCGCGAGAGATGTTGCGGGCTTTGAGGGCACGCATAAAGGCCAGATGACACGCGACAATAGAGGCCCATGATATCAGACCAGCCACACTGGAGATGTTCAGGAACCAATTGAAAACGGTGCTGCCAGAGTTGGAAAGATTCAAGAAACCGAGAAGACCAAATGCGGCGGTGAATGCAACACTGTAGTATGGCACTCCGTGCTTCGACGTCTTCTTGAACCACCGTGGAGCGAATCCTTCCTGAGCGAGACCGATAAGAATACGGCTGGCGCTGTAGACGTTGGAGTTGGCGGCGGAAAGCACCACAGTCAACAAGACTGCGTTGATTATATCTGGCAAGATGGAGACGCCCGCACGCCTAGCGGCAATGACGAATGGCGAAGAGTTGGCATCATTTCCACTCGAGTTCAGAATCTGGTCATCGTCGGAGGGCACAAGGATTCCGATGAAGAAGATCGTCAACACGAAGAAGAATAAGATACGGAAGAACGTCTTGCGGATGGCCGAGGGAACCGTCTTGCGCGGATTCTCAGTTTCACCAGCAGCGATACCAACCAACTCTGTTCCCTGGTATGCGAAACCAGCCTGGATCAGGACAGCCCAGAAGCCAACAAACTTGGCAGTGGAGTCAGGAGAAACACCCTCATAGGCGACAAATGGACCGGGGGTTGTCCAATAGTGAAAACCAAGGTAGCCCTCTCGTCCCGCTCCGGCGTTAATGCAGATACCGAAGATCATAAATCCTATGACGGTGAGAACCTTGATACTAGAAAACCAAAACTCCAGCTCGCCGAAGACGCTGACGGGGAGCAAGTTGAACATTGTAATTACAACCCAAAACACGGCAATAAAGATGGCGATGTTGAGGTCCTTGTCCCAGAATTGAATAATCAAACCAGTTGCCGTGAGTTCTAGAGCAAAGGTGATAGCCCATGAGAACCAATAGATCCAACCCATAGCGAATCCCAAGCTGGGGTCGATCAGTCGAGTAGCGTAGGAAGTGAAGGCCCCAGGAATAGGCATATATGTGGCAATCTCCCCCAACGCGGTCATCACAGAGTAAACGATCGTTCCAATAAAAATATAGGCGATCAAAGCACCGACAGGACCCGCCGTGGAAATGGCCGAACCGCTACTGATGAAGAGACCCGTACCGATCGTACCACCTAGGGATTCGTTAGTATGCCCCAAAGGCAATTAGCGATGGTGAGAAGCATACCAATAGCAATCATCTGAAGATGTCTGCTCTTGAGCTTCCGCTTGAGGTCCGGCAGCGGATTTGACTCGCGACCGGCGCCATACTTCTCACAGTCTGCCTCGTCCAGGCCAGGCGATGGGGGCTGCGCGGGAGTGACCTGAACAGCGCCTTCGTCGGCCATCTTCTCCTTTCCTCCCAAAACCGCCGCAGAATCAGTGTTGAGGTTGTGCTCGGATACCATGGCTGGCCGTAGACAATCCAATTGCAGAGCGATTCAGAAGAAGAGGAGGAGGCGTATTCTGGCTTGAAGCTGAACGGATGGAAGATTGAGAAGAAAAGATTGATCCGCGAGAAGAAAATGTCAGGACCGACTCCACCCAGACCAGACTCTGACTCTTGCTTTCGGATGGAAACGATTTGGAAGAGAGGCCCGGCAGAACCCCAGAGCTGCACTTTTAAAGGTGGGCTAGGGCCGTCTCTATCTGACAGTTGTGTGGAGTGAGTTAAAAGATAAAGAGACGTGACAAATTTTCAGCAACAATAAAATTGATAAAAGTATAGAAGTTAGGTAAGGGAAACCAGGCCAGACGAGGGGAAACGGTAGGAATTGCTCGCAATGGTCATATGGTTGCAACGCTATTATTGCGGAGCAGCGCCGGCAATGAACATTTTGACCTCGCCTTCTGGAAAAGTTTTCTCTCATTCTCGGCGGCCGCCGTGTCTAACTGTTCCTGATAAGAAATAGTTGAGTGTGTAGTTAGTCAATCATAGACTCGCAGAGACATTTCGTTTCTGACTCAAGTGGGCCGGGGAGGAATTTTTCTCGTAAGAAAGCGCCACTCGATGGACCCGGAGAGGCAACACCGGGTTCCATCATTATTATTGATTCTGGAATCTTGGTTTTCAAGCGGAGAAGTTCTCCTTGTTGAGTCCATACGGAGTAGAAGCTGGCCAGGCTGCTTCAGTGTACTTGCATATCACGGAGTACTACTAGTAGTACTACTGTACTACACTACTAACTTACCGAGCTAACAGGTCTTTGCAGAAAAGAGCTACCACAGCAATTCTGTCTACCCCAGAAACATTTCCAGAGTAGTATAATCTGTATCCGAGCTCAGTTCCTCTTTCCTCATGCCTCCAACATGGGCATCTACAGAGTAGGTATGTACATAGTAGGTCGGGATGATGTAGCTATCATAGCCTATTTCTCTTATACTTCGAGTACCAAGAACCTTGCGGAAGCCAAGCGAGTCCGCCGAAACGTCTGCAAGATTTTACTGTAAATGTGCACGCTTATTTATGTATAATTCAACGCAACCACCCAACAGCGATTACTGATAATTTAGTCTCTCTTTCTTCAAGACATCTGCAGTTCTGAAGCGAATTAAAAAAAAAAAAATAGCAATCAGAAAGTATGGGGTATCTATAGCAAGCTCCTCGTTCATGAATCCGTGACTCCTGCAGTAGCGGCCGTTGCCAGAATTACCGAAGACGGAAACCGAGAGGGGCGGCTGCAAGTCCGTCACCGGTGGCGGCATGCGACTCCATAGCTTAGCGCATCCGGCACCAAGCCAAGCTTCCAATTCGAGATTCAATTGCGGACTCACATAATATTCGATTATGAAATCTACCAGAACTTACGCTTGCTCGTCCTGCTGCCTGGTTTATATGGTATCGCGATAACCAGAAACCCAGCATTACAACGTATACTCGGAGCAGCAGAGTAACCTGCAGTTTGGCTCAACGGAACGTTATAAAACATGGTTAACGTATATTTGCCTTGAGCTGATGATAGTTCAAAGTCATATAACATGGGAGGGGTATTAGGCTCAGGCAAGAACAAATGCAGGGTATCCAAGAGCTCCATATAGGAGCTATCAAAAGAGCAATGGTAAAACATCAGGCATCCAAAGGGTGTGGAGAGGTAGTACATGTGCTACTCTCCATAGCGTTTGCTGGGGGGTTAGATGGCTATAGAAATACTGGCGCTGAACAAGGAACAAAAAACAATTTAGCGCCTACTCCGGGTAGCTCATCTCCGTGCAAATTACTCAAGGCACAGAGGCAGTTGGCGGTTGAGGACCAGGAGAAGGGTCCCTTCGAAGAGCGGCTAAAGTATTCAGGACGGTTGTGGCGACGAAAAGAGCCCTAGAAGTCAACATAGATCAGTCGCTGGTCGTCGACTAGCCTCTCGGCGCACAGCCACCTACCAGTTGAATGCACCAAATGCCGTGGCCGCCTGCAATTCTTGGCAAAGAGAACTGCGTGAGCACCAACCATCGGGGATCCTGCCAACATCGACAGCTAGAGCAATGAACCCCGCGAACCAGAAAATCGCGGTGATGCCGTCGACTGCTGGCAGTGCCCAACGATGGGCAAGTGAGGGGACGAAGATTGGAGCAAGAATAAAGTAAGGAACGACGATAAAGAGCGTCCAGACACCGTTGAACAACATAAAGTTGACAGTGTCCGGGGCGTAGTTATTGGCTTCGTTTACATCTTCGAGGTGTTAGTGTACGTCTCGGTCATGCGGCGCGCAAACAAACTCACAATGGCCCGTGAGACCAAGAACGATAAGGGCAAAAACGGCTTGAGCGCCACGGATGATGTAAAACAAAGGGAAGTCAAATTTGGCCATCCTGAGGAAATTCGACTACTACAGGAGTTGAAATTAGCAAATGCGCCTTGATAAGAACGAGGGAGACTCGGGTATTAAGGCGCGATATGACGCTACGCGTCTGGAGAGCTTCGATGGACGATGTCATTGCACGTACCAGGCTAAGGTCGGGGATTGTGCGACGCTACCAACTTTGGCCTTGGATTTGAAGCGTGGGTTGTTATCAAGTAGGTAACAGAGAGTGAGGGGGAAGAGGTGTTAGGATATGAGAGGGGTGCTGGAGATAGGAAGGCTTTTCAAACCTGAAGCGGGAGGCGGCTCGAGTTGCAGGGCTGAGCTTCGAATATATAGGTAGGCCGAGTCCTGGTCGGAGCTGAGCTATCGACCACAAGGCATCATGGAAAGAAATCAGAACGAGTAACAATGAGAAGCAGCGTGTAAAGCGGAGCTCGTGAATGAAGCAGCCACAATTCCTAATCCTTTCTAGTCAGTGAAGATCGCGAATGGCTGCAGAGGAATACGGGTGCCTTCACTGCCTTGGTGGCTCGGCGCAAATGAACACGAGGCCAAATGACGGCATGTTATGATTCAACTTTACTTTCAGGGTGTTTGTGTCATGTGCGACAGCCTTGCTTTTGCCTTTCTTTCGGGCTCATTTCTGGCGCCGATGAGCTCAACTCCGTCTCAACCTTGTAGCTGGTGTCATCTTCATTCTTGAGTTTGAGTACTAGATAGTTACTAGTATAAAACATAAAAGGTCTTCGACCATTGAGCGCGGTCGCGCCATTTTTCGACTCCCATCCTTTAGGCAGCTTCAAAGTTCAGCCCTCTGGACTCTAGTCCTGTTATTTATAGCTGGAGTTAGTGCTGAGGAAGTGGGCAACATTAGGCGCTGCTTGATGCCACCAGTGACCAGTCTAGTACCCAGTACCTTGGTCGCGACCTGTTTGTGTGGAGTAGGTACTCTTGCAATTCAGGGAGGGGGCCTAAAAGCGGCTGATATTAATATAATCATTATTATGCAGGATGCCCAGTACTCACCACAATATATATATTAGAGCTGGCCAGTCCACTGTCCAGGACCCTGGAGAGGCTCTGCGAGAACCAAAAGCTCCACGACTCCACTGTTCTTTTAGCTGCTGATGAGCAGCACAACATGAACTGCACAGCTCCTGCTTATGCTGTGGGAATTTTCGCACACGCTTGGCTCGCTGTGCTCATAGACTGACTCTAAGGCCTGAGCCTCTCTGAGGCAGTGGTAGCAACTAATCAACTATGCTAATTACGAAAGTACATCCTTCTATCCACACTTTAATATCTTGCGCTTTCGCACTGTACGCCTGACTTGAGGCTGGACGTTGCCCACTCTCACATAAAATCCAATTTATCATGCAATTATGAAACCAAAATTCCCTTTACTTTTTCTCGTGCGAGTCGAATTGGCTAAGGCGCAATCACGCCATTGGAGAGGTGCTGGTGCTCTTCCCCCCCCCCGCATATATCTACCCCTCCATCGCTCTTTGCTGAATCCAAGAAATAGTGCAAAGGTCAAAGATCTCCGATAAGATAATCTGAAAGAAAGATCTTCTCATCATGTCCGACTCTGCACCGCATCGTTTTGAGACTCTTCAGCTTCATGCGGGGTAAGTATTCTTTCAAGTTTCCAGGGCTGTTCTCCATCGGATCCATACTAACCATTCCAAAGTCAGACACCTGACCCTGCAACAAACGCACGTGCTGTCCCCATTTACGCAACAACAGTATGCTTGCCGTTCTAGTTATCCTCACCAAAATGCTTACTGACTAGTTGCGCGAAGTCCTATACCTTCAATGACTCGGCCCATGGCGCAAGGCTCTTTGGCCTCAAGGAGTTCGGCAATATCTACAGCCGAATCATGAATGTAAGTCGGGTTCGGTTCCAAAAGCACAAGTGCTCACCATGAAAACTATCATTAGCCCACGGTTGATGTCTTCGAGAAGCGAATCGCAGCCCTCGAAGGTGGCGTCGCTGCAGTTGCCACGGCTTCGGGAAGTGCAGCGCAGTTCCTGGCGATAGCTGCTCTAGCACACTCAGGGGACAATATCGTTTCAACGAGTAACCTCTATGGTGGTACCTACAATCAGTTCAAGGTCGCCTTCCCGCGCTTGGGAATCACCACCAAGTTTGTACAAGGAGACAAAGCCGAGGACCTTGCGGCTGCCATTGACGACCGTACCAAGGCTGTCTTTGTTGAAACCATTGGAAACCCTCGCTACAATGTGCCCGATTTCGCAGCCATTGCAAAGGCCGTTCATGAAAAAGGTGTTCCCCTCGTGGTAAGTCCCATATGCCAGTGTCTCCGACGGCGACTACAGTCCGCTTACATAAATTATATAGGTAGACAACACCTTCGGTGCTGGCGGTTACTTCGCACGGCCCATCGAGAATGGTGCTGATATTGTTGTCCACAGTGCAACAAAGTGGATTGGTGGACATGGTACAACCATTGCAGGTGTCATCGTCGACAGCGGAAAGTTTGACTGGGGCAAGCATGCAGAACGATTCCCCCAGTTCACACAGCCCTCAGAGGGTTACCATGGTCTGAACTTTTGGGAGACTTTCGGTCCTATTTCCTTTGCCATCCGGGCCCGTGTTGAGCTCCTCCGTGATATCGGAGCCGCTCTCAACCCCTTTGCCGCCCAGCAGCTCCTCCTTGGTTTGGAAACTCTGAGCCTGCGCGCTGAGCGCCACGCCAACAATGCCATTACCCTTGCCAAGTGGTTGAAGGAGAACGAGTATGTCAACTGGGTGTCATATCCCGGTCTCGAAGAACACCCGAGCCACGAAACAGCCAAAAAGTATCTCAAGCGCGGCTTTGGTGGGGTTCTCTCCTTTGGTGTGAAGGGCGATGCAACCGTTGGCAGCAAAGTGGTCGACAACTTCAAACTCATTTCCAACCTCGCAAAGTAAGCTCGACTCTAACTTCACGGCTTTGATGAAATGAGGCATAGATAACTAACCCAAGTACAGCGTCGGTGACTCCAAAACACTTGCGATCCACCCTTGGAGCACGACTCACGAGCAGCTAACCGAGCAGGAACGTCTGGACTCCGGTGTTACCGAGGACGGCATCCGTATCTCTGTCGGCACTGAGCACATTGACGACATCATTGCTGACTTCCAACAATCCTTCGACACTACCTTCAAAACCGTTCGAAGTGCGTAGTGTTTTGGAGTATTGGACAAGAAGTGTGAACACTTCTGTACATAGCTACAAGTTTCATGCCCAATTGCACCGAAATTACGAAAGGAAGTTCTGACGGAAAACAATTGTTTCAATTTTCTGAGTAGACTAGGTAGGATGTCCTTCGCGACGTTGCACAGATCTCCCTCACGTACTACAGTAAAGGAAGAAATCAACTCATTCCAACGAAGGATTGATATCAAGCATTCAACGAGAACATCGGGGGAAACATAATTAAGCTAAAGCTGAACAAGAGCAACAAAAAAGACCAGACCGTCACGTGGAATGGGAGCGAGTCTCCCACTTTTGAAACCCTGAAGAAAATTTGATAGGATTTGAAATGAAGACATGACCTGAAAAACGCATGGAAAAGAGACAAGAAAAATGATGTTTGTGAATCATCCGATGACGCAAAACCCGCCATATCGACCCGATTTGCCCTGCTAAAGAGATGCAAGCCCCTTTTGGAAAAACAAAAACAAAAACAAAAAACGTATGTCTGGAGTAAGAACATTATTAGAAGTGAAAGCGGAAGAACTAGAGAAGGCCATGAAAAACCACCAGCCAGGACATGCCGAGAAAAATTCCCGTAGCCATCAGTTTGTTGTAGATGACTTGCTTGGTTCCGTTCAAAATGAGTCCCGCCCAAACGCCGTATTGACTGGAACCTGATGTTCGTAAAGAGACCAATGTGGAAAAGCGGACAGACAAAGAGGTTAATATCAAGACAAGTATTGGAATCGAAGAATAAGAATTCGACCAAATGAACGAGCATCGCTTTTGAGTGTTGAATCACTGGCCGGGAGGCGGGGGTTGCGCGGCACCACCCTGGGCACCACCCATCATGAAACCAGGAGGAAACATTGGCATGCCAGGGAAGGAGAAGCCGAAACCAGGGACTGGCGGAGGTACACCGACGTTGTTGGCGTTGTTTGGGTCACCCATAGGAGGTCCATCGCGGTCACGGCGGGGAGGGCGGTCATGTTGAACGCGCGTCGAAACGGGGCCGCGCTTGCCTCCAGTGTCGGTTGCAATACGTCTGCTGATGGCTATCAAAAGAGTCAGCCGGAAATGATGGGGTTTGGAATAAAAGCAGTAACAGACCTTTTGACGATACGCCAGCACCGATCTCAATGTCTGGCTCTTCAACGACCATACCGGATTCGATCTGTCTTCCTCCAGTACCACCATACTCTGCAGTAAGCATCCACTTGCGGTCCGCTTCTGTAAGCCTCTCGACTGGGATGACACTAATCCCAGTTTGATAGTCACTGCAGTCACGGGGTCCAAAGCCTACACCCCAGCGAGTCTGTATTTGTTAGCAAACGTTGTTCAATCGAAACATGCAGGGAAGCTTACTCTAAGCTGCATGTCACCGGTCTTGTACGATTCCATTCCCTCACGAGCACTGATGGCATCCTGTCGACTGATCATTTTGATAAAAGCATGGCGTTTGTCGACGTTCACAATGCAGGTCTGGACAATACCAAACTTGGAGAAGAGAGAACGTAGATGGGCTTCGGATGACCTGGAGATAAAGAATTAGAGAAACTTCCAAGCGCCATCATACATCAGAGTACTCACGTTACACCACCCACAAACAAGGTACGGCTCAGGACTATACAAGAAGATATTAGTATACAAACGCTGGGAGCAGGGATACAAAGACGAACCTTTGATGTTGCCTTGTCCGATTGAATAGTCCCACTCGATAAACTTGGGGCCAGGTGGGGGAAGTGTCGGGTCCTTATGCTGGGGAGAGGGAGACCGCCGTCTGCGACCAGGAGGGCTACGCTGGCGATAGTCATTGCCTCGCCTGCCCCGCGGATCCGCACCCCTGCGGCCAGGAGAATCGCCATGATACTCGCCATAGACGGGACTATCACGCCGGCGCGGAGGGGAAGCCTCACGACGTCTGTCCCACCCGGGGGATCGAGAACGACGACGATATCCGCCTTGGGGAGATCGCATGTAATCATGATCCCGCTCGCGGTCCCCAAAGTCACGTGATTGCGACTCAGGACGACCTCCCCATGCATTGGCAGCTTGCCCCGCAAGATTGAACCCTGGGATTTGGTTGGGATTCATATTGGGCATTGTGGGATTAGGCATGCTAAGAATTTGAAGGGCTGTGCCCCATTGGTCCTGCGGAATGCCCTGCTGGGCTAGCAGCTGCAGAAGCTGAAGCTGTTGCTGTAAACCATCGGGCGTCATGCCGGGTGGCTGTGCAGGGGTTGCAGTAGCCTGCGGAAGAAGCGCAGCAAGAGGATTTTGAGCAGCAGTCAACGGATTCGGCGTGTGGCTCTGACTTTGCGGTTGGACTAAGGCTGGATTCTGGGCCAGGTTACCTCCAAGAGCAGCGAAGGGCGCCGCCATGGCTGCGTATGGATTTACGCCAGCTTGTCCGGCCTGCGGTTGCGAAGCCTGGTCTACGGATGATGACACAGGTTGCGGGAGTGTGGCCTGCTGGCTTAATGCACTAAGAGGATTGACGGGAGCGGCTGCTGCTGGAGCTGCCGGCGCAGCAGTGTTCTGTTTAGCCATATCCGCTAAAGCTTTCAGGATACTTGAGGTGTCAGGCGCTTGCGCTGGGGTAGTCGAAGCTACACCATTAGCCGGCGGTTGAGCACCCGCAAGAGACATGAAGTTTGGAGCTGGTGAACCGTCTGGAGTGGTTGATTCAACATCTAAAGTCATCAAAGTTAGTTACTAGCCAGTCATCCTACCTCCTCCCGAGCCGTTCAATAAGGCCCACAGAGGTGCTAGAAGTGATATAAGATCGCTTACTGTTCGTTGCAGGCGCATTTAGTTTTTGTTTGAAAGACGCAAGCATGGGGGGAGGAAAGGTGTATCCACGCTCCCAGATGTCGACCAGCTTTTTGATTTTTTCCTAAAAAGGGAGGATACGTGAGTTAAACTATTCATCACCAAACGACGGCTGAGAATCGCTAAGGGCTGCGGTTTCTATGCAGGTAGGAAGAGTGTCTCGCGGGGTATACGAAAAACAAGTCTTAAAAAAGTCGGTGGCGCGAGTTGTAGATCATCGCATCTTATCGGCCTTATGTATATGCCCGCAGGTCCTGTGGAAGTGGAATAAATTTGCATGTATGCATCTAGAGCGTACCTTTTGATCTTCTGGCGCATTGTTTATGATATCCGTCATCAAGACAGGGAGCAACTCGGTCACTCTGTTAACACCAGCGGCAAAGGTTCCATCAGGAGCAACGCTCCCTGAAGGTTGCCCTGCTTTGCGTGCTGCATCTACCCATTGTCGAGTTACTGAGTCTACGACATAGAGTACGCCCAACTTGTGTGTGCCCGGTGCTTTCTTGAAATGTGTGTAAATTTTCTGGATCAAGACCGATTCGTTCTGTGGAAAGAACTCGAATATTAGTCTCCCATTGCGGTCAAAAAAAGGGGGGGGATATGAGAACAGTACCTGAACATTGGCCGTGCAGAGCGATGTGATACTGTTAATCTTAGAGCCCGAAACACCTGGAGCCTTGAGAGCCAGCATAGACTGGAGGTAGTTGTCCAGTTCTGCTACTGCGGACGACATGGCTGATCGTGTCTGTGTATCGCGAGCCAATACGGAAAATGGTGAATTGCTCTATCACGCAAAAATTGGAGTCGCAAGCGTTTTCAATGAATAGCAGGCTCCCGACGAGTCGGTTCTACTGGGTATTCCAGCGAAAGAGAACACAATATTGAATGCTTAGATAGAGAACAGAGAGTAACTCCGTTTCGATTCGCCTCAGCCTAGGTGATGAGGGTGATTGTCTAAGCTGACTTCTGGTCGCGTCACTACGGCCAAGGGGGGCCTTTGGCCTACAGCTGAACACAGCGATCGTGTCTAGGACCTTTCAACTCGTCAAAAGTACGTGTACAGAGTACGACCTAAACCGAGAATGTGCGAAAGTGAATAAAAAAGAGAAGAGAAAGTGATAATTTACAACCACCAAAAGTCACAGAGTGCGATGGAGGAAGTTGAAGGAATTTAAGTCGAGGTCGTTGTGATGCGGCAGGGGCAAAGGATCAAAGGCTCAAAGAGTCAAAGGCGACCCTGAAAGAGAGAAGTTTCGGTTTGACTGGCAGACCAAGTCATGTGAGCGGGAAAAAAATCGAGGCATGCGCTAGGCCTAAAATGCTTGCTCTCTCTGGTCATGTGATATAACATGATCTTGATTCACCTGACTCTTGAAGTTCTCGTGTATCTAGGTAAGCCGGTGAGCCGAATGGGGCGGATGACGGGATCAGGAATTTGGAGAACACGACTCCAGATTATTGCGCAACTTCAAGTCCTAGGTAGAGTTTCAGCCAAAGGGTGCCCTCGCATATCTACGCAAGATGCCGCGAAGATATAATAATTGGACTGATGTTATTCTTGTTCCTCTGCCAACTCAAGTACCATGTTGGCTGGAGAGTCGAAGCAGCGGCTTGAGACTTGCCGAGGAAGGGATCAAGTAGGTACGAAAAGACGCTACTTGCCGACGTCATTAACCATGTCCCATGGAAGATAGCTGCGAAGACAGGGGACCCCATTGAGTGGTTCATCTCAACACGGGGCCGGACACTATCAAAGCATCCTCCTGGGGAGTGCCGTAAAGTTAACGAAAGCCACGTTTTAAGATATCCTAGATTCTACACAGCAAAGCATACATTTCCAGAACATCCTTTTGTCCACCATCGCAACCTGTCAATACTCCGGACAGCGATGACGGAAGCTGACGGGTAAAGATGAGCACGGCCACGCAGGAGAGGCTCGCCGAGTGCTGTTGTGGGTGGAGACCCAAACTGGACACTCGGGAGACCGGCCCCGTAAAACCACTGTGACCGTTTCATACCGTCCCCGAGCATAGTGCTAGCCCTTTATCTGATCCTTACCATACCGCTCGAGTACCGGCTGCCACTGTTACGGCCAGATGGAAAAATTGAGGATGGGGACCGAAAACAGCTTTCCTCGCTTTCTCCCCGGCTTCTTCTTCTCTTTCTCCCTCCTGCTCACTCTTGTTCTCCTTATACCCCCCCTTCAATCCTCCATTAATCAATCAACTCCACATTCAGTTGTTTGATCAGATATGGCTTCCTCTCTCAGACTCGGTACTTCTGCCCTCCGCTCCAGCGCACTTGCTGGCAAGCCGGTCGTTCAGTCTGCTGCCTTCAATGGTCTGCGCTGCTACTCTACTGGCAAGGCTAAGGTTCGTCTTTGCGATCTATTTTCTACAATTCATTAGGTTTTCTTACCGCTAACTACGTCCTGTAATACAGTCCTTGAAGGAAACCTTCGCCGACAAGCTTCCTGGTGAGCTCGAGAAGGTCAAGAAGCTCCGCAAGTGCGCACTCGCCCCCATGGTCACGGTTCTTTAGCCCCCAATTGCTAACGCCGGTGGTTGAATCTTACAGAGAGCATGGCAGCAAGGTCATTGGCGAGCTCACCCTTGACCAGGCCTACGGTGGTGCCCGCGGCGTTAAGTGCCTCGTTTGGGAGGTAAGAGCTTGGATGAACATGCGAATTTGAGAACGATGGGCTAACTGAGGCTTGCATAGGGTTCCGTCCTAGACTCTGAGGAGGGTATCCGCTTCCGTGGCCTTACCGTGAGGACAACATGCCTTTTGCCATTTGAAAGCCTCTAACGTACCTCTGTAGATCCCTGAGTGCCAGAAGCTTCTCCCTAAGGCCCCTGGTGGTGAGGAGCCACTTCCTGAAGGTAAGAAATTTCCGACGCAGAATTCAAGCGCCAGCAAAGAACACCACTCACCAGATAATCAGGTCTCTTCTGGCTCCTCCTGACCGGTGAGGTCCCCTCTGAGCAGCAGGTTCGCGACCTGTCTGCCGAGTGGGCTGCCCGCTCCGACCTCCCCAAGTTCATTGAGGAGCTCATCGACCGCTGCCCTAGCACCCTCCACCCCATGGCTCAGTTCTCTCTCGCCGTCACTGCTCTCGAGCACGAATCTGCCTTCGCTAAGGCCTACGCTAAGGGCATCAACAAGAAGGAGTACTGGCACTACACTTTCGAGGACTCCATGGACCTCATCGCTAAGCTTCCCACTATTGCTGCCAAGATCTATCGCAATGTCTTCAAGGACGGCAAGGTCGCTCCTATCCAGAAGGACAAGGATTACTCCTACAACTTGGCCAACCAGCTTGGCTTCGGCGACAACAAGGACTTCGTTGAGCTGATGCGTCTGTACCTAACCATCCATTCCGACCACGAGGGTGGCAACGTCAGCGCTCATACTACCCACCTTGTTGGTAGTGCTCTGAGCTCCCCTATGCTCTCTCTCGCTGCTGGACTTAACGGTCTAGCTGGCCCCCTCCACGGACTGTAAGATTACACCCTCAAACACGACCCCAATATCCGAAAAGCCTGGAAGCTAACGATTAAATAACCGCAGGGCTAACCAAGAAGTCCTCAACTGGATCGTCGAGATGAAGAAGGCCATCGGTAACGATCTCAGCGACCAGGCCATCAAAGACTACCTCTGGTCCACACTTAACTCTGGTCGCGTTGTTCCTGGCTACGGTCACGCCGTCCTTCGCAAGACTGATCCCCGCTACATGTCGCAGCGTGAATTCGCTCTCCGCAAGCTGCCCGATGACCCTCTCTTCAAGCTCGTCAGCCAGGTCTACAAGATCGCCCCTGGTGTCCTGACTGAGCACGGCAAGACCAAGAACCCCTACCCCAACGTGGATGCTGTAAGTTTTCCGCTTTGCTCGCTCAATTCAAGATACTAATCCTCGCAGCACTCCGGTGTTCTCCTTCAGTACTACGGTCTGACCGAGGCTAACTACTACACCGTCCTCTTTGGTGTCTCCCGTGCTCTCGGTGTTCTACCCCAGCTGATCATCGACCGTGCTCTCGGTGCTCCTATCGAGCGCCCCAAGAGTTTCAGCACCGAGGCTTACGCCAAGCTTGTTGGTGCTAAGCTGTAAATTCCTTGAACGAAGCGAAGACTTTTGGTGGAAAATATACCTAACGATTAACAAACAGCCATTATTTGTATTATTTAGTTAACGTCTTGTGCTAGACTGGGACGCATCAAGTGTTGGGTTTAGTTCGATTAATGTATGATAGAACTTGTTCGAGCAGGCCTTGTAACAACACTTCAATTCCTTGTCATTGATTATCCATACTCAGGGCCGGACCTTGGCGTAGCTGTGCCGGATGTCAGCGCGAGCGGGTTGGCTAAACTCTTCTGAACTGTATAACTCCAACTACTAGGCTCGGATACCGAACAGCGAGGTATTGTTATCATATTTGTCGGTAGAATTACAGCCCGAATTCTTTTGTAGGTATCTAGTTGCCGTTGGAACAACCTAGGCTCAACGGAATCTCTGTTGGGGCACCCGATTTCCTCCGCCTTCCCAACTGATGGGCCGAGGAAGGTAATTCCATACACCGCCCGTCCTTATCTGGATTAGCGGAGATCGGCCCGCAAGCTCTCTCAAACAACGATGATTGGCTCAGAACGGAGAGGTTCCAGCGCCCCCAGGCGGGAGCAGTCCGAGATCAGTAGCAGCCTCAGGCAAGTCCGGAGTGTTGTCGTCCCAACTGCAGGTCGAGTGACAGGAGCTACCGTGTACTTACAATCCTCACTAGGACCAAAAGTCAGCCAGCTGAATTTCTTGTCCCACCCTTCTATTATTTCTTCTACTGTCGACCTTTCTCTTTCCTTCCTCTTCCTCTCAAGTCTCACTCAACCCTTGTCGTCCCCTATCTTAGTCACCCTGTCTTGTACGCCGGTCAAAACACTCCTGCACTCTATCGCGCTTCGACTGAACCTCCCAAGTTCCAGTCATTTTCAACTCTCGTCTTTCTGTGATCCATTAAGCGACGAAGCCCCCCTAAATCCCTTGGTCAGGGCCCCTTTCAGTGCTTTCCAAATCAGAGATGTCTACCGCTGCCGAAGAGTTGGGCTCCGTCCCCAAGCTCGAGAAGAAACCCGTCAAGTTTAGCAACTTGCTGTGTATGTATCACTTTGGTCCACCAGTATCTGCTAAGCGCTAGTTACTAACTGATATGCTACAGTGGGCGCAGGGTTGAACATGTTTGAGTAAGTTCTCAAACTACTGTGAATCTCCAAGGATCAATTGCTAATGTCGCAACCAGAGTCACTACTTTGGGACAGGTACATTATCTCCTGGAAGTCGAGCGAAAGGCGAATTATCTTACTGACACTACATCAATAGCCACTGGAAGTGATCAAGACAACCATGGCTGCAAACCGGGGCGATAGCTTCGCTGGTGCTATGGGTCGGATATGGGGTCGTGGCGGGATCCTCGGTTGTAAGTGAACCCGCACCTGCACCCGCTCCCGTATATCCCGCGGCTATGGGGTAGTTAAACTCATGGGAGCTAACGCATGATTGTCGCATAGACTATCAAGGTCTCATTCCGTGGGCCTGGATTGAGGCCTCTACGAAAGGCGCTGTCCTTCTGTTCGTCGCGTCGGAAGCAGAATTCCGTGCCAAGGTGCTCGGCGCACCCGACTTCCTTGCTGGTATCTCCGGAGGTATGGCCGGTGGTGTCGCCCAGGCCTATGCGACGATGGGCTTCTGTACCTGCATGAAGACGGTCGAAATCACACAACACAAGTTGGCCGCTCAGGGTGTCAAGCCCCCTAGCACTTTCGCCACGTTTATGGACATTTACCGCAAGGAAGGCATTCGTGGTATTAACCGTGGTGTGAATGCTGTTGCTATCCGTCAAACCACCAACTGGGGTTCCCGTTTCGGTTTCTCCCGCTTGGCCGAGCAGACTATCCGCAACATCACTGGAAAGGATGATAGCCAGAAGCTCACTGCCATTGAGAAGGTTCTTGCATCTAGTATTGGAGGCGGTCTCTCAGCCTGGAACCAGCCAATCGAAGTTATTCGTGTTGAGATGCAGAGCAAGACTCCCGACCCCAACCGCCCCAAGAACCTGACTGTAGGGAAAACTTTCAAGTACATCTACGACAGCAACGGCCTCAAGGGTCTTTACCGTGGAGTGACACCCAGAATCGGCCTGGGTATCTGGCAGACCGTCTGCATGGTAGCTCTTGGTGACATGTAAGTCGCTCTTCCCGCTCTTTCCTATACATTATCACGAGCTTAGACGTTTGACCTGGCCCCCTTCTTCCCCTAACTCCGTGTGATATACCGAGGCTAACCTGTGGGTCTCCGTTGCACCGAATAGGGCCAAAGAAGCAGTCGAAAAACTGACTGGCGATAAAGTCACCGCGAAGCACTAGAGAAGGTTTGAAATACCCTTCTGCTATGCGCAGTTCCTCTTGCGGTCATTGTATCGGCATACCTTCGACCTCAATTGTATATGGACTCGACTGGCTCGAGTATCTTAGCAGATCTGCTCTATGTTTTAATAAGTATACTTCAGAATAGAGAAAAATCCCTAACTCCATCATTATTATACTTGAAGACCAACACATTCTATGCTCTTTTACTACATTTGCGCGTTATACTGAAGGTGGCTGTAGTTCCTCAGTTTCGCCCAATGCTGGGGCCTTGTCACAGACTCCCAGCAACCAGAGGAAGAAAGCATATATAGGTTACTCTGCAACATTAGAGTTTATTATTGGTCTGTTTCAGTCCAAACAGCATGCTTCAGCCTCGACCAAGCCTTACAAGATAAATAGCACATGGAATAAGGATACAGAGCTTCAATTGTATTACAGTCACACAACTACAACCACAACAACTATCACAAAAAATAGTCGCAGATTGTTGCAAAAAAAAAAGAAAACAAACAAGGGGAAAAAGATATCTGCGGGAGATTTATCTAGACATATGAAAGAATCGGCGCTCAGGGGTTTTATGGGTTCTTTTGTCCCGGGACAGTCTAGTATGTATTGTGTACATTGGTTCGGAGAGTCATTGTGGGGTTCGTTGTGTGAGGGTGTTTAGACAGTGAGGCCCAGGTCGGAGGCGTAAGGGAGCTGAGTGAGGTCACCGACAGAGGCGACAGAGGCCTTCCCAGAGAGCAGGGTCTTGGCAATCTGGAGGATTGAATTAGTTAGTGCTTTTTGTCTTTGATGACATGTGGTGACAGGAAAAGACTCACCTCCTTAACTTGTGCTTCGGTGACGCTGTCGACGCTCTGGGCGACTTGGTCGATCTGGTAAGGCTTGCTGCTGTTGATGAGACCGGAGCCCGTGGCTTCGAGACCAGTCTCAAGGGCCTGTGCAGACTCAAGGGCCTGGAACTTGGCAAGGGCGGTGGCCTTCTTGATCTCCTCGGCGGGGATCTCGCCGGCAGCGGCCTTCTTGAGGGCCTCGACAACACTCTTGCTAGCGGAGGCGACCTGCTCGGCCTGGCCGTTCAGGGAGACGGTGAGGAGACCGGAGTCGGAGTAGGCGTAGTTCTTAGTCGAGACACGGACCTTATTGAAGCCCTGAGTGGCCTGGCCGAGGAGCGAGAAACCAGGAGTCCACTTAATGGAAGACTCGCCGCCAAGGAGGGCAGCGAGCACAGAGGCAGCGGGCTTGTAGGCAGAGGTGCCGAAGGCACCGGAGCCAGGGAAAGCAACCACAAGGGCGTTGCCGGCCTTGGTGGAGATGCGCTGCTCACCACCGTAGTAGTTGGTAGCAGTGTTGGACTTGGGCTGGTATTGCCCAGAGCTGCCGGCGTTGGGGACGGCCTTGAAAAGGTCACCAACCCACCTTGAAAGCTCTGAAGAGTCAAGGCCGCTGCCGACAAGGGCAATGTTGGACTTGGCATAAGCGCACTTAGCAAACTCAGCGAGAGCCTCGGCGGAAAGGTACTTCTCGTATGGGACGTGGGCGGAGGGGGTAATGTTCTCGCCTAAACCTTGGTGGAAGGCGACGCCGTGAGCCGCATCAAGGGCAATGGCCTCGGGGTTGTTGGCGATATCAACCTGTCTGAGCTTCAGGAGCTTCGCAACGATTTCATCGAGTTCGTGACCTGTGAGAAATAGCATATATGAGCGTCTTGATTTACGTTTTCAACTTTCAGCGTCTTCTCATCGTGGGAGCCTTACCAGCGAATTTTGTCTGGGAAGCAACTTCAGCCAACAGTTCCACAAAGTAGGGAAGGTCGTTGGCAAGGAACTTGGTCTTGAGAACAATGTTCTCACGGGAATGTGTCGCGGACAAAACACCACCAAGAAGCTCAACTTCCCGAGTGATCCGCAGCGCCGACCGTTTGAGCGTAGACTATCAACCGAGAAGAAAACACACTTTGCGTCAGATACCGTCCAGTAAGATGTAGTAAAGACTCCAGTGGCAGCAATTGCTCGAGATGTGACGACAAACCTGGAAAGCGAAAAGCTCGAGTGCATCGGAGAAGCCAGGGAAAGGCTGGTAGCGGGTACCAGCCTTTGCAACCAAGGCGAGGGTACCAGTGACTCCAGCAGGCTCACGGTTGGCAATCTTCACGCCGGCAGACTCGGAGACATCGTACTGAAGGCCTGGGGTGGCAGCGGAAGCCATGCCCCGGTTGGCAGCGCTCTGGAGCGCACGGGGCGCATTTCGACTGATGGCAGACCGCGACAGCATCATCGCATGTGTGAGAGAACAATTGGGAGGAGAGGAGGGTAGGAAGCCGTCGAAGGCTCAATTGAAGGTGGGTGGTGGGAGAAGGAGGGGGGTGGGAGCGGAGGTAGAGTAGCTCTCTGCTGGCTGGTGGTTTGACGACGTCTGAAAAGCTTCAAGTTGATGCCGGCGTTGTGATTACTCGCTCTTTGATTGGCCAATATTGCGAGAACGGGCGGAATCGGTAATGGGTCATGTGATATCAGGTGACTACAGATTGCACGTGAGTGTGTTCATCACGATAAGAGAAAAAAAGATAGGGCAGCAGCGAAAGGTTGGAGGGAAGCCAACTCTCTGGGTTTTCTAATGTTCATGCTTCATTGAGTTGCGCCTCATCATCTGTTTCCCCCATGATCTTCTCGCGGTGACAACTGTTCTCCTTCTAGAGAATTGACCCTGGAGGATTCTCTAGAAGACTAATTAATGGCTTCCCAAGTATGCGAAATTACTCAAGTTAAATGAGAGCGACTTCACGTGTTTGCTAACCATGCGGCCGACAGTATGCAGCGGAGCTATGTGTGCTCCTGGTCGAAGATAATTTTGGCGAGCTTTTCGGCGTATGTTTAACTTTCGCTTCTAATGACTCAGGTCTTGAATACCAGCAGGTCGGCTGACACTCTAATACCTGGAAACTGCAGCGCATATTCTCGACCTTACATCGATATGAACGTCTCCCTCTTCCGCGCCTCATGGCACTCACTCGTCTTTCCGAGACTCGGTTACGCGCTGCTTTGGTCGCTATGATCCAGCATCATCTGGTGTACCATTTTACCGCCATCGATGAAGGCGTCACATACTACAGCGCCAATATACAAGCCGCATACTACCTCAACCGATCTGGCAAGATCTTGGAGTTTGTCGAAGACCGACTGGGAAAGTATGCCGCCATCGTCATGTCCGCCATCATGTATCTCGGTCACGCTCAAGTGAGCTACCTCGACACTTTACAGGAACTGCGACCCGGCGCCTCGACAGCCAGTGGGGTTCACCAAGGAGAAAATGGTCTAGAAGTCGATAATGGCGTAAACGGAACTAATGGCGAACATGCTCCCGAACTATCAGAACTTCTCCACCCAACCCTCAAAGCACTTGCTGGTCATGGATATATTATTCGTGTGCGGGAAGCGCATCTCCAGAGCCACGCCGATAATGTACTAGATATTGAGCGCCAGATCAGATCGGGAGATTCAGCACAGGGCCTGAAGGGGAAGAAGCTAGAAGAGTATGTGTTGGAGAAGACGGTCGGCATGCTTCAAGAAAGACTCGACGGAGACCTTTCTCGCGGTTTGATCATCAACGGTGTTCCTAGGGGCGTCAAGCGGCGGCACGTCAATGGCAGCTCAGAGGATATCAATAACCAAGAGGCCCGGTTCGACAACGACGGTGGCGATGATGAGGAAGAAAACGAGTGGTTTGATGACGAGATACCTATGGAGGTATTATCTATACTCACAACCTGAGTTTCCAATGGAAGGAACTAATCAGAGCCGCAGTCTTCGTTGACCGTCCGAGTGAACTACGAGAAGCTCGATGTCGCTCTTCGAAATCGACGCTTCCTTGAGCTCGCTGAGCGTGGCGCTCCCTTTGAAACAGCACAGGTATATGCTTACCTACTCCGCCGGATCGAATATCAAACAACCAATTGCCGTGACACTGCCGAGATTCCCCGTGAAGGCGAAGAAGGCGAGCAGTACTCTGTCGCTATCCCTCTCGGTTCTCTCGCCCAAGATATCGACCCCTACCTTGACCTTGCGGGTTCCCTTGGACCGATGGACATCTCCTCCAACAATCGGCTGGGAAAGCGCGCTTTTGACGACGGAGTAAGCGGCGATGGTGGCTATGACGACGATCAGGACCACAACGAAAGCAACGGCGACAGCGCCGCAAGCCGCACCTATGAAATAGACCAACATCTCTCTCTCCTCGCCCAACCCCCCCTGAATCTCACCTCCAAACGCCTGAATAGCGGCATTATCACCTGGACTGTCGAATTCCGGCACCTAGCCCGCAAGCTGCGCCACCTCGAACTAGAGCGCATCGTCGAAGCCCGCTACGGTGACGTCGCCCTCCGCATACTCCGTGTCCTCCAGGCAAAAGGAAAGCTTGACGAGAAGCGCCTTCAAGAAATCAGTCTTCTTCCGTTCAAAGACCTCCGCCAGGTCCTGGCTTCCATGCAGACTGGCGGCTTCGTCGATCTCCAAGAAGTGCCTCGTGACGCACAGCGCCAGCCCTCACGCACAATCTACCTGTGGTTCTACGATCCCGATCGCATCCGCGACAGTATACTACAGGACACGTACAAGTCCATGGCGCGGTGTCTACAACGACTTAGATTCGAGCGTGGCCGACTAAAAGACTTTCTTGAGAAGACAGAACGCAGCGATGTCAAGGGAAATGAAGATAAATATCTTTCCGAGAGCGAGCTTGAGAGGCTGCGCGAGTGGAGATCCAAGGAGTCGATGTTGATTGGCGAGGTCTCACGGTTAGATGATATGGTTGCTGTGATGCGGGATTATTGAGTTGGCATATATAGCTGGCATAGTCAGCACGGAGTAATGAGCGATGCTTTGGAAAAGTTGTCTTATGTATTCTACTAGTCTTACCTGCCTCTGTTGAGGATTGTCGCCAATGCTTCGGCGGCTTATACGAGATGGACGAATCAAATCGAGACCATGTATTTGGCTCGTTACTAACTAACTGACCCCTACGGAAGCCTACGGGGTCGCATCAGTTACTACTGGGGTATTATTTTCCTACCCTAGTGTACAGACCTTCAAGGCTTAAATCTATACTGAAACCCAACGAGAGAGACAGTCCATGTTTGCATTAACTTAGTATTGTGCCCGTTTCCATTATTGCAACAGAGCATACCCATGACATCCGGAGGAAGAGGGCAGATGAGAACAAAGAACATCCTAGAATATAGAATGCAGTGATAGTGAAAACAAGGCAAAAGAAATCATCGACCCCCATCAACACCGATACATAAGCCACAAAGTTCCGCCCATTCGTAGCCGGAGAAAGAAAACAGTAACAAGATAACAAGCAAGAGGGGAATATAATATAAGAAATAAATATGCAGAAAGCCTCCCAGACCTAAAGCAAATCGGAACTCTCGTACTCTCATAGCATACCGAAATTCCATCCTATCATATGAGGCACAACACCACGCTCTTCCAACTTTCTGTCTGTCTGTTCGTCTGTTCCGTTCCGTACAAACGTTTCTCATAAAACATGCACATAGGCGTATAGATCATTGCTTTGGGCAATTTGGGTCTTGCCGTCGTTATAATGATGCGTCTGATGTTGAAGCGTGGTTTTTCTGCTCAGCTTTGTGGCTGTTCGTCGATTCGCCATTCGGTTCGCTTTTTTGATCAGCCTCACAAGCTGCCAATTTGGCTTCAGTCGCCACAAGCTGTGCCCTGGTCGCGTCGAGATCTGCCTTGAGGGACTTGATATAATCAATGGCCATCTCCACGGTGCTAGCTTTGCTGATGGGTTGGTTCCCTGCCTTGTCTTTCTCCTTGTCGGCTTTCCCATTACACGCCGCTGCATCTTTACTGTTCTTCATCTGGACATAAGACTGCGGGATGAGAGCTTCAATCTCCTTGAGAGCATTGTTGATTCGATTTCGCCGTCCTTGTTCTGCTAATTTGTGGTTTGTGCGCTTCGAGCTCAGATTCTCAGCCAGTGTATCCGGGTACGAGACGCCGGGCAGAAGCGTGCCCTCCAAAATTTGTTGGTAATTAGATTTCAGTCCAGCTAGCTGATATGCAGCTGATGCATCCCCGGGTACCAACGGTTTGATGTTCGGGCTGATTTTCGGTCGTAGACTAGGGCTAGGGTGCGCTGAACTTAGACTTTGTCGCTTTCGAATGGGGCCAATTTTGGGTGTCTCGGATTTCCTGGGGACTGGGCCATTGGGTGACGGCATGGCCACTGTGCGCGGGCTTGGTGCAACGGAGCCTGGGGCTTGGAGATCTGAGTGATGCGTAGCATTGGCCGATATACTTGGAGAAGAGGTGCTAGTCGGTATGACCGTGTCGATGCGAGCTACTTGGGGTCTGAATAATTGTGCTGATGGAGTGGCCGCCTCCGGAAGGATTACATCCTCCATGACATCGTCATGAGGTTCTGTTACCGGTGGTTGCGTAGGGGTCAGATTATGGTCAGAAGTAGGGTGTGCGTGGGGTGAGCGTTGCATGCGCATCAGCATTGCTGGCGTCGCCGGTTCGTTGTTCTGGGTTTGACGCGCTTGTGGAGCAATGGCCGGTGATTTCCGCGCGGGTGGAAGCGCTGGAGGCGGCATCAAGGGTTCAGAGAGTGGTTCAGGAGATACCGAGTCTTGACCGGAGCTCTCGGCGCCACCATTGTGTAGTATAGTGCCACTGCCACTATAAGGGTGTGAGGTAGGGTTTGTTTGACCTTCGGCAAGTGCTGTCATTACTCCATCCGTGAGGCGAGACCTGGTCCGCGTCAAAGGTCGAACCGATGGAGATTGTTGCTTTTTCGCCCGGGATTGGAAGGACTTGCCGGCGGTAGATGGCCGCCGTCTCTGTTTTCGAGCCAATCCTGGTGAAGATGGAGCAGATGATACAGGAAACCCGTTCTCGATCGGAGAGTGAACAAAACCAACCTCGGTCATCGGACCAGAATGAATTGGGAACCCACTCGTGCTGACATGCTGGGCCTCAATGGCCGGAGAGGTGAGCGGGCTGAAGTACTCGCCAGGGATGGTGTATTCCGGTTGTCTGAATTGAGATTCCAGGGGCGTCATAGCGGGCGAAACAAGAGGGGTGTACAGGGCCTGGCAGAGAAAGAATAAAAAAAATTAGCGACGCAAGTCATGATAGCGTTCCCATCGGCTGATGCATACCTGTTCCTCCATCATGCGAGTATATCGATCGTACATTTCCGCATTATCTCGCTGTGGATAATTCGCTGCACTGCCATGAAGTTCAATGCTATTAGGAGTCGGCGGAATCATCATTTGGCCCTGTGGAATATAAGGCTGGGTGGTAGCTGGATGCTGCTGTTGCTGCTGCTGATGGTGCTGCGATGGCTGATGCTGATGCTGTTGGTTGGGATGGAAGATCTGGGGTTTCTGGGCATAAAAAGCCGGTGTCATTGGACCATTGGAGTAGGACGAGCTATGGGGTATCCCTTGCTGGGCATGACCAGGCATTCCAACTGTAAAATCGCTCATCATGCGAGTGTACGATTGCGTTTGAGCGGCAACACCGTCCGGATCCATGGCGGCCATCTGTTGCTGTTGGGGCGGAGCTGTCGAGGTGGCCATGGCGACTTGATGAGCGACGGAGCGAGAAGGGAGGTGGTCGGTCGGTCCGTGCTGCGACTCTAGATCGGGGAATTGCATGTTAAATTCGAGGAAGCTACTAAACTCATCCTCGGCAGGCGGAGGCATCTCGGACCAGGACATTGCCGGTTCATGCTCCATGGCGATGGAATCTGAGCTTTTGTTCGACACTGGGTGATTGATACTGTCACCTCCCCCACTGCGGTGGTGGTACTTTTGGGTTACGGTGACGCAAACCGGAGAAACAGAGCGGCAGTGATGGTCGGTGGCAGAAATATCGCGTGGGTGACAGTCAGTCAGACAAGAACCCTCGCTCGGCAAATGAACAGTCGAAGGCCGATCGGTCAAGAAGAGGGTGAGCGAGTGAATATGAAAATCAAGTAATGGAGGAGGGTCAGTAAAAGAGAGAAAGAAAGCGAAGGAAATGAATGTTCATGGAGAACAAGCGAGCATGGCGGACAGGCGACAGTCAACAGTCGAGAACCAGGCTTGACTCTTGAGGTTAGCAGGCGATAATATAAGACAACCTTTTCCGAGAGAATAAAACGACTCAGACGACTCGACGAGGCGATGAGCGTGGGGAAGAAGTGCAAGTAGTTGACTCGTAAGGGACGACGGAGGGTACGATGGAGCCTGCGAATGTGGACAGTAGTGTGGCAGAGTGCCCGGTTCTAGCTTCGGACGCTTAACGCTTGATTATTTATTTCTCTGATATTATTACCCTGAGCATATAGATAACTGACTATATTCCACTCTCGTCAAGATGACACACTGCACATCGGATTCGATGCAGTTCACGCAATTCACTTTTCGGTTCCTGGTTTCTAGCAGTACTTAGTGTAGATGGGTAGTTCGGAGTAGTTGCTGGGCTGGAAGTCTCGCATTATTCGCCTCTCGGCGCAACTTCAGACGGTCGTATGGGAACTCTCAGCACCCACCGTTTTTCTCTCCACCCATGGACCGCGATGGGTCTCGTCCAAATGGCCGTCGGAAGAGCTTGACAATTCCAGGCTCCATTATTACATACCTATTCCACTCGTCCTTCCCGATTCGCTCTCTATTCTGTGGCGAATCAAGGCCGTGGGATTTCTTGTCTTCTGCTATTCCTGACACTGCTGCGCATACATATTACAACCTCGAGCGCGAGATTCCTGCATCTGATCTTACCTGAGCAGTGAGCAATGGGAGTGCGAGAAATGGTCTGCGCTAATCCTATTCTTCGATAGGGCACATTCAATCCCTTCTCTCGGCCTTCCGAACCTTCTAGGGCGGAGCGGCAGCTGCGCTTAGAGCATTAATCGGCTGCAGTCCGGATATTAAATTGTGAGGTTGGGAGCAACTCTCGCCCGGCTCCGTTGTCGGTGTGCTCAGTGTGTAGCTTGGCTGGGACTGCGAACCAAACTTCATGGCTACTCCAAGGACTTCCAGGGCTCCAAGCCTCCAAGGGCCCTCCCTGACCCAGGCAATAGTTAAATGGTACACAAGGGGGAAACCCGTGCCTTTACTTTCTTATCCTCCTCCCTCTTTTGGCTCTGTGAGAACGAACTCAGCTTTTTTTTCAAAGTTCACCTCCATCTACGGCCTACCAATGGCGGGCTGTAACCCTGGCTGAGCGCTGCTTGAGCCTTGCCCAAGCCAAACCCAATGATCAGAGACACTAAATCCTTCTGGCCGATCTCTTTCCAGTTACGTAACCCGGCGTTGACGAGGCAAAAGTCGCTACTATTCTATGCTGCTCCGATGCTAGTGTTGATGCCGCAAGTTCGCAACAAGGCCATGCAAACAAGAGAGGCTAGCCCCCATGTCCAGAAGGGAATGGTCATGACCCGCGACGGACGCATGCAATAGCTGGGTTTAGCGTGATTCCGAGGCAGAAATCTGCTAGCGCTAGGAATCAAGAGAGGGAGTTTCGCATCTCATTTGCTACCGTGTCCACGATCCATCAAAGCTGATATTAAATGATCCAGCCACTGAGACAGCTTGTCGGCTGAAAGAACCGACCTCAGCGCTAGGCAAGAACAAGCAGGAACCACGAGAAGCCGGAGAATAAATTCAATAATTATCTGTAACAATAATCCACGACATCACACCTCGAGAATCATGCTACCTTCAGTCTTCTATAGTTACTGCGTCCTCTCTGTAGAAAAGGATCGTAAGAGCATCATCAGATTGTGGTTGGTCACTGGTCAGCCCACCACCAGGAGATACGTGGGTATTTCTGTACCGTAAGAATGCGGGGTTGTAAGCATAATGGGAGGGGCTGTTGAAGGAACGTGACCGCCTCTGACAATACGTAGACTACAGGACATGCCATCGCAAGCAACAACTTAAACAAATTATCTAGTCATCATCGAATCCATCTTTATCCCCCTTCCTCCCCTGCTCAAAACCTCCAGATTCAGTTGCCCTTTCTGCTTCATCATGCGACCTCCTGTTTCGGAGGTCGCACCTCCGCGGTCTCGCAAGTCCTCCCTTGAACAACAGCAAAGGGTCGATCCCCGCACCGCCGCCCCGTCCACTTTCTTCCTGGCCCGCAGTCAGCGTTCCGACGGCCCCGAACTATCTCCTGTCGACATCGAGAACCAAAGAGAGAGCATGTATGGCGTACAAAGTTTCGACGAGACGATATCCACCTCCTCGAGTGTAGCCGCCTCCCCGCCCGAGCTAGACTCCGCCGATATCAGCAAGCCCATTTCAATAAATGCTTCGCCGGTGCCTCAGCAGCAGTGGGCTGAAGACCTGGAGGAGGATGTCATCCACGGTGTTCGTCAACTACCTCTCGGTGATCTCGATGCTGTACATTCCAGAAAGCTAGACCCTTCATTTTCTCTGTCCAACTTGACATCGCCCCGGCCCCAGACCCCGCTCAACCTCTTCAGTCATGATGAGCCCTCGTCTTTGCCAAGCAGTCCGAAATCAATCACAAACCAATCTACAAGACACTTTGATGATATCTCAATCACGGATGGTCTCAGTCAAGCTATTGCGTCTGGGGATGAAGACGATGAATCGCACCAAACTTCCAATCAGGGCTCTGATACCATGGCCCAACTGATTATGCCGAGTATAACAATGCCTAGTCGGAGGCCCTTCACTGAGAAGGGACGAGCCCTTGGTCGAGTGAAACTGCTGTTGGCGGGGACATCCGGTGAGTGCCACCTAGCGCCGTAAGAGATGCGCTGACAGATGACGAGGTACTGGCAAAACATCCCTTATCAAGTCCATAGTCCAGATTTGCGAAGATATTGTGCATGTTGACTCGTTCGATGAACCCGTTTCGTCCATTTCCATTTCACGTCGCGGTCGATCATCATCCCGCCCTTCACATCGGCCGAATCACGCTCTCGCCACCGTCTCGGAAATCTACGCTAGCTCGAAACCCTATCCCAGTTGGTGGTCAGATTTAGAGGATTCTCGTATCCTTCGCAGAAGGAAGAGTACAGGAGAGATTGTTCTTGAGCGCAACATCTGCTTCGTCGATACTTCGGCCAGCCGGTCAAGTCCCTCCGGACAGACTGAAACCATTATTCAATACATGAGCCAGCAACTTCTTCGTGCGACATCAGCACTTGATGGATCAAATGTCGATTTTCAAAATCTGCTGGCGGGTAATGGAGGCTCGCAAGTAGATGCCATCTTATTCTTAGTGTCGCATGGTATGTTCCGCATGTCATAGGCTTCACTGGTCGCCAGCTAACACGCATCTAGAAACCCTTTCCTCTGATGTGGAAAGCATCAGCAGGCTCAGTGCCTGGACCAACGTGGTCCCCCTAATAGCCAAGTCGGACCTGTTAACACCTGATCAAATCCTGGACCTCAAATTCGCTTTTAATAAAAAGGCCACAATGGCTTCGATTAAGCCATTTCACCTGTTCCAGAACGCCTCTACGGATATGGATGAACCACCTTTCGCAGTTTCAACCGCTAAATCAAATGATGATTCTATTATGGATGCGAGTACTCTTATGAGCCCAGATTACGTACAGCCTCTCGTTCCATCTGATCTTGCATCTTTGGTCCACGGTCTGTTTGACCGCGAAAATACCGCTTGGCTTCGTCACTCGGCTGCCAAGAAGCTCGCACAGCGACAGAGAGAGATGGTATCTAGGCGGCAAACTCCTCTTCAAAACAGTGCTTTGTCCTTCTCGTCCAGTCCATACGGTTTGGCCCCGAGCTACGCCATGGCACGTGTCTCCGATTATTCAAGGCACGAGGAGAAGCGGGCACGCATTCAGTTGGCAAAATGGGCATCAGACCTCCAGCAAAGCCTTCAGAATGAGCGTGAACGATATGTGGCTCTAGCAAAGGGCGATCGGGCAGTGTGGCTGACTGAGAGACTGGGGGAATGCGTCATAGATGGCACCCTCGTGCCCGTTGCCCAACCTCCTGCACTTTGTGGACTACGTGTGCCATCCGACAAATTAAATAAGGCGGTTCTTGTCCGTACCCAGAACGGCGAGAGCGTCGAGTATCACATCACAAACATCAGCCCTCTCGATCCTCTCGGTGTCGTCCGATGGTCCGAGGATCTCAAACAACGCGGTTGGGCCATGGTTCAAATTGTGGGTAGTTTCGGTGTTGTGGGAGGACTCGCCTTATGGCTTGCAAAGACCTGGGGCTTGTCCCCGCGGACTTTTTCAGAATGGCGCTTTGATTGGTACTGCACCAGCAACTAGAGAATTCTCGCAACAAAAGCCATTAGATGTTCTCGACCGACCAGTCGGCTTCGATCTTCCTCATCATATACGACTTTCTTTCATGTTTCTTGTCAACACATTTACGGCGCACATGATGAATTATTCTCGACTGCATGATTCCCCGTGTCTCTCGTTTTGCGCGGATTTTATTGGAGTCTGGTGTTTTATGGAGGGCCAGGCATTCCCAAATCTTCGATTGATCTATGTTCGCTTTATAGTCGGTGTTATCAATTTTCTGGGTGTCCGTTTGTATCTCCATCTCTACCCCATATGTTACACACCAAACCACTAGTTAACTAGGTCATCTGGAAATGAACTCCCTTCGATGTTCGTGCTCCGAAAACTGGCTATTCTTGTATGGAGCCTGAGCCAGCTGTGTCCGTCTGTTCTCTAGCCCTATTCTATCTCCCCGCGCCATATTAGGTTTTGGTCACCTACAATAAGTAGACAGAATTACTATCACCAGCATTCCGGCTCGAGCCTATTGTTTGCCAGAGATCTCTCTATATATATCTACATATATATAGGCGTCTGCATTATCCTCTTTAACCCCGAACCAAGATTCTTTTCGTGTTTGTAACTTATAGAAGCCTTAATAGTAGTATATATAGATATGCGTTATATGTCCTTAAAATAAGCGTGCACCAACCGCTCACACAAGATGCGTGAACATTGAACCTCCTGCTACCCACTACTAAAGGGGCACTGATGCAGTCTCTTTTTCAGAGGTGCAAAGCAAGAAGGCTGTATAGGGTGTGGCTCTTCTAGTTTGACTATGGTGAAAAATATGTATGGGTAGGTAGGTACTCATATGATGGGTCTGGAGAAGAGGGGGAGAAATTTGAATTACACTACGGAGTACTGGCGTACTACTACAATTTAGTGCTCATCCGAGATGATGTGGATAACTCAATGTCCTAACTATCGAGGAGATTCTTATGATTATAGAGGCAAATACAGAGAGAGCTACTAGTGAAGATTGAAAAACCGAACTAAGATTGTATTTGGTTTGGTAAATGAAACGCTCAAAACGCCATCGACATCGTCATGGATAACATGAAAACCATCTTCCGCCATTCCATCAATTAAAGAAATAAGCCGAAGTTGTCCAGAGTCGTGAAAAAGACAGGTACATTTCGTTTTGCTTTTTTGCTAGTTTTTTTCTTCTTGAGCTGATCTAGTCAACCTCCTCCATGGCGCTCTCGCCGGTCGTGGCAGCGGCGGGAGTCTCCTCGGTGGCGGTGGTCTCAGCAGCCTCGGCCTCCTCGTCGATGTTAAGACCAAGGGAGACGAGCTTGTGGATGCGCTCAGCGAAGCTGGCAGGCTCGTCAATGGTGAAACCGGAGACGAGCAGAGAGGTCTCGTAGAGAAGCTGGGTGATGGACTTGACAGTGCGGTCGCTCTCACCATCAGTTTCGACCTTCTTCTTAAGCTCCTTGACGATGGAAGATTTAGGAGAGATCTCGAAAGTCTTCTTGGAGGACATGTAAGAGCTCATGGAGGTGTCACGGAGAGCCTGGGCCTTCATGATACGCTCCATGTTGGCGGACCAACCGAACTGGCCGGTACGAATGGCGCAAGGAGAGCCGATGAGCTTGTGGGAGACAACAACCTTCTCGACCTTGTCGCCGAGGATGTTCTTGAGGCTCTTGGCGAGGTCCTCGAACTCCTTCTCCTCCTTCTCACGCTCAGCCTTCTCCTCCTCGGTCTCCTCGAGCTCGAAGTCCTTGGTGATGTCGACGAGCTTCTTGCCGTCGAACTCCTTCAGCTGGGTGAAGGCGTACTCATCAATGGGGTCAACGAGGAACAGCACCTCGAAGTCCTTCTGCTTGAGGCTGTCGAGGAAGGGAGACTTGGCAACAGCCTTGATAGACTCGCCGGTGATGTAGTAGATCTGCTTCTGGTGCTCCTTCATGCGAGTAACGTAATCACTGAGGGAGGTGGTCTCGTCACCAGACTTGGTGGACTGGTAGCGGAGGAGCTTGGCAAGGGTGTTGCGGTTCTGGGCATCCTCGTGGATACCGAGCTTGATGTTCTTGGCGAAGGCGCTGTAGAACTTGTCGAACTGCTCGCGGTCCTCAGCAATCTCAGTGAAGAGCTCAAGGGTCTTCTTGACGATGTTCTTCTTGATGACCTTCATTATCTTGTTCTGCTGCAGGGTCTCACGAGACAGGTTGAGGGGGAGATCCTCAGAATCGACAACACCCTTGACGAAGCTGAGCCACTCAGGGATGAGGTCGGTAGCATCGTCAGTGATGAAGACACGGCGGACGTAGAGCTTAATGTTGTTTTTGGTCTTCTTGGTCTCGAAGAGATCGAAGGGAGCACGCTTGGGGACGTAGAGGATAGCACGGAACTCGAGCTGACCCTCGACAGAGAAATGCTTGACAGCAAGGTGGTCCTCCCAGTCATTGGAGAGGGACTTGTAGAAGGCAGCATACTCCTCCTCGGTGATGTCGGCTGGGTTGCGGGTCCAGATGGGCTTGGTCTTGTTGAGCTCCTCCTCCTCAATCTTGGACTCCTTGACGGTCTTGGTCTTCTTCTCCTTCTTCTCCTCGTCCTCATCGACTTCCTCGATCTTGGGCTTCTTCTCGTCATCATCCTCCTCCTTGGTCTCCTCAGCCTCCTCATCAGGGACCTCCTTTTCAGTCTCCTTCAGGACGTGGAGGTAGATGGGGTAGGAGATGAACTCGGAGTGCTTGCGAACAACCTCCTTGATGCGGCTCTCCTGAAGGTACTCAGTCTGCTCATCCTTCAGGTGGAAGATCATCTTGGTACCACGGCCGAGAGGCTCGCCCTCGGTGTCCTGGGTGAGAGTGAAAGTACCACCGGCGGCGGACTCCCAGATGTACTGCTCGTCATCGTTGTGCTTGGAGACGACGGTGACGCGGTCGGCGACGAGGTAGGCGGAGTAGAAACCAACACCGAACTGACCGATCATGGAGATATCAGCACCAGCGGAGAGAGCCTCCATGAACTGCTTGGTGCCAGAGCGGGCAATGGTACCGAGGTTGTTGATGAGGTCCTAGATATGGTGTTAGCTTGAGGGTCCGTCACAGGATACAGCATAATGACAACTTACAGCCTTGGTCATACCAATACCGGTGTCACGGATGGTAAGAGTCTTGTTCTCCTTGTCGGGGATAATGTCGATGCGGAGGTCCTTGCCCGAGTCGAGCTTGGAGGGGTCGGAGAGAGACTCATAGCGGATCTTGTCGAGAGCGTCGGAAGAGTTGGAGATAATCTCACGCAGGAAGATCTCCTTGTTGGAGTAGACAGTGTTGATAATCAGCGAGAGAAGCTGAGAGATCTCAGCCTGGAACTCGAAGGTCTCAGCCATTGTGAAGGATTGGAATCTGCAGGGAGATCAGAATGTTAGCGGGGTTGCCCAGCGCTTCTCGATGAGCAGTGGTGGCAATTGGTGACAATGCCGAAGCCCTCTAGTAAGAAATCCTCAGGTGACAACCAAAGCAAAGACTTCGAAGGACGAGGGATTGAACGAGATTCGAAAACTCAGAATGAGGGGGTACTCACAGAAAAGAAGGAAGCGGTGAGGAGAGAGAGGGGGGTATCAAGTCACACAGGCGGAGAGATGGCAGAGAGAGAGAGAGAGAGAGTAGAGGAGGGGGGTAAAGCAGTATTTAAGCACAGGAGAGGATAGGAGAGAGAAAGGAAGATGGATGAATGAAGAACAGAGGAAAAATTGAGGTGAAGCGGGCGACTTAATGGAATCTCAGAGCCTGGAGGGACACACAACCAAACTTTCTACGGTGATCCAGCAACTTCCACAGCTTCTCCGCCCCCTTCGCCTTTCTTACTTTCCAGCGCTTTCCAGTTCCACTCTCTCTCCTCCTCGCCAGTTCAGCCTCGTCCCTGGGACCACTCGAAGGATTTGATTGATTCGCCTCATTTCATCCCTCTGCCCCTGGCTCTGGCAAGCAGAATCTGAGTGAGAGCCAACCTCATTCGCTGGCTCTCGATCTTCGATTCCAAGGCTCTATACTCCGGAACAGAAATATTTGCTGCCTCATTGTTCAGGCATCTAATCTAGAACGTTCCGCTCCACTAGACGGGCGCGGAACCAATAAAAACTACTAGATCTGTGTATTGTACGGTTTTCTCTGTATCATCCGTGGTATCGTCGTTGCCCGGGCTCCAAGGGTTTTTCTGCAGGCAGCTTTGAATGAGTCACGGGCCTGGATGAAAACTACTCAGAAGAGGACCTTGAGGCACCCAGGTAGTAAGTAGCCTTGGACGAAGAGTTCTCTTGTTCGATATGATCATCATTTCTTGTAACTGAAGATGTTCGTTCCACTTTGCTACCTAGCTCATAACAAGCATGATCGACCTTCTCAAGAAGATACGATGGCTATCAGAAGCTCGCCGGCCATAATACACATGTGCAAGATATGTAAAAGAAAAAACTCCACCATCTAGATACCATCCTCTCGAGATAAAAGACAAGAAAGTATGCTAGGATGGATGAACACAATAGAGAAAAAGGAGATATTAACAATACGGGCTTGAAGCTCGCTATGCTAAAGTGAAAAGAAATGTCATGACAACACAGTGATAGAAACAAAAAGTCATGAAGTGCCAGCCAAATGAAATCCTCAGGTAGAAATGGAAATGAGCATGAGACTTTTCCAACCGCTAATATGCATGGTGACAAGGGGGTGGGGGGCCACATAACACATATCATTATCAGTAAATGGGGGAGTAATACACATCCTGGCCACAGCAGCATTTACATGAGCACAAAACTCACGTATGCATGCTATCTCGAACCAGGTGAAGGATTAGTAGTCAGACGACTTAAGAGATAGGAACGAGAACTGCGTCAAGTAAAGAATCTCGTCCTTCCTTTGTTCTGTTGACCGGTGGGTGATATGATTCAAGCAGCCTGGGGTTGGTTGCGTCCCTTGGAATTGGCGTTTCCGCCACGGCCACGGGGAGCAAAGCCTCCACGTCCTTCACGCTGGAAACCGCCCCGTCCTTGGCTGCCGGCACGATCACCGCGGCCACGACCTGCACCACCACGGCCAGGGCCGTAGTTGGAATTGCCACCGTAAGCATTGCCACGAGTGCGACGCTCCTCAACCTTGACTTGCTCGCTTCCGATCTGGTGAGGGTTCGCGGCAACGGCAGCGTTGTAGCCAGCACGGTCAGCGAATTCAACAAAAGCACAGTTCTATCAAAACAACAATCAGTCAATATAAGTCCCACAGGGGGCGCCTTGGGGAGATAGACGTACCTTCTGGCGGCTCACGTCGAAATGGATGAGCTTTCCGAAGCGCTCAAGAGTTTCCTTGAGCAGGTCCGCGTTGACCTTTTCAGTGACATTCTTAACATAGCCCTGGACGACCTGGTTGTCGCCTGAGCGAGCCTGGGACTTCTTATGGTCGTGGCCTGCAGTTTGCCAGCCAGAGCCGTCCGTGGAGGAAGGCTGGCTAGACACACTCTCAGAGACTGGGGCCGCAGCTGTAGGCGGTGCAGCTGCAGGAGCAGCTGCTGCGGGCTGAGAAGCCTGCTGAGAAGCAGGGGCAGCTGGAGGAGTAGCCTTTGCGGGAACAGCGGGAACGGTTGGAACAACTGGGGCCGCAGCTCCGATTTTGGAGGCGATATTAGCCCAAGTCTTCGGGACCGACGGAATGGCCTTAGCTGGGGGAGCTGGTTCCTTGGCCGGGGCTGGAGCTTCCTTCTCGGCGTGTGGGGCAGGAGTCGGTTCTGGAGTCACAGGACGCTCTGACTTAACGGGCTCGGTTTCAGTAGTGGCAGCAGGTGCAGCGGGTGCCTCCTCGGTGGTTTCGACAACAGGCTCAGATTGCTCTGTTCCATTGGTCTGAGGGGCGGCGGCTTCAGTGGCAGATGTTTCCACGGCGGGTTCCTCAACAGCTTCGAGCTTCTCATCTACCTGAGCCACCGCCTCCTCATTGTCCACTTCCATTTCATCGGCCTCAGGGAGGGCTTCTTCCACAGTCTCAGTAGGCGCCTCGGGCTCAGGCTCCTCGACATTGACACCGGGGACAGCAGCCTCTTGGGCGACCTCTTCATCAACAAGGTATCTGAAGACGTCGTTGAGGACATAATAGCCGTTGGGCTGCTCAGCCAAGACAAAAGTCTGCACAAACTTGCGAGACGGCTCCTGTTTGTTGGAGATTTCACCAATGACTGAAACAAGGATGTTGTCGAAAGAGGCCTGGGCATCAACGTTCAAGACCCGGACTTTGCAATCCTGGAAGTCAAGCTGCTTGATTTTCTCTTGGATAGCCTGGAGGAGAACTCGGTATCAGCAACGATGAATGGATTCATGGCGTATAAGGTAGAGTGACAATGGACGCACCTTCTGGCCGACGGCAACCGGGACTGATTCGGCTTCAGTACCGAATACAAGCTGCGAACGCCGGGAGTAGAAAAGATGCAGCTTGTCTGGGCTGCGGCTCATGTTCGTATAGTACTGCTCAACAAAATACCATCCGACCTCATCCTTGGAGATACCATTCTTCTGATCATTGGATGGCGCATTCGAAGGTGTGGAGGACTGCGCTGGCTGAAAGTTAGAAACACTGTTGACGGCAGTGTGAGCATGGTTGTAGGAGTCAGAGTAAGTAGGTTGTGCGTGGTAGGTGCCGTTGATAGGAATCTGGGTCGTGTCGGCCATTGTGTCGTGAATATAAGTTCTGACTGGTGGAGGGTCTTATAACGCGGAGGAAGCGAGGGCGGAAGGCGAGAAGTGGCGATGCAGGAACACAATCAAAGAGCCTCTATGTAATTCGAGAAGAGGACAAAAGATCTAATGGCAGGGAACTTGGGCTGTTACTTGACCGTAGTATCTGTCAGTGTATATACCGCGGCAAACGATGGGCGAGATGAAGCAGGAAGGAACACAAAGGACCCTCGAGAAACGCACAGTTCTAAGAAGAGGAAAATATTCTTTGAAAGAATGAAGCGAATTGTATGAGAACTGTCCGGGATCTAGAAGAGCAGACTGATTGCGTCCGACAATGTTGTGTTGAAGGCGGGTTGGAGTGGGAGTGGAGGAAAAGATTCTTGTGCGATTAATTTGAAATAGAGGTTGGAGAAGGTCTCAAGAGGCAAACACGGAAGCCAGGATGGGAGATCAAGAGTGGGTACAGAGAAGAAAGACGTGTAAAGGGCACCTCTACAAGCGGAGAAAGACAAGCGAGGATAATTGAGTATAGAGAAGAAATGAAGAGAGAGGTTCGCGAGCGACTAGAACGGTCAAAATGTGAGGATTCTCCAATTGTGGTGGTGACAGTCGCAGAGTGACGAGTGGTGGTACAGTGTGGCAATCTACACCGCCTTCTACAAATAGTAAATCCTCATGTCCGCGCTTGCTCCCTGCATGGCTTTCTGCCAGTTTTATCGGAGGATATGGCTATCAGATGGAAAAGTGAAGACTCAATAGACGAGATCTAGAAATCGGTATCCTTGTTGCAGTCTGCCAAACTGACCGAGCTGCAAGCAAGCCTTCAGAGGAAGAGCTATCAGATGTTGTGAGATAAGCCACAATTCATTGGGAGATTGATAAAACTACTTTCAGAGCACTTCAAGGCGATAACGGCGTAGTCCTCAATCGTCAAAAATACCAAATGATTTTGTTTAAATAATCAGAAACACAATCGGCGTTGAGTTGAAAAAAGGGGGTATGAGAGAGACATAAGAACGCAAATTTCTCGTCAAACACAGATATCAAACTTGAACCACGATATCCGCCGTAAAAGGGAAACAAAAGAGAGCGCAGCATGCGATGAGGAGCTAATGGTGAAAAAACACTGCGGAACCAAAAATCAAAGTAAAGGTATCCAGATCTGGGTCGCGAATTCTTCGCAAAAATATCAGGGTTCATGAAGTAGTGGCCTGGGGCTCGGAAGCAGCAGCTTTCTCGTTCAGCACCGGCTTTGCCCGCATAACAGCATCCTGGCCGGTCATTCTGCGTCCGAGGGCGCGCTCCACTTTAGCGCCCAGAGCAAGCTTGCTCAGATTGTCGGTCTTCTCGGCACTGGGGACAAAACGTTGCTTCTGCAGGGGCTTGTTTTCCAATCGTTCCAAGCCATCGCGCAGGTTATGGAATTCAGCAAGCCTGGGGTCGCCGCTGGGCAGGCTTCCAGTGGTACGTTCCGATGCAATCGAAGGGCTGCCGCTGACGGTGGAGAATCTCTTTGAGGCACGGTTCTAAATGTGTTAGACCGCGCTTAGCTTTGCGCCCTGAAGCCGAGGTAGACTTACCGGTTGGGCCATGATGGGTCGCTCAGAGTCAAGAGAGGTGTGTCTTGCCATGCTTTGCTGCTGAGACGTGCGGGTCGGCGGGCTGGAGCCGATAGCTCGAGGTGCAAACGCAGTCTATATATCCAAGGGACTGTTCATGTCAGTTTCTTGGACGCGACAAGGGTGGAGGGGAGAAAATTGTGTAGGAAAACCAAGAAAGAAGGTTCAATAGTTAGTCCAAAGGGCCTCTGGAAAAAAAAAATAGGAGTCAAGCCTAGAGGGCCCCAAATGGCGCGGGTGATTAATGGCGAAATAGGAAAAGCGTAGCCATACCTTAAAAACGTTAACACCCAAGAACTATCAAATGCAAATATTCCGAAGTGTGAGGAAGAGTATGCTGGGCCTGGAAAGCTCTTGAATGTCAGAGAAAAGGAGAATGATAGAATAATTGCTGAAGGTGAGAAGGGGAGCAGCCAAGCTGAGTGATATGCAGGTGAGGATTCAGGAGAGAAAATGGGGGAAACGGTCGACTAAGGGGTGGGTCGGGACCAACAAGAGTATTTTAGGCCGTTTGCTCTCAGCCCGATACGTACTTACTGTTCAACAGGCGTCACGATTTTTCAGAATGTATTCAGAATAATTGTATATGAGACCTTTTATAATAGTGACGAGTGACAATAGTGAGACAGGGAGAGGACTCAGAGGAGTGGGTGCTTGCATCATACCATCCAGGTCCACTCCAGTCTCGCAGTCTTGAACCCCAACTTCAACTCACGATGAAGTCAGAGCCTGGGTGTAGTCATTTTGAGAATACAAGGGATCTCCGAGTCAATCTATCTTACTCCAATTTTTTCTGATATATTCTTGCTGCTTTCTTTCCCTCGGATTCATCAGCTGCCACGTGTCGGGGACAAGTTAAAAGAGCTCCGTATGGCCCCGGCAGACAATGCCACGCGAGGGAGCTCTGTTGCACCGTCACTGCCCCAGCAGCCAGCTGAATCTGACTGTGACAGTCCGCGGTCTTCTGCCGCAATCAACCTTCGAATATTTGAACAGCAGGACTGTTTCTTTCTTCTAATGCGACACAACCTCAGGTCATCCTCCTCGTCCTGTAGACCTGCAGATTACTGACTGCTGATCCTCATCCTGGACCCTACATAGTTGGCCACATGCTTTTTGTGACGGACTCTTCGGCCGCCAACTGGGGCCTGTGTTTGATTTAGTTCGTCCAATCCCCAGAAGCGATGACAACTCTTAGACTGGCACTAAGGCTCTGTCTTCACACTAAAAGTTGTTGACATTCTGAACTATCGCTCAGCTAATGCAACCCAAAATGAGAAGGAAACAATATCTCAAATTCTCGCTGGGCTATAAAATTAAAGCCTGGAAGTCCTCTCTAAGATGATGGGCTCGCTCACAATGGGGCTCCTTGGCGACCCTTCTGGTTTGGATATTTGTCACCAGCCTTGGCCACCAGCGCCAATTCGCTGCTCCTGGTGCTAATGTAAGTAATATCAGCATCAAGGCAGTCTCATTCGCTTGACACAATGTACTCTGAATCTTTGATGGCACAATCCATTACTCGTTGGTGCCAGATGCCCAGCTTGGCTATCAAATGAACGCCTATGGCAACAAAGTTCGCCTCTCTGTCACAACAGCTGACAACAACAATAGCGGATGTGCCTCTGCAAGCCTCCGTACGCCATACATGATTATCCGTCTCGTGCATGCTGTCCTAGGAATGTGATGTATATAGATCACAGAGTATAGGCAGCATCATATGCACTGCCATAGTGCATTGTGTTCCTTCAGGCTCAGAATTGCGAAACCAACAGTCCTATCCTTATTGGAAGATTAGTCACATCGAGACCTTGAGTGTCGGCACCTCTGCACCAACATACGGTATCCTTGCGCCTGATGCTTCCACCGCATGGACAATACACTTTGTCCAACAAACAGTTTGCCGCCGGTTCCTCGTGCAATACTACATTGTAGATCAGGCTGCCTTACAAGATTTTCGAATACTTGGCTAGAATGAGACTGAGCACGTAACAATCTAGGCTAGTCAAAATTAATGCTACATTTGCGACGCCTGCATGTCTCCGACCCCGCTCAGTCGGGATGCCGAGGCCTAGGGGCTAGAATAGGCCGCCGATCTGCGTCTGACTCTCTGGCTGCTTTAACCCCGCAAGCGGTTGTCAGGGCGGTACCACCATAGATACGGCAGTATTGTCGGCGATGGTGGGGAGATCTTACGCAGAAAATACTGCACGTCATCTTGTCTAGCTTCAAATCAGTCCTTGGACGGAGTATTATCTTGTTGTTTTGGATCTTGCTCTGGCTATACCTCTCAATCATTCCGACGGGATCAACCTGTTTTCTTGGTCGAGGCGTTAGTGGTCGAGCCAAACCGCGAGCTATCTCGATAAATATATAAATATATATCTGAACTCAGGATGCCGAAACCAAAGGCTTTTCTTAAGGAGCCGAAGTCCAAGAAGAAGACTGTGCAGGTATGTTCCCTTATTGAATCTGAACACACCAACCCAGTAAGCATTTACTTAATGGACAACTAAACTAATCCGTCACTTATTTATAGGCTCCCCGAACGGCAGATGAATTCCTCGCCGGTATGTGCCTAGATGAGCGCACAAGCAGCCAACATAATGCTGACCATAACCAGTCGGAGTTGAGCAGGAAGAAGCGGGAGAGAAATGGCGCGCTGGCGACGCCGCAAAGTCACTACGGTTCTTTATGCGCGCCATCACGACGTACGACGAGGGACTGCAGAAGCACCCTAATGCTTTTGATCTAGCGTATAACAAGTACGTCCTTCCTGTATTGTTTAGAGCGCTTGGATTGAATCCCAAGCATTCGCTTGAACCAAGCTTACTGATCATCTGTAGAGCGAGAGTTCAGTATGAAATCACGCAGCACCCGAGATTATCTTCGCAACTATCCGCCCCGCTGGCGGAGGTCCTGAACGTAGCCCTGATTTCACACCGGGAAGCCCTGCAACTGGAACAGGATAATGCGGACGCACTCTTCAATACGGCACAGGTCCTCACGAGTTTGGCTGAATTGGTCACCGATACGAAACGGCCGGTCGAGGAACAGCTCAACCAAGCGGTCAATTTCTTGCAGGAAGCCATCGAGCTGTTCCAGCGGTGTCTTGTACTTCAGGAGCTGAGGTATACCGAGATGCAAGAGGAGATAAGGCAAATGGAAGCCGGGGAGGTAGCACAGTCCGAGCCAATGCAAGATGTGCAGGAGGCCTCGGAGGTTGGCGGCTCAAAAGAGCCGGAACAAGAGCAATGGGCTGCTGTTGTAGAGCCGGTGACGAAAGATACACTCGTGGACACTGCTGTCGCACAGCTGGACGCTCTGTCGACTCTTTGTAACCTCCTGACATATGATCCGGGCGTTGGGTTAAACTGGGTTGAGGAATATTCCACCGAGCTTCTGCAGGAGAAGATCTCCGCGTACATGGAAGGCTCTAACCGGCATTATGAGGCAGCCCTGGCACGAGCAAGATTCAACGCTGCCCTGAACGAGGTCCTATACCGGAGCGGACGCACAGATGTTGAGACGTACTATAGCGCTGTGACGAATTCATTCGGGCCAGACTTGAATATTTCAGCGGATCCGGAGGGCTTATGTGCCAAAGCCGACGCACTTGTGTCTTTCAACACGGCTACCACCGAACAGCCTCCGGATCATGACAAAGAGTCTTTCGTAAAGTCGCTCGGCTTCAGATGGCAGGCATTATCCACCGCCCTTGACTCTCTAACCAAAGCGTCCAAGCTTCCGGATGCCGAAAATTTGCCAAAGATCCATCTAGCCAGAGGCGATACGGAAATGATCAGGTGGAGGCTGGGATTTTCGCCATGGGAGCATGCCATGGCCCACCAACACGGTGCGACGCTTATTCGAAATGCGCAGACGTATTACCGAGGCGCCGCGGGACTGGCGCGCCGCAATGGATCAGCCAGCGTTGAACGTGATGGGACCTGCAAAGAGGCCATCGCAGCCGCCATTGAGGGCCAGAAGGAGAAAATCGCGCAGCTCAAGGTATCGGCGCCCAAGGAACTGCTGGCGGTCGCGGAGGAGATGGTGGAGGATGGATGGGTTAGCGGACCTGACATGGAAGTTCTCTTGTCGTAATAGACACCCAATCAACTCCCCTGTTCTTCCATCGTATGCGAATTAGATATCCGCCCTGGCCTTGACCTCCTCATCCATAAGTAAAGCCTCCTTACGGAGGTTATTCTGGCCCCCATATTCCGACGCCGCAGCAGCAGCTCCCTCAACATCAGCAACAACAGCCTCCAAACTAGCCAGCAACTGCTCAATCTCAGCACGCTGAGCCTGCACCTTCTGCGCCAACTCCACATTCTGCGCCCCCGTATCCTGTATCCTCGCATCCAGCACGCCCTTCGTCTTCTCCAAATGCGGCGTCAAATGCGCCCTAAACAATTCATCGGGCGGCAAAGTATGCGGTCTGCCCACGTATGCCCACGTTAGCAACAAAACCCCCTTTATCAAATCCAACAAGTAAAAACATACGGCACATTCCCCTCCCCATCCCCTTCCTGGCCCGCCTCCCACCGAGCCCTCGCCTCCCCAACCAACCGATCCAACTCATTCAGCTGCGCGACAGCATCCCTTTCTGCTAAGATATCCTCAAACTCCGCGCTGGCACTCTCCTCCAACTTCGCGTTCAATTGGCGCCAAACGTTCTCTAGGCTCGCAGGGACGTGTTTCGCGGGCGTCGGAAAACAAGATGCGAAATTTGCGTAGGAGTTTGCGCGGAGCGTGCGGGCAAGTGCTTGCGCGTAGATTTCTTGTAGGCGGGTTACGCGGGGCCCGGGGGTTTGGGCGATAGGGGGTTGAGGGGGAGGGGAGGGGGATTGGTGAGTAGTGGTGGTGTTTGTGTTGTTGTTGTTTTGGGTTGGGTCGGGCGGCATGGTTGTGGTTGTCGTCGCTGTAGTGTCTGGAAAACGTTGCAGGGGGGTTTGTGGTGGAACTTTGGAGAGCGGTGGTGAGATGGATCATGGATGGAGAGTGGTTGTCGCGGCGCGCAGGGTGGTTGGTTACGCGTTGATCACGTGCTTGTATAGAGGCTAGGGTAGTATGGGCGGTTTGTGGTCAACTATTGGCTAACTATTGCTTTCATACTTTCACAATATGATTAATATTATCGTTTCTATTATAGTTACCAGTAACATCACTATTTTAAAGAGTTCTTATGCAAGATTTTAACTAGGCCGTCAACCCCCGAGTGCTCTCATTTCCACTCGAAGGACGTCGGTGACCAGCACCGGGATAAGACCGTCCAAAAGAGCCGTTACGAAGATCAGCAAAAGCAGATTTAAAACACCGCCACGATATAAAGATATATATCAGGCTATTCCAAAATCCCTGAAGCGGAAGCACAAAGCTCGATGCATAATTCAGCCCAAAGATGGATCTATCAGGGTGAGCGAGTGCGTACGCCCGGTTGATTGTTGAAGGGACCTAAAATATGTTAGTCGAGATTCAAATACGAGGATTGACTAGATGGAAAGGATATGGCCTACCCAGGTAACAATCAAGGCCACAAAAAATAACATGGCGTACTTGGTATATACCCAGGCTGCGGTGTTGACCACGGACACTGTTGTTGAATCGTCATGCGGGTCGTACTGTGAGGCTTCGGCGGGAGCCTCATTGCTACCTATGGGCTCCAGTTGAAACTGACTAGGAGGAGCAATCCCTGCGTGGACATTGACGGAGTATGGGCGATGGGCCGATTGAGCGCAGGTAAACTGTTCTATTGATGGGCCGGCCTCTGGGAGCGAGAACGTGATTGCAGCTTCCCTAGTGATACTAATCTCTGTAACTTTCGAAAATGGCGGCTCGTTAGGTATAGAAACGTCAATGGTTGTGTCGAGTCCTCCAGCTTCCTTGAGCTGTCGTCTCCGTCGCCAAACGAGGTTTCCAATGCGCGCGTAAATCGCCAACGTCAGGAAGATGACGAACCATACCGGACCGTAGAAGACTGCAATACGCAAAAAGTCCCAGGATGGTGCGACCCAGCACCAGAGCTGCAATGCGTAAGAAACTTGCCAAACGCTGGAAGGACGGGACGTACAATAGCTGAGCCGTACACTTTGCCCCTTGACTGGCTTCTTATGAAGAAATACAAGAAGGCGGGAATGAAGGGAAGACCGTAGCATAGCACAACGTACTTCCACTCTAAACGCCGTAGTTGTTCTGAGTTATATTTCCGAAAGAAGGTGAGGTAGACATTGAATGCCATAGCAAAGGTCCATAGAGCGTCGGCAGGCATGAACCTAGAGGCGTCAGTACAATCAGACGCAGTTCAGCCTTAATCCCATTCCAAGGACTGACCATTGTATAAGAAATGCCTGCATCTGGCATAGATTGCTGTTTGGGCCCGCTCTAATCCCAGATTGCGAGATGAGAGTAGCGACATTCGCCATAATGTTGCCGAAGGAGGCATAGAATACCAAGCGATTGATAGGCTTGCGAAATGCTGGCGACGAGAGGAAGGATATGATGATGATGCTGGTCGCAGTCAAGGAAATTGTCGAGCAGGTGCGTTCTGTGGCCGAGATGGCGTGGAGTTGGTCCGCCGACAGCGACATAGCGACATGATTGTTTGAAACTATCGTCGACGATTACATCTCGATCCTTCCAAGGTAGAGCATTTTAGAAAACAGAAATGACAGACGTAAACGAGCAGAGCAGGGAGAAGAAAAAAAAGCAATCGAAAGTGCAAGTCCGAAGTGAGCGGCTGATCTAAGGTGAGCTCCTAGCCGCGTATGCAGGAGGGATAATTGTCGGGTCAATATATCATATTATTATAAATTCTTATTACGAGTCTCGCCCCCCCCCCTCCAGACTCGGAGGGAGGTTCTGTTTTCTGACCCATACGTGTCGCCTGAGAGCTGGTGAGTTTTGCCAGTGTGCAGGGTGGACAAGGATGCCGAGTGTATTAGGGCCAATCCCATCAAACGGGAAGCCCGAGAGCTCCTGATCCGCTTGACCCCCATCGATGGGAATCTTAATTTCGAGCTTCAGATGCGAGGGGACTCTATCGCTGGCTAGAAAGGAGGACCGGTCAATGCCAAGGGGAATCTAGAGTCTTGCCGGTGGCAATGCCAAATGGCAACCCCTTTGCCTACAAGGACACACTCATCGACAACCTGAAACACCGTGGTCCTCGGGAGTCGGGCCTCACCAGGAATGTATCATAATAAGCGAACCTCTGCAGAGCCCGTGACCAGCAGGATAAGGAGAAGGCGACTCAGAAAGCGATGCGGAGCTCGGAGTCAGCGGTTGAAGTGATCAATCACTGGCTGTTTGTTGGATGAAGGATTCGTCTCCACGCAGATCTGACCGGGGAGCTCCTGTCGTGTGCCATCCAGCTCTGGCCAATTGCCACTGGGATTTGTGGAAAAAACCCATCTCTTCTTTTTCCGACCAAGCAAGATTCGGCAAGCTCCCTTGACTTGACGGGTAAAAGCATAGACACTTTTTGTTGTTTGTTGGATGGCCCGTGCAAGCTGTATGTAAGTAAGGTCGATCGTCAATCGATAGTTAGCCGTAGTCAACTCGCCCTATTGGGAACCATCGCTTGAAGTTTTGTCAAGGTCGAGGAGCATCGTTCCACAAGAATCGTCATTATTCAATATCATGCTTCATTGCCCTGCATGTCTAACGCCGTGTTCTCCCTTTCTAAAACTAGTCCTCTTATCAAGTCTTGCTAACAAACAATAAACCAATACCATGAATCTCAATGCAACGCAACAAACTCCTGACGAAAGAAGGATGAAAGAATGTCTGGGCTAATATGCTTGCTGTGGTGGCATCATTCCATACCCGCCAACCATTTGTTGTTGGTGTTGCTGCTGCAATTGCGCTTGTAACTGAGGAAGGTCATGGAACCACGGATGAGAAAGGGCATCATGGGCGCTGATGCGCATCTCCGGGCGCAGTTGAAGCATCCGATTCAACAGATCAAGACCCAGGGGGTCGATCTGAGGGAGAATCAGGCCAAGGTCTTGCGTTGCAAATACGTGGAAATTGGCCCGATACTCTGGGAGCTGCGAGATTCCTGGCCAAGAGCGCTCGGAGGGCGTCCCCATAAGGCGGAAAATCTTCTGCAGTTGGTCTTCGTTCGTGGTTCCTGGGAATAAAGGACGGCCAGTATAAAGCTCCGCCATGATGCAGCCAGCGGACCAAATATCGATACTCGTATTATATGTCCTGCTGCCGAGGAGAACGTCCGGGGCGCGATACCATAGGGTCACGACTTCATTCGAGAATGTGTTCACCGGGATGCCAAATGCACGAGCGAGTCCAAAATCTCCCAACTTCAGTTGCCCCTTTTTGTTGATTAGTAGGTTTTGCGGCTTCAAATCTCGGTGAAGGACTCGGTTCTCATGACAAAATGCAATGCCGTTCATGAGTTGGTGCATAAATGATTTGATCGTTGCTTGGTCCAACTGTCCTCGATCGCCTCTAGTGTCCATGTATTTCTTCAGATCTTTATCCATATATTCGAAAACTAGCATGAGCTTGTTCTCTGTGTGAATGACGTCGTAAAGGGATACAATGCTCTCATGCTTCAGCTCCTTCATCAACGAGATCTCGCGAATGGCGGTCGAGGGCGTTCCTTCTTCGGAATCAAGATGAATCTCTTTCAGAGCGACCAGTTCACCGGTTTGACGGTTCCGCCCCTTAAAAACCTGTATTCTTCAATTTAGCATGTATATAAGCTGGATACAAGGCGGTCGCGAGGAAGCTTAATGGGACGATAATCGTGAACGTACGGTGGCATATGTACCCTCTCCGAGCTAAACATCATGGCCGAACAGTCAGTTTTTCGGATTAAATCCTGGGAAGTACTCAATAAACATGTCGAGGGCTCACCTTTTCCAACTGCTGGAAAGAGCTGGGTTGCTGCGCCTTGTCCATGTTCGGCGAGCGCTGTACCGAAAATGGAGGAGGCGAGACGGTCTGGTGAGCTGGGAAAAGGAAAGATCTGGGCGCAGAGAGGTTCGAGACGATATCCAAGAAAGAAGACGAGGAAGGCGTAGTGTGGTGTCGCTGGGGGTCTTGTTGTAATGAAGTCATGTCATGTCAGTTTGCGTCAAATTGATTCCACCGCGGGTTTTTGAGCCCCGCGCTGTCTCTAAGAAGGCCGAAAAGCACGGACGGACTCTTCATCCTAGCATCCTGCCAAACGCCGGCGGCTATCAATCAGCAACAACCACTCTTGATGGATTGATTATTACTATTATTATCTTTGTCGGCGCTACGGACTCTTCAATCAGATCATCAGACTCCTGCATTGATATATTTCGAACAAAACTGAATGGCTGATCTGTTCTGAATGCTCTATAATTATTCCATGTCTAGTGTGACTGGCTCGGAAGTTGCGAAGCAACAAACGGCACAATTTCATCTGAGTGGAGGCTACAACGGATATATTGCGACGGATCCTCTTTCAAAAGAAGAGACTCGTTTCGAACGCCGCCCAGATTTATGATGCCGATGGGCATCCCTCTCTTGGACGCTCTTTCCACCAAGCGCCAGGCCGAGTATGTGGCTAGCGAGGTTCCTAGTATAAGCAATCTCCCCGCATCATCAATAGCTTCTTCGGCAGCCACCTTAACTAGCGGATCTATATTCTCTCCAAACATGATCACGGCGGGCTTCAAAATACCCGCATTGGATGTTGGTAGCCACGCACCGTCCTTCTCTGCATCCACTCTGGCGGAGCTCCCATCTTGAAGCCGAGGAGGTTTCTCAAGACAAGTCGGACACGAGGGATAACGAAACGTGGAGTATGGCGCTTCTGGCAATTCCACATCACCATCGGGGTTGAGTTTCACTCCTCTACGCCGCTGCTCCTCTGGGTTGTTCGTGTCGAGAGCCCCAGTATCAACCATCTTCGCCAGAAATTCTGCCCAGGCTGGATTGAGCTTTTCGAGTGAATTTTGGAATTCTGCTCGAGAAAACTGATTCCGACAGCTCAAGCACACAACCGACCTCAAGTAGCCATGTAGTTCAATTGATGGAATCTCCGGATGCGCGATCGGATGAAAAGAGTCGACATTCTGCGTGATTACAGAGCTAACGTAACCTTTGGCGCTGAGGTCTCGTATGGCCAGGTGCGTCGAGTTCGGTTGCGCTTTCAAAAGACCCGGCCATCCCACAAAGCTGCGGGCCCAGTATCGTTTCCGGGACTCATGTCTCGATGCGAATTCGTGAAAGTATATCGGCCGGTAGGTCTTGTTCTGTATATATGTACCGTTCTCGCCTCGATAATCTGCCAGGCCAGACGCTACCGATATTCCGGCCCCGGTCAGGAGGACGGTCTGAGAGTGTCTCCCGACATCGACTCCTCGTAGGTAAGGTGACGGTGCGGCGGTTAAAAAGCTGAGAAAGGCATCAATTGCTCCGGACACTGATCCGGCGGACGGCGGAAAGATAATCGGAGGGGGCAATGGGCCAGTGAACGGGATCCTGATAGCTGAGACAGTCATCGGGCGCACATGTTTGAGCAGTCTATGTGCTAGTCGAAAGGCCAAGCTCCGAGATGCTCGATTTGCTGTGGAATCTCAAGACAAGATGATCGCCGCTCATCGTGCCTCATGCTGCTCTCTTCACGTCAGAGGCTTACTAAAAATCACATGATGACGCTGCTGCTGCTGCTGCTGCTTTAAGAGCCCCCGCGGCTTTCAAATAAATGCTGTTTTTCACGAGTACCTTGCATGTTACTAGCAGGCGTTATGAGTAACCCAATTGGACTGAGTTGATCTTATCTGCAGAAGCGCCATGCGCTCTAAGTTAATTAATCTCCGTATAACTATACGTAGTCCAGAGTTCAGACACAGCAGCACTTTTAACCAAAGAACTTGATAGTAAACCAGCTTACTGCTGTCAGTCATTGGTAAAAGTGTAGTCCCTGATTAGTTAGTCCATGAATTCGATCATACGATCAGAACAATCAACGGAGGATGCAGCCCACGTAATGACAAGCGCTGGAAGAGAGCTCCGAGGTCAAGTTTACGTCATGAAGCCCTAAAGCCGCGAAACGACGAACTTTTCAACCCCGGATTTTTCCCTTTGTTTTCCCCTCTTGGTGACGATCAATCCTGCTATCCTCTGTCCCAAAAACAGATTGGGATACATCCGCAGCCCTGCTTGACCATGTTCCCTCCGCAGAATCTGCATGTTGACCTCGAGGCCCTGAGTGGGATCTGCGGGTGTGTGAACCTGCATTGTTTATCTCAGAAGACCCTGCTAAGAAATAGCTAGTTCGATCTCGATTGCTTGTTGGGTCGTTGTGTTCTCGCCCCAGATTATCGAAAACTTTCGTCGGGGCTCTGCTGATGGCCTATCCTTACTCTTCCTTGTCGTCTGGCTGGCAGGCGACGTCTTTAACATCCTTGGTGCTGTCCTGCAGGGCGTCCTCCCAACCATGATCATACTCGCGGTTTACTACACCCTCGCCGACATCGTCCTCCTGGGCCAATGCTTCTACTACCGGGGCTTCACCCTCCGCAACGACACATCCACCACCACCCTAGTAGAGGACACCGACGAGACCGAAACCGCATCCCCCGTCATCTCCAGGCACCCAACCGAGCAGACAACTCTCCTCCCCTCGCACGAATCTCACGCCCAATCCTACCACACCGGCACAAGCACCTCCTCCAGAACCGCCAACGGCAACGGCTCAATCTCCGTCCCAGACCTTGCTAACACCCGCCGCCACTCGGGCTCCTCTTTCCTTCACCCCACCGTCGACGGCACGCACCTTTCCCCCGCAACCCCCTTCATCGACTCCTCAACCACCCCTCGCCCACGCAAAACCCCATCAGCCCTGCAATCCATCCTCTTCAACCTCTCTGCCGTCGCGCTGGTCTGCGCCGCCGGGATCCTAGGCTGGTACGTTAGCCGGTCCGCGCCCCAGAAACACAAGAAGCACACCTCCCACAAATCACCCGAGGATAGCGGCCTCTCGTTCGACACCCTAGGGCAAGTCTTTGGCTATCTCTGTGCAGTTCTGTACCTCGGTTCTCGACTCCCTCAAATCCTCCTCAACTACAAGCGCAAGTCCACGGACGGCGTGTCTCTCCTCTTCTTCCTCTTCGCCTGCATCGGCAACCTCACCTACGTGCTTTCAATCCTGGCTTACTCGCCTGTCTGTGAACATGGGCGGCGGCACTGCCAGGGTTTCGAGGTTGGGAGGATCTATGGACGGTATATCCTTGTGAATCTGTCCTGGCTGATTGGCAGCTTCGGGACGTTGTTCTTGGATATGGTCATCTTTATTCAGTTTTTCCTGTATCAAGATGGTAAGAAGAAGTCGACGATGGTTGTTTCTTGAATATCATTTTTGGGAGCTATTGGGGGGTTGAGTATGTGTATACAAAATAAAAGGTTATTGGCGTTATGGTATATCTACTATTTTTGGTGAGGGAGGGAGGTCTAGTCATAGAGACGATGCGAATGAATGTGTATGAAAAACGCAGGACGACTTAAAGCCAGTTCAGATTCCATTATATTCCAGCCTTGCCATTCTCCTTTGGAAAGTGTAAGTGAGAACTAAATGAGAAATATGTCGAAAAAAACAAGCAACCCACAGAGCAAAACACCGGCTCCAGCGCTCCCTCAATTTGACTAACAAAATTCGCAATAGATCGTATTACTTATTCACCATTCAGCAGCTTAGTCTTTAGACTCATAGGGCTCCACCTTCCCCTGGCCAACTTCACCCCAGTTCGTGCTCAGCGAAGTGCCATTACTCTCCGTGAAACTCTTGATCATTGCGCGCCGAGTATCTTCGTCGGCGCCAGCGTAGAGTTTCTTGAAGAAGCCGTCCACAGGGTCACCGCCGTAGTCGGAGTCAACGGAGCCTTCGTTGTCCGAGTCGTCTGCTTCGCCTTCGCCTTCGGCCTTGGCCTTGGCACTGTCCTTCTTCTTGGTTTTCTTCGGCTTTTTCGCGGTTAGATTTGAAGCGAGCTTGTCCCAGTCTTTAGCCCCGTGGCGGGAGGAGGTTGGATAGGATGGAGCGGATGCGGGTGGTGGAGGGGCTGGAGTTGATGTTGTGGTGGTGGGTTTGATGTCTGTCGATGTGGACTCAAGAGAGCTCCATTTCTGGCCGGGGGTTTGCTTGCGTAGGACCAGTTCGATCTTTGTTGAGAATGTAGTGAGTTTAGAGGCCGATTCGTCGATGGGGGCGAAGAGAGGGTCCAGATGGAAGGCGTATTCTGAGCCTGACGGGAGGGGAAATTGGACAGATACCTAGACTAGGTTAGCATTTGGACAGAGGTATAAAGACCGATATACGTGCCGAGTCATTCTTGAGTTCAGCATCCACACTATCTTTGCTCACGCCCTTCGCATAGAGCGTCACAACAACCGAGTCATTCGACTGATACCACTCGTGCCTGATCTTGTCTGGAGTCTGAGCAGGAGCAGCCGTAGTGGGTTTACTCTCTTTAGCCACCTTAGCAGCAGCCTCCTTCGCCTTCTCCTCTCCAGCAGGTGTAGAGACAACACTCTTTCCATCCTCAACAACCTTCCCCGCCTTCAACGCCTCAAGCTGCCTCTTCAACTCCTTCTCCGACGGCGCCTTGACCCCCTCCGGAGCCTCCCCAACAGTAACCTTCGCCCTCTCATCCCCCTCCTCCAACGCCCTGAGCTTCGCCCTAACCTTCATCAACCAGATTTGCAACTCCTGCGCTAACCCCTTCGCAGGCCCCGTCTTCGCCCCGCTCATGACATCCTTCACCTTATCCGCAGCATCCCCGCCCTCCTTCTGATCTAAAACCTTTCCCTCCAACAAACCAAACAAGAACCCGGCGTCGCCATACCGCTCCATCGTATAAAGCGCCACAGCCCTCCTCAGTTGCGCCGCCTGGATAAGGTCTCGCTTCGCGCGCTCCCGAGCAAATGCAAGTGCAACCTCCGCATCGTGGAGTGCAGCTTGGGCATTCGGTCCGCCGTCTGCGGGCTTGAGCCGGATGTATGCGGTCGAGCGCTTGATGTAGTAGGGCGGAGCGCGGGGGAGCTCGATGAGGGCTCGTGTGTAGTGTTGGAGTGCGGTGACATAGTCGGATTTTGCGAGGGCGGCATCGCCCTGAGATGCAGCGTTCATTTTGCAGGTGTGTGTTGGGTTTGTTTTGTTAGATCTTGAGGCGGGGGTGGGTTGGTCGGATGAGGATTCGATGATTTGGGAGTGTTCCGAGGGATTGCGCGGCTGGATTCGGAATCGAGGAAACTGTAGGCAGCTATGAAGTAGTGGAAGGAGCTTTATGAGGTTCGGAATTAGCAGAAGAAAGGAAACCTACGAGCTTTGAGTTTCTTTGTTTTTGAAGATTCGATTGATTCCATACCTTTCTCCAACCTGCGGGGAAGCGCTTATGTAAGCCCCACTCTAAGGTTGACCTTTTATACTTCTCAGGAAAATTATCTAGCTTGGATCAAGTAGATTAAATGCTATCTGAGCGTATCATAAGACATAAGTGCTAGACTTTGGAGCCCGGCTATTAAGATTAGTACATGGAGATATGAAATAGTACACACAACACCAGAACCGCCAGCTCACTGCAGCTCGTCATTGCTAAACTTTTTGCTGTACAAGCCTAGAGCGCGAATAGGCCAGTAGAACTTGTAGTTGGGATACGAAATCATGCTAGATTCTGTTAGCTTCATGTTGTCAACTGACTCATGTTGAGCCACTTACCAGGATTGATTGAACACCCCCTCTATGGCTTCCTGAAGCCATTCACCATTCTCTTGTTGTCGGGACATCATAAGCTTCATCGCCTTCTCGATTGGTTCCTTGTGGGGGTAGTCTGCCTCCATCAAGGCAATACAAGCCCAAGCAGTCTGGCAGACTTGGGATTTTTCATGCTGAATGTAGACGTGCTTCTCACTGCTGAGGTACGATTCTCCCCAGCCTCCGTCCTCCATCTGCTTGGACATCAGGAACTCGCAGGCACGACGAGAATGTTCGCTTGTCGCATACGTCTCGCCGATGCTCGCAAGACTTTCCAGAGCAAATAGGGCAGCGTAGGTAAAGCAGATACCCCAGGCTCCGTACCAGCTACCATCGGGCCTCTGCATTTGCTTGATACGCTTCACTGCCCTTTCCTTTGCCACCTTAATCTCGTCGGAACGGTAGTCGGGGTAGTATTTGCTGAATAGGGAGAGGGCTGTGATCGATGCGGTGGTGCACTCAGGGTAGTCGTACGCAATCATAATGCCGCCAAAGACCTCCGCGGCATTGAGCCACTCGAGTCTGGGAGAACCACGGGTCGCCTCGTACTCGCTGAAGCCACCACTAGGGTTTTGCAGCAGCAGCAAGCAATCAACGGTGTCCCTTAAACGTTCTTCCGAGATCAGCCTCGGGTAGCCATGCATCTCCTGAAGCTGTATTGCGGATCGTAACCCTTCAGCAGTACAGTCACTGACAGTATAGCCCTGGGTTCTATTGCTGAAGGGCCATGCACCTTTACGATGCTGACGATAACACTTTTCTTGATGAGGAACGTTCTCCCTTAGCTGATGAGCTTCCAGAAACTCCAGGGCTTTGGTGAGCATTGGTCGCCATTTCGGTTCGTCTGCAAATCCAGCGACAACAATGGCCTGTGTGATGAAAGCGGTATCCCAAACCTGAACACCATTGGTGCCGTTCATCAACATGCCTTCCTCCTTGATCCACATATAGTCGTGCAAGCGCTCGCGATGGCGTCGCACTGAATAGCTGTCCGGCCCATCATGAACATAGCACGCAATCATGTTCATCGGATTATTTACAGGCCCAAGACCCGCATAATCAGTATTCTCGTCTTCCATCCGGATCAGCTCCCATGTCCAATCCTCCGCACTTTTGACAATGGCAGAGAGTCGGAGGTAAGGGTTCCACACGTTCACAAGCAACGAATTCAAGCCATTGAGAAGCCATGTCTTAGGATAGTAATTGTCGGCTTCATGTATGGAATTCCGGTGACTCGCAAAGTCTATGGAGTCATATGGATCCGTGTAGAGTTCCTTTCTCAATTGCTTGGTGAGTAAACCCACGGGATGTGAGAACCTCTTGGACCAAAGGTAGGACATGGGAAGGAAGACCTGGCGCATATGAACCCACCAGCGCCAGGGTGCAATCGGGACCCAGTCGGGAAGAAGCCTACAGAGAGTTAGTCTAAGCAGTGACGACCTATCGCTGATTGTATAACAAACCAGATCTCTGGAGGAACAGGGTTGACACAATCCCAGTCCATCACGCCAAGAATACTCAGCCAGAATTTAGCCCAATGAGGGCCGTAGATGGCACCTCCAAAGCTATGCAGTAGGCCACGGGCCTTGATCATGCGAGGATCATCTTCGCTGACGCCAAGAATTCGCAGGACTACATAGTTCAGGCTTGTCCCAAAAACGGAACTATGAGCTTCGATATGCAGACCCCAACCTCCATCATCCGGATTTTGACGGGCAAAAAGATACCTCCTGATTTCAGTGGCATACTCTGGGGGGATTGGCGTGTTGGTAACATAGTAAGTGATAATCAAACCGGGGAGCAGGAACATAGGACCTCCATACTCGCACGCCCAATTGCCCGGAGGCAGCTGCAACTTAGAGAAGAATTCTAAGCCATTCTCTGCAGATTGCAGAGGAGTCTTAGCTTTTGGCAGCTTCGGAAGGCCCTAAACGATGTTAGCAGTGGATCTAGGCAGAGACCTGGAGGAAGTACCGTTGGAAGTCCCAGAAAATACTTATCTGCAACAGTCTGGGGCCACTCTTTATTTTGTTCGTCAGATTCCAGGTAGTGCCATGTGTGACGGCCCTCGTCGTCCAGCAATCGCCATCTAGAATAATCTGTCTTTGCGTCGTTGTTAGCGTCAGGGGCTAGATGGCCCTGAGCTTCCGTTCTCCAGGGCGCAATGTGCTTGTCTGGCATCGTCTGCGTCTGTAACTCAACCAATGCGATAAAATCGATGACCTTCAGGGCCTGGCAGTCAATTGACACCAAAGGCAACACAATGGACCGACGCGATAAAATATCAAACAGGACTGAATGCGAATCCTTGCGTGAAGATCTGGGGATCTATTTATTCGATTAGTCACCCGTGCCGGTGCCCGTGGGAGCCTTGGTGCCTGAGGATCATTCCTGCGAACTATACAAAAGTCCAACTCCTCAACAAGCCTCACGTAGCGGCGCTATTCGAGAAAGGGGGGCATCTAAGAAAGTGATTGGAGTGAAATCAAAGTCATACGCGCATTTTGAGGTCCATTGATGAACAACATGGCTCAAGAATCAAGTCTCCTATACCCAGAAGAAGAACCCATCAAGTGACCGTCTCGATTGGCGCTTATCGGACGGATAGGTTAGGTAGCATCATAGTCTTGACTCTGTATGGCGGATGCATTCTATCTAGCTTGATGCAACCACTCTTAAGCTGATTCCGTCCAATTGAAGACACATGGACTTGCCTAACAGCGTTCGCATAACAGATCAGCTCACCAGGAACCCCCAGATATATAATGGAAGCACCGCTGCCAAATCTTCATCTTACATTCCCATCATCTCCCCAAACCCCAACCTACATACAACCCCCCGAAGCTCGCACTCGAGAGTATCTTGAAGAACGACTCAAAGACCTGATCGACCAGGTCATACCACCGGACGGAGGAGCCGGAGGCAACCCATCAATCACACTCACACGAAGAGCAAACAATGCCGACTGTGTCTATCGCGTCAGCCCGCAGAGTGGTGCTCTCGAATGCACTGGAGGAGAGACTCGAGTCACATACAAGTGGCCAGGAAGTGATGCACATGAAGCTTGGAGATTCAGTCAGTGGAAATCAGAACAGCATAGTGACATCTTACTCATGTCCATGGAAGATGTCATTGTGGTGCTTTTGGCCGCTATACAAGAAGCAATGCGCTCTGGCGTCAATATATCGACAAGGTGCAAATGACTTCTGATTGAAATTATGGGCCCTCCAGGCTAATACGCCTCTCCGACAGGGATATATACTACACCAATCCAGAGTTATTCAACTCCCAGGGCGTCGTTAACCGATATATTGACGATCTAGCCTTTACTATAGGGGTAGAACGATCGGATTTGAACGTGGTATGCGATCCTCATCAGCCTAGGTGCCTAGTCGTCTGACACTATAGCCCAGGAAGCAGCCGCAAAGGGGCTCGTCGCAGGGTACTATCGACTGGCAGCCCCAGATGGAAGGATCACCGACTACCAGGAATTATTGAAGGTGAGAACAACTACCAACGAACCGGTTGGTGCTGATCTGGGCATCCCAGGAGTGCCTTGTACCAAGAATACAAGATATAGTGGAACTCGACACCTCACAGATCAATTGGGTCCTTGTCATTGAGAAAGAAGTATATACTCCTACATACAGCATATATCTAGCCACAACCCAAAAGCTCACCACCAGTAGGCCGTCTTCCGCCGCCTTGCACAAAGCAACTTCCACATCCACAGCGCAGTAGGAAAAGGAATCTTGATAACAGTGAGTCATAACCATCTACAAACCCCCAGCCCCCGGAACCATGACCACTTACCATCAAGCCAACTCAACTAGGGAAAAGGCTACCCCGACCTGCGCACTCGCGCATTCATCCGCAAGATATACGATGCTACATTACTAACTCGGCAGACCAACCCAGTCCGCTTCTATGCCCTAGTCGACAGTGATCCCGACGGCATGTCCATAATGTCCGTCTACAAATACGGCTCTATGGCGCACGCACGCGATAACGCAGGTCTGAATATCCCTTCTCTACGCTGGTTGGGACTACGCATGTCGGAAGTTGTTAATGGGTTAGGGGCTATGAGTGATGAGGCGCTTATTCCTTTAACGGAGAGGGATAGACGGGGTATCACGCAGAGGTTGGCTCGGAATCCCGTGTTCGCGGTTGGTGGACCTGAGGTGGAGTGGAGGGTTGAGATGCAGCGGATGTTGATGTTGAATGTGAAGGCTGAGATTGAGATTCTGTATGACCGGGAGGAAGGACTGGAGGGGTGGATTGGGCGGGAGATGGTGAGACTTGCGAAATAGTTTGTCTCACAGTGGTATGAGTATACTTGAGATGGTATAATGCGCCAGTAGGGGCATAATGTCATGTATTTAGACCGTCTAAACAAAGAAAAAGAATGAGATCCTCCCAACGCCCAACCCATCCAAGCGCGATGCACAAACGACTTATGGATAAAGCAGGTATGCGTGCCAGTACTGAGCGGCAGCAAATGAAGATCCAAGAACGACAACCAAGAGACAGCTAAACACTCATCACCTCCAGCAAATATATACATGGTCTAGCAGAAACGGCAGCCCAGCCTGCTCAAAGACCCAACCCCTTCCTGACTTCATCCCTCACCTTCTTCTCATACTCCGCTCTTCGCTCCCTCCACATCTTCGCGGCCTCCACATTTGCCGGACTCTCATCATTTGGCTCCGCAAGCATACTCATCACCGAGATGAGAATCTTCTCCACACTCTGGATAGGCGACCACCGCTCTGACGCATGCTCGTAGTGGTTGGGATCATCACCAGGCGGGTGAAGGATCGAGATACACACTGTGCCATTGGGATACACTACGATTGGACAAGCCACGAATTAGCATTCATCCGAGTCAAACCCAACCTCCAGCCCTAGCACTTCAAAGAAGAGCAAGAGAGTAGTGATAAGCCAACTCACCGTTCGGATGCCAAACCCCGCCCCCCACAAACTTCATAGTCGGCGGACTGAGCGGATAATCCTTTGGGAACTTCAACTCCGCGGCGAAAATCCCACCTTCGTAAGGCGTGCCCTCCGGGCCCTGGATCAGGGCTTCCCAGTGAAACATGTCGTCTTCGGAGACCGGACCGGCGGCAATGCCATCGGGGGGATTCGTAGAGAGCGTCTTGTATTCGCGGAAGAGACGGTTCTGGGTCATGGATGACATGGTGAAGGTATGTGGTGTTGTAACCTGTTAAATATGGAGATGAGTTGTGGAAGAACGGCGCACGAGGGCAATTGCTTTCTATTGTTGTACGTAGTGGCTGTGGTGCGGAGAAGAGGTTGGTGGGGTGGGGGAAATTATTGACCGGTTGATATGGGGAAGAGGAAGACGAGACCGTAGGGTTGCGGAAGGGCGAGAGGGGGGTTTCTTTTAAAGCGAGAGGTAACAGTGCAGTGGATCTGGAACAGGTCCCGAGTAGATGTTGTGGCAATAATGGCAACAATGAGAGGAAATGAGAACCGGGCCTGCATATCGGTCTCATCGGTCTCCGTTGCCACTGCCTCATGGCTGGCCGATCATTGATGCCTCAGGCACAAAAGGAGGACGGATATGCTTATTGGAAAGACCACAGCAGGGATAGGAGTGTAGGTATTATACAATGTTCCTTGTGGAATATATCAAGTCTCATCAGGACATGCTGATAGCATGTTCGCTCTGAAATTTATTATACAGAAACCCTCATGGTTCAGCCGAGGTCGGAAAGACGCCCAAGAAACAATCTAGATCTAAAACCAATCACTCCAATCACTTCCACCTTCACCGCCATCGTTATCATCCTCCTCCTCTTCCGCCCATGGCTCCTCAGGCGGTTGTTCATTTTTTGGCTCTGGTGCCCAGGGATCCCCATACGGTCCTGTCTGGCTGTTTTCCGGTGAATTCTGGTCGAGGGAAGAGGGCGGTTGATCTGGCGCACCGCTTTGTGGGTGATTCTCATTCGATGAGCCCCTGTTCATTGCATCATATCCTGCAACTGTGCCTGCGCCTACCGCTCCTGCAGCAGCACCCTCAGCCATACCTCCAGCAGCTCCTCGTCCTACGGTACCGGCTGCGGCTGCCCCTATAGCCCCAGCTTCGCCGGCAGCAGCACCACCTGCGGCAGCACCGCCAGCTGCGCCAGCTGCACCTTCAGCTCCGGCGGCTCCGGCACCACCAGCACCAGGGAACCACATTGGGAAAAATCCCATACCACCCGAACCACTATGACGGCTGAAATAATCAAAGTCAATGCTTACAGCTGTGGCTAGCATAATTGCACGTTGATCAAGAGACATGCTAGTGACTGAGGTTCCTTGATTTGGCGCCTCAACGGCACTAAGTGCCGCGGAATCCATCCGCAGAGCATAGACGCCGGTGTCTGTGAAAATTTCACGAGCAAATCCAGAGAAGTCACGGTTAACAGAGCCAATCAGGCGGTCGTCGGCGGAACGTAACGCGAAGTCCCAGGACAAGAAGCGTTCATCGACATAGGCAAATTGGCTGAACTCGCCCGTTTCACGATTCCCTCCTGAACTTTGAGCCAATTGTAACTGTTGGGAGTTTGACAACCCTGTTTGTGTAAGTGGTATCTGCCGCGTCCCCATCTCGGTTTCAGGGTTCGGCGAATTGTGGTATGTAAATAGATTATATTTTCGTCGTAGCGGTGCCCATTGTTGTTGTGCTTCTCCAATGACGCGCATCTGGTCAAATCCAAGAGGTGATACCCGAGCGTTTGAGGTGTCCGCAGCCTGGATAAGGGAACCGGGGGTACTGGTCTGAACGGCGGTAGAAGGGGAGTGGGCGCTGCTGGCGACGTCAAGAGGATCGTATACTCGGATTTTGGAATTAATCCATGCAAATGGACGATGAAACTGCGGGCGTTAGCCTCCATTGGAAAACCTAGTGAAAGCAGTGTCCTTACCCGTAGAACTTCATTTTCATGCTTGTCGAAAACATGTGTAACAAAGCTGCGATGAGTGTTGAACCATTGTCGTGCCATTATGTTACCCATTCCCTTCTCTTGCTCTGCCATATACCCGATATGATTCCCTTGTGCATCGAGTATCACATACTTGTTCGCCTGTTCAAAACCACTTTAGAGACAGCGTCAGCCACCTGATGACAATGCGCAGAGCATCCAACTCACATCATGATATTCATCAACTCTAGCTGTCGCTGTACAACCAACCCTGAATTGGCGAGAATCCCAGTCGCGGGATGCGATTCTTTGAGTACGCCATGCGGATCTTCAGGTATGTAGACGGGTGAGAGGAGCGAGTTCTGAGCGGGATCATAGTTGGCGACGGGAGCGGCGGTATTGCCAGCCTGAGCATCTGAGGGGGTCGGGTCTTTACGAATCGGCGGTGGTCTTCGGATGGAGTTTCGAGGGCCTGCCCGAGGACTCGGTCGTCCTCTTGCGAAAGAGCTTGCGGGAGCCCGAGATTGCTGGAAAAACCGCGCTGCGGAGATTCGGGCTCTTGTGCTCCACATAGCAAGGGAGATACCGTGATGAATATGTGAGGTGGTGCCGAAGTCGTGTAGAAAACGCTTTGATATGAGCTGCGAAGAAGACGGTCTAGTAATCTCGACCAAACACGAAGATGGAGGCGACGGAAATAAGCGGCGATAAGAGTGTGGAAAGAGCCAGAAGATAGCAACGACGAGAAGCTCACGAAACACTTGAGGTTTACAGGGTTGAAGTTTCAAACTATTTGAGCAAGAGAGCAAGAGAGATCCAAACTTACTGGCCACAATGAGTTATTTAGATGTTCATTTTGTCTCGCCCAGTATGTCATTTATTCGTCCATAGTCCATCATCAACTCCCAGCCTGTATATAGCAACATCACCACCACAAAAGCATTTTAATGATTCTAGCAATCACAGAAGTCCTTTTCGAGCTAGTTCAACCTTTCGCGCAGCTTCCCCAGGCTTATATCCTCCCTTTGAGACACAAATGGCGCTCCCCTCACCCAACTCAAATTTCTCTTCGACATTGGCATGCGGACACGGGCAATGGTGCGGAAAGTGAACGCAGGCAAGGGTACCGGGGCAGAGATACTTATCGCACCGTGCTGCTAGCTGTCAGTCGTCTGATAGGCAGGTAGGGGCCAGTCTAGGGCTATATTTGGTGCTCTTACCTCCTTCCCACATGCTCTGATACCGCGAACTGTCACTGGGAACATTCTGCTGCGCTGATTGTTGGCGTTCTTGATTGCCTCCGAACATGTGCTCGAAGAATTGGAACTGCGCGTGCGCAACGGAGACCAGTAGGAGGAGAGCTCCGAAATATCGGACGAGGTTGGATAACATTATAGCGGACCTGACGGCGTATACGGCTTTTAGAGAACAAAGATAAAACAGTTTAAGAGCTTCTCAGTATACACAGCTTAGCAGAGAGCAAGGAGTAGAGTAATATCGAAGAGTGGCTGGCGCGTAATTGTATACTTCGAAATGCCACCTTCCAATATCCCGCACGCCCACGTGACGTGCGCCAAGCCTCCCCAATCCCGGAGAAAAAAGTCATTCCAACCACACCATCTAGACCCCCAACCACACCAGAAGCCAATTACACAATGATGCTTCAACCCAGGCTGCTCACGCCCCTCCGGGCCCTGGGCGGAGCAATCACCCGCACAAAAACACCAATCCCTCGCGTCCTCCCGCAACAATCAACACCGCAATCGATCCTCCCCCGAACCCTCTCCGCAACACCCTCACCACTCCTCTCCGCAAACACCCTCTTCTCCCTGACCCAAGTCCGACACGCCTCTCACTCCGCTCAAGGAGCCGCAAACAAGCACTCCCGCGATCCCGCTGGAAAGCGCCTCGGCGCGAAACGCACAGGCGGCGAGTACGTCGTCCCGGGATGCATCATCTTCAAGCAGCGCGGGACGAAGTGGTTCCCCGGCGAGAACTGTGCTATGGGGAGGGACCATACTATCTATGCCGCTGAGTCGGGATATGTTCGCTACTACCGTGATCCCGAGCTGCACCCGGGCCGGAAGTATATTGGAATTGTCTTCGAGAAGGATGGGACGCTACCTACGCCTAAGAATGCGCCGACGCGCCGTAAGTTGGGCCGCGTTGCTGTGAGGATGGAGCCGCAGGCTGTTGAAGACGTCGAGTCAAGTCTGAGAGTTGTTGTTGGAGAGGATGGGACGACGGTTGGAGATGCACCGGCTGTGGATGCTGGTGCTGACAAGCAGTTGCGTCCTGGATACATGTGGCGTGAGGCAAACTGGCAGATTGGTCGGGCCGCCGAGAAGGCCGGTATCACTGCTGCCACTTTCAAGCGGGGCGACCGATGGACGGCCTGGAGGAAGAGGCAGGTTAGGGCTAAGAAGGCTCTTGAGATGAAGAGTCTGAGGGGCAAGAAGAAGGCGTCGAAGAAGAAGGGCAAACGGTGAAAGAGTGGATGTTAGTCGGTTTGCCCTGTGGTTGCTCTCGTTTAGCACTTAGGATTGGTGTTCTTGTATTATAGGAAGATATTACGTGATAAGCCTCTGTTCAATATAGTTTTATTTCTCTGGTCATTTCTGCAGACAATGCTTTGAATGAGACTAATAGTATTTGAGGCGTAGCGACATCAATTTGCAGGCAACAAACAAGGGGTATAATTTGCTATGGAAAGTCATGGTGCTTGGGGTATCGTCCCTATCCTACATCAGGAATCAATTAAACAACGGTATAAATCAGACGGTAGATCAGGCGCCGGATAAGTTACTAGTCAACAAGCCGTCCGAGAATCAAACTCTGGCAGACAAACTCGTTGCCAACAATCCGCACATTGCTGTTCAAGCCCAGGTCGTCCTCGTTTATGGAGTCAGTGAGTCTGGACTTTCTCCGTTTCTTCGACGCAATCCCAGTGCTCCCAGAAGCTAAGGTCTTTGCCGCCTTGTCGTCATCATCAATATAGATCCAGTCCCATGTAGAGGCTTCTTCGCTAGACTGCGACTGGCTGAGGGCCTCTCGGGCTGATTTAATATCAGGAACACGTTCAATCTTCGACGCGCCCAGAGCATACGTCAAGAAAATATACGCTCTCCGTCGTTCCTCGTCCGCTTTGCCATGACGGCCTGTAATGAGCAGCACAGACTGGCCGTTTAGCAAATTCGGTCGAGCCGCGACGGTCTCAGAGAACCGTGCCTTGCTGGCCGGGTAGGGCGTGAGGATTCTCGATTTTGTTGCACCGTTAAGGTATGACGACTCGCCAGCAGGGAGAAGGTACATCTCCCAGTCGAGGATTTGACCCTTCGCAACACAATCCTCTACCCAGCGATCTGATAAGCAAGGGAGGTTCAGAGCTAGAGCCTGCATATACTTTGGGCGGCGGGAGTGTTTATCTGCGATAAGGCATGCAAAACCAGCATCTTCAACCCCGGATTTGAGCTGAAGATAACCACTGGCACTCCTCGATATGGGCGCAGGAGATCTGGTTGGTGTCGCCAGCGGAGCATTTAGGGGCAACTCGAACAACTCGTTGAAGCCGTCCTCCAAGATTCGACCATCATTTTCTAGGATCATCTTTGTCACCCGGTACTTGGCATCGCTCTTATCACCGTAAGATACTGCGAACACCATTCCTGAAAAAAGACCAGTTGACAGACGGAAGCTGCGAGACAGTCGGGTGCTGGGCGAAGTCGGGGTGGTGTGTCTGTCGGAAGGCGTCTGAAAACGACTTTCATAAGTAGCTGAGCCAGAGTTGTAACTGAAAGACCGATTTTGTAGACGATTCCACAGTACGGTATCCAGGTATATTCTGGATATAGGGACATTTATAACACTCTCAGGGACTGAGAGACCACAGCTTGGTAGGCTCTTCCGTTGCTTTGGGCCCAAGATAACAGTAGCGTGACCATATACATCTGTGACCGGAATAACTCCCTTTGTGGCCTCACTCGATAGATCCTCTGCACTGAGCTTGTCGGCAAAGCCTTTGACAATATGGGCGACTTTTGGTACATTCGGCATGTCCACTTTGACTGCATCACCGATTTGCAGTTCGAGTCTCTTAACCGTCCCAATGGGCACTTCAAGTGGAGCACTATCTTCAAATTTGATCAGGTACTGATCCGGTGAGGTTCTAAAGGGTTGCCCAAAGCAAGTTGCCGGAAAGTAAGCCCTCTTCTGCCCTCTCCAGATCGCAATAACCTGGTTGGGCGCAATTATCACATTGCCAGTGGGAGGATGTTGTTCCCTAACTGCTGGGCTCTCCCCAACCACAGGTTCGCTGCTCGACACCTCAGGAGCAGGAGTTGAGACAGCCATCTGAGAACCTTCGACTGGAGCAGGTCCCAGGCCTTGCTGCGGCTCTCGTTCTGCTCGTTCAGGTTCTCGAGGCTCCCGAGGTTCTGACGGTTGACGCTCGCGAGCTAAAGAACGAGCGAACATTTGGGAACGTTCCTTACTAGATACTCGAAATTTGGGAGAATCCTCAGTATCCCAAATAGATCCTGATCTCTTAGAAGGCTTTGCCCGCCGAGGAAAAGTACCTTGGCGCCGGGCTTCTGGTACTGTTGGCTGTATAACAGGTGCTATCTTTCCCTCTTCAACCTCTTGAAGAGGGATTAATTGAGGTTTTGAACGGGGTGTGACTGGTACTATTGGATCTGATGCGGTGATGTTACGACCGTCGTTACCTCGTCGCCTCTTGCGCGGTGGGATGGGTGACATCCCAAGGGCAGACCTAAATTCCTGATCATCTGCGGAGAGGATATTGATATTGACATCGAGTGCGCCCCCGACTTGAGGCGAAGCGTCAGCCGCAATCTCCGTCAACGCCCTGCGCTGCCTCCCACTGGGGCTTGAAAGAATATTTGAGTTGATCAGCGGTTTGATTGGAGAAGAGCTATCGGAGATAGCTGGTTGGGACTGTTCGGTGTGCTTGAATGCTCTCGGGTAGGGAGGAGGTAGGTCGTCATCTTCTGCGGCTTCATTGTTACCATCACTCATCCAACCTTCTGCCATGCGATTGGGGCTGGTCTCGGGAATCGTGGCGACTGGTTGTGGATCGTTAGAGCTCCTCTGTCGCCGACGCACAGGTGTCTCAGCCACTCGAGATGGCATTGAGGATGACTTGTCCCGAGAGTCCAAGGTCGGTACCCTACTCCCATCATCTAGGGCTTCTGGATCGGCCGAGTCATGAAAACGAACTGTGTTGGGCTGCGGGCTAGGTGAGACATTTCCAGAGGGATGAGAGGATTTAGCAGAACTCGCGGGATCTGACTTGCTAAGAAGTAGAGGAGCAACAGGGGCAGTGTGGAACTTTTCACTGTGCGGTTCAGATCCTTGGGTAAGATGCTGCAAAGGAAAGTTTTTGGCGGGTAAAAATGTGGTTCGCTCGTGGGTAGCTTCAGGCTTGCTTTGTTGTTGTTGTTGTTGGGAGGCATGGACGCGCGCTTGACTTCCCCTGCTTGGGCTCTCGCTATGTTCGGCTTGCTCGTCACCATATCTCTGTGAATCTTTGACCACTGTGATGGGTGACGATCTTATTCCGTCATGTGGCTCTTCAGTCACATCTTGATCTGCCCGATGCAGACGTGCATCCGAGATAGGTTGAGCGGGCTCTCTACTAGTTGCCACTGGACTTTCGTGTAATGAAAGTGCCTGCGAGAGTCGGTCATGAGCACTCGCTGCTTGGGACAGACTGACTGCGGACGGATCATTGCAATTTTCCTTATCCTCCTCAGTAGAGGAGTTCGGTACTAGAGATCGAGGCGTTGGCTGCGGTAGTTCCTCTTCTTGTTCTGTCTCCTCTTCGCTAATGCCAGCATTTTGTAACTCTACAGCTGGTTCATGCTGTGCTTCGCAGCCGGCTGTTGCACGTCCATCAGACCAGGCCTGCCGCTCTGGCGCACCAGAGACAGACCTTGTCCTTCTTCCTATATCTGATGCTGGGTGGCTTAGTTGCCGCGCGGGAGCCGAAAATGCGGCAAACTGCGCTGCAGTTTCCTGATCAATTCGCCGCTGACGCCTCGCACGTTCAATAAAGCTAGGCTCTTTGTCAAATTCGCCGTCACTGTGATCTTCTGAGTAGATATGGTCTGCTGAGCGAGTCATCCTCTCTTTAGCCATGTTATCTCTCCTCGCCTGTGACTCTTTCAAAGTGATATAATTCATCTGGGTCTGGGACGACTCGCGCGGGAAGGTCGCGGCAAGTGTGTTGAACGGGGAGGAAAGGGAAGGAGCGACCGGCCGGTGCTGTATAGGGATGTTCGGCGACGGCCGGTCCGACATTAGGTCTGATTGTAGTCCGTTGACCAGCGGAGATGATGGCGCCTGGGTAGCTTTGAAGACTTGACTCAAGGCCATGACACCGCTAGCAGACTCAAGATCCGACGCCAGAGGGTTTCGGGAGACAAGGGGAGACACCGTGGCGACAGCCTCGACGTGATGCTGCTTTGTCGCTGTCACGGGAGTCTTCGTTATGAATCGTTGAGACTCCGGGAATACATTTCGCTCATACATGAGAGGAGATGATTCACCTAATTTTGAGCTGCTCTGATCATCATTCTCGTCGGTATTCGGTAGGTGAATATGAGCACCATCAAAGCCAGAGAGCAAGTCGATATGGCCGCTGTCGCCCTCATTCAGGGTCATAAGTGTAGCTCGATCAATGGCATTACTATCAGGTCTATCATTGCCACCTTCGTTGTTCCGTCGGAGAATTTCATCATAAACCGATTGGGAGATGACTTGGGTGTCTGAAGGGAGTGTCTCGGCAGAGCCCATTTTGGCAGTCGGTGGCACCGTAGAGGGTGGTAGTGTAGTTCGTTCAGGAGACTGCCGATTCAAATCTAGAGTCTTTGTGACATTGCCGTCTTTTTCCTCTGCTTCAGATGCATGTGTAGGGCGCCCATCGGAGGGAATCTGAGTATCTGGTATCGCGGTAGTGGCGTCAGGATGCGTTACGGTTGTAGGCTGATGAGGGTCTTGAGGGTCTTGAGGAGGAGTGATCTCAATTGCCCTGGACTCCTCCAAGAAAGGCTGGGATGTGATAGATTCCTGAGGCGAAGGAGTGAGTGGGTTAGTGCAGGGATCCTTGCCCAAAATCGACCTGTAATCACTCACCAAGCCCAGCGCGACGCGTTGCAGCCTCGCGATATCAATGCTATCATCTTGGGTCTCCATGATCGCTTTCAACCCACCGATATTGAGACGAAATAGTCGGATAGTCTCATGGTATGCCTGCTTTTTTTGCTCACTGCAGGAAATGGCTTGAGATATAGACTTTACTCTCAAAGCTTCACCAGCCGGTCGTCGGAATTAAAACGCGAAACGCGTCGGTCACGTGAAAAAGCAATATTACTGTTTTAGGCTTAGACCGAACAAGCACTGAGTGAATGGACGTATGGTATGCACTCGGCGTTTTCTTCTGTCCCAAGGGCAGTGAATTGGAGAAGTTTTGTTTCGGCCGCTTTTGTGGGATTGAGGATGGCTCTACCAGATTCCCTGATAAGCAGACACCAGATGTATAGGCCTTCTAAGTTACAGAGAGTTACACCAGGTCGCTTTGCATGTTAAGCCCAAGGGTATTCGCAGCCCGTTTTATAGTGTACATAAGCCTCCAATCAATCGCGAGACCGGTTCGGTATCCAACGCCGGATGATAAGCTCTCTCACAGAGTAGCGCCCAAGCAATGCACCAATGTCAATGCTGCTAGCCGACGCTCCCTCCAAGTCCTGGGATGGAGGCGGAATCTCGACGTAACAAGCCACAAGGGTCTTCTTGACCTGGGCCTGGACACGATTAACACAATGGAACCACCACCAACTGCGTGCCTGCTTAGCATCGCATTCAGCCTTACGGTCCGCCGTTTGGGACCAGTATGGATGGTCATAGGATGGAATGACCACGACGGCGAATTCAGCGTGCGAAAAAACAGGACCACGGTTGTAGATCATGTAGTCCACTCCGAATTTTACACCAGAGCGTACAACCCATCCCAAGGAACGGAAATGGTGGTACACAACGTATGAGATAAGAAAGGGGTCGTCAGTCTTCAAGTCCGCGGATGGCTGCCGGGGAGGCGAGTATGAGTGGTGACAGAATAAGGCAAGCAAGTCGTTCGCGGACAGTATAGTTTTCTGGTCCTGGCCGAAGATGTGCAGAGCTCCCAGTCCGTATACAAGGAAGAATGCTTCCTCGTTGGATAATTGTAGGTGTTCTTCATTGTTGACTGTGGTTTCTTCAAGAGTATTGTTCCCGTCGGCAGCTGTTTCTCCAGATGTGCCCAATGTACCAGAGTCGACATTTGTAGTAGAGAACTGAACGGTCTTCTCGTTGGCCTCCCTGTCCTGTCGCGCGAGCTTCTGTGCCTCCAGAAACCTAGCCTCTCTAGCCTTTTTCACGGAAAACTTCTCTGCGGTCACGGTGGTGCCGTTTGTAACACCAGGTGCGGATGATGACAGGTCGGACGGGGAGTCCGTCGACGTGCGACCTTCTCTTGCGGCGGCTTCCGCCTGAAGTCTTTGCTCGATGATTAACTTCTCCGACCTTGCTCTCTGAAGCTTCAACTCACGGCGCTCGGCTCTCCGCTGGCGAGTAAGCTCCTCACTTGTCACACCCCTGAGAAGGCCCCTCCGCTTCTTCTCTTGATCCAACCAGGTAGGCTCACTGCGGCTCAGGCTTCCTTTCCCAAAAAAACCCATCTCCCACAGAGCCCGGACTGTCTTCTCGTCGGTAACATGAACCGAGGATGTGTTCGAGTCGAAATAGGCAGCGTAAATGTCAGTGTGTGGTGGTGCGACAAGGTATGTGAGGTACGAGAGGAGCACACTTATGACGGAAATGGGGTTATGCGGGATTAGAGGAGGCAAAGGGTGGACAGTGAGAGGTAAAGGGAATCGATGGATTTGCCTATAGTCAGGCCGTTGACGTCTTGGGCCCCGATTCTTTGTAGAGGGCGCTACCTCGTGCGCCGAGGGAACGACATTAGAAGGAGGTTGGGAAGCCATTTTTGGAATCAAAAGTAATTCAATTGAATTATCTCAGTAGCTACTACGGGGTCAAGAATCAGCAAGGAAGCTTTGTATTACATGAATAAATCCCGACTCAAATAAAAGTGATGCGGTTTGTGCTCCTCAGATACCGTTGTAGTCTAATACAAGCAGTCATTGACAACAGCTAGAAATCAAGGTTGCCGTTGCCTTAGCTTTGAAGGTGTCATCACCGGAGCACACGCGAACACTCTTTTCGAGTCCAGAACAGAACAATTCTAGACTGAGGCTTACCAGAAAAGCTGTGTTTCTGGGAGTATCAAGCCCGGCAGGATAGCCAGCACCGCGGAGGGGAAGATGGGCAAGTAAAGTAGTTGGAATAGATTAGCGATGAGTAACAGATACTGCATCAAGTATCCTGCTGTAGTCTTCGATCAAACAAGCTTCACCAATCTCATCTTTTTCTTCTGTCAAAGAAATCGTCTTCACTTCTTCGTGGGTTACAGAGGTAAAATTTTTGGGCTCACGGCGCGGTTAAAAAGGGCTTCAGCGATGACTCAGCCGAGCTTTGGGGCCCGTGCACCACTCCTCCATCCAAAAAATTTCCTGCATCGCAAAGAGTCCTGGTAGGCAAAGCTACAGATCTCGCATTCCACTTTTACACTATTTCGCATAACCAACCGTCAAGTGAGTCATCTTTATCCTTACATTTCTCTTATTCAATAGCTAATTAAAATTTTTAGGATGCATCTTATGGTATGTCCAGCTCCGCATTTCCCCCGAACTCGAGTCTGAATGTTTCGATTTCGATATTCGTGCTGGTTTGGTTTCGATATGCAAAATCCTAACAACTTGGATAGTACACTCTGGATGATGAGGGCAAGCGTATCTACACGCTGAAGAAGGTCACCCCCGCCGGCGAGGTCACAAAGAGCGCCCACCCCGCTCGCTTTTCTCCGGACGACAAGTACTCTCGGTAAGCTACTCTTCTCTCACACTTGGGTCAATTATATGTTGGACAGGCGCTAACCTACAAATTTAGTCACCGTGTTACTCTTAAGAAGCGATACGGCCTTCTGCTCACCCAGCAGCCCGGTACGTTCATCGACGAGATTACGCTGCTCGAGAGTGGAAACTAACGACTTTTATAGATAAGGAAGCTGCCCAGCTATAGAATCGGAATGTGGCTCTGGGGGAGTAATATCAAAAGGTGGTCTTGATTCATTTGCTGGCGAATGGTGTTATATATGGATTCATTTCGATTTCCCAATACCAATTATTCCGTTCGAACATATATCATGTTTGACGGGAGAGAGTTATACGAAGAATGACTATGTGGCCGTACGTAAAAACAGCTCTATATTCATTGCGTTGGCTATATATGCTCTATCAGCCATTCTCATCCAAGCATGATCGTAATCCCTATCAATTCCTGAAACCCTTGACTTTTGTGCACCATAAACTCCGATCCGCATAATGCAATCATGAAAACAAGCGTTTACCGCTTGCGTGAGTTGATATGCCTGCCAGCTCCAACCTTGATACGACCAGTCTGTTTGTTTCTCTCGCCGGTGAGGATACCGGGAAGATAATCCTCGTCCATCAAATCTCGCTCCCGGCGGAGCTTGCGGCTTTGCTCCGCGGTAGCTCTGGTGTATTCCTTTTGATCTTCGGCAAGGATAAGCTCAGTTCCCCAACCTCCTTTGCCACCACCTCCTTTCCACTTTCCGTTTGAACTGCCGTGGACAGGCTTAGGAACACTGAAGACGTTGCCTCTGTTATTCCACTGCATGTTCTTCTTCAGATGCATTTGGAACTGTCCGTTGGCGGTGGTTGTGCAGGAGACTCGAGTAAGAGTGTCTCCACCGCAGCGTGGGCAGAATTGCTTGCTCATATCCTTAGTAGTTGAGAAGCATGCATGGCAACGCTTGACGAAGGACTTCAAATGCTTAATCCTTTGCAATGTAGCGGTAGACAGAAGGTTGAGATTCATTTGCAGCAACACATTTTGACACTATCGAGTGTTAGCCATAGAATAAGAGTGACTAGGGTTTAGAGGTAAACCAACCGCGAAATCAGTAGTCATCGTTGCAACTTGCATCACCTTGGGCTCTGGGGTAGCGGTTGCCGAACCGGCTTCGTCGATCGCCTGTCGCTTCTTTAGGTTTGACGGTGTAATCCACTCCTCGCCATCCGATTCGGATGCAGCCCCGTCCTCTTTCTCTTCGGACTTGGTTGCTTCTAGAGGGTCTTCGGCGACGGGCAAGTCTGCTTGGCCAATTTCTGCTGTTTCCTCGGGGTTTGTCTCCACGTGACCTTCTGTGTTCAATTCTTCCTCTTTGGTTTCGAGTGTCGCGGCTTTGAGACCCTCAGTGACCTGCTCTACTGCCGACTTTTCGGTAGCATCGTCCGTTTTCGCCGCCTCTTCAGGTTGCTCTCCGACACTTTTGGTCAAGTGCGCCGGGGGCTTCCCGTTGACCTGTTTCTGTCCAGGAACACTGCGCAGCCTCCAGTCTCCACCATTGCGCTCACACTCAATCTCATAGGCAAGAGCCAAGACCTCGATATCGGTCCTACTCAGCACTGCCCTGTCACCAGTCTTTCTAGCAAATTCGCTCAGTATACTGACGCTTTTCGGGGACGGTGTACGTTGTTTCAGGAACGGAAGGTAGAGGGTTTGGACTCGTTGGCGCGCATCGGGATCCCGGATTTCAGCAACCACGGAGGGTGTGATGACGAGTTCTTCGCATTGGGCCAAGAGCGTGGAAAGCGGGGGGTTATTTTTCAGGATAGGACCGGCGTCCAGGACGATGGTGTGGACGGGCTTAGTAGGGGTGGAGTCCGCCATATTGGGCAGCTCAAAAAAAAAAGTTAGATAGGGCCTGTTCCGATCAGAACAAAGACGGAGTGAGAAGAGCGTAACGTTGCGGGGTTGTGGTGATTGAATGCGATGGTGGGTTCGAAATTCTACTGGATTTTTAGGTGGTCTGTGCGCTATCCGATCCTTATCGGGCTTATCGGGCTTATCCATCCCCCAAGGTTGTTGTTGCTGCTTCCTGCTGCTCTTCATTTCAACCTCAACTCACAGGCCTTGAATCAATTTGGTGTTCGATTATGGTGTACATTGCCCGATACATGATCTTTATTCGTGACTTATACTCTTTCATTGAGTACAATTCAAGCACTGACCCACGAAGACTTGCGGCTTCGAAACCAAGGACAGCCTAGGGCTCGGAGGCCGGCGTGCCCAAAAAGACTGTTCCTTTCGGAGATCACTACCGGCTTATGATAGCTCGGTTTACGGTGCTGCAGAATTCTAAAAATGGTATTTCTCAGATTCTCTTCGCAATTGGTGACAGCAGGCGTGGTTACAGCGTCTAGACCTCTAGAGCTTGTCACTCGAGTCATGAGTTTGCATGACCATGTTGTCATCATGCCTTCAGCTCAGTCTAGTAGTAGTAACTAGTAACTTGCGAATCGTTTCCCCCCTGCAGTGGCATCTGTTAACTCCGTATATCTATTCTCTCTGTTCGCCCGCTTGAGCTAAGCATATGACGACTCTCTACCTAGAATCGCTGTGGATGACACAGCTACGGAAGGGGAGAGAAACATGTTTCCTCGCGGTCATGCTATGCATTTCGGAGACTCCAACAGTCGCTAATCGACGGGCTGGAAGTGTTCGCTATTTCGGTAACTGGGCCCTCGCACTCCGGAAGCTTGAGCAATGTGATATATCCAACTATCTCCAAGAACGAGCCAACACAACTGCTCGGTAATTTTTGCAGAAATGGTTTGTCAACTCTGGCACCCGGAATCGAAATATGATCCACCTGATATACTGTTTGTACTTGTTAACCATTGAGAACTAATATTCGCAAGAAAACTGGAAGAGTCCGTGACATATCAGTCTTTGGGCTGGCTCAGCCGCTCAATCGACGCCGATGCCATATGAGGCTTTTACGACCAGTTATGATTCAGGAAGAGACTGCTGATTCCTTTGCTCTTGGCTAGACATCCTCTTGTCAACCCCGAGGGCCACCACCACCCTACGTTTGTGGACAGGAAGTTAGGCTCTGTCAGGCAAATCTTGCTGCAAGTTTAATCTAGCATTTTGGTGACGAGCTTCTAGGCCTAGAAGAACACGTAACATGTGGCTTTTTGCCAGCTGATATTATCAGCCCAAATACCTGAGCAGCAGGAGAGCTTATTGGATACATGCACCGCACAGCATGCCGTCAACCACGCGATATGCACCTCTCGATCTCCGTCTGTGCATGGATTTAAGTTTAGATACGTCGCTGATCCTGACGGCCAGTACCCACTGGTTCCCTTTCCGTGGTTGGATCGCCTCATTGGCGTTGTATGCACAACGTCGTTATTGCTGCCCTGAGGCTTACAGTAACAGAGCCAAAGCCTCCACCTCTTGCGGAAACCAATTTACCCTCTGGTGAACCAGTGTCAGATCGATCTGGATAGCCATCCAGACTCTCTGGATTTGGCTGTGGCGTTTTTGTATCATATACTTATCCTCCCCCTTGCTCTTAACGACTGTCTAGGTTTCGCCTTCGCTTGGGGCATCATTCGTCGGATGTGAAGAAGCATGTGCATGAATCGCAATCCAAGCCACTTGCTACCTGTTCGCAGGTAACTACGTCCTGTCAAATACGCCCACCCCGAGCATATGTATACTTCGCCACTCATGGTTCTCCTTTGCAACGTAGGCTGTGTCACTCTTTTATCATCTTTTCCCTCATGTTACGGGCTGGGCTAAGCAATTATTTCTGTGAGATCACGGAGTGTCCAACATAATAAGCCCTGGTATCTCCATCCCCTAAGATAATCACCGACTATACTTGTGATCCCACCATGGTAGCATCCGATCTTCATCAGGTTCTGTCCCGCGAGGAGCACAAAAGGTCCTACCTCTCCCCTCGCGGAACCCAGAGCCTAGTGATCAGCATCATCTTTACCAGCCTGGCCACTATCCTCGTCGTTGCCCGGGTTTATACTCGAACCAAGCTGATCAAACGCGTGGAAGCAAATGACTGGATGATTGTCATTGCCTTGGTATACCAAGCCGAGTTCCTCCTATACAGACCATTCTAACTACGATACAGCTTTTCTCCTTTGTCTTCATGGCATTCTTCATCGGTGAGGCTCTCAATGGAATGGGCATGCATCTAGTCGATATTCCCACGCCGATCCTCATAGAGCAGATGAAGGTATGTTTCCCGCTCTCACTACACACGTCCCAAGCTAATCTATCACAGGCCTTCTGGATAACAATCCCCTTCTACAATGCCGCTCTGCTATGTGCAAAAGCCTCAATCCTGATGCAGTACTTCCGTGTCTTCCCATCCCGCCGCATGCGCCACACATGTTGGGTTATGCTTGGGCTGCTCGCCACATACGGCTCCTGGGCCGTCCTGAGCGGGTTCTTGAACTGCATCCCTGTAGCTCGATTCTGGGACCCTACTATCAAAGGATCGTGCCTTAGCTCAAAGGGCTTGTGGTTCTCAAACGCATCTATGCATATCACCACGGACCTGGCTATCCTGATAATCCCCATACCCGCATTAGCGGCATTGGAACTACCAATGAAGCAAAGGGTTGCCCTAATCTCGATCTTTGCACTTGGTGGATTGTACGTCCCTCTGCACTCCTCCCCGGCCCTCATCATTGAGCTAATAAGCCAACTCAGCGTCTGCGTAACAAGCATCTGCCGCCTCGTGGCCCTGAAAACAATTGCCGACTCCTCAGACCCAACCTGTATGTTCCCTCCCCATCTATCTAATCCCCCCAATAAATTCTAACCAAAAAAAACCCAGACGACAACATCGGCGCTGCAACCTGGTCCGCAATCGAATGCAACACAGGCATAATCTGCGCCTGCCTGCCCACCCTCCGCCCCCTAATCTCGCGCATAATCCCACAGCTCCTTTCCTCCCTAACAGCCAGCCGACACGCGCTACATAGCCCGCGCAATAGATCCCGCTCTAAACTCTCCCGCAGCCGCAACAACAACTACGTGCATGACATTGACCCGCCGGCGTACTGGGGCATGGCCGGCATGGGCGGGTTGGGCGTGCGTACGACGATCACAACCCACATTGATGATTTGGAGTATGGGAGCTGCGAGGGGGATGCGGAGAGGGTTTTTAAGACGAGGTATGGAGTTGCAACTGGTGCGGCTGGGCTTGGGATTGGGGCTGGGAGGACGCAGGCGAGGGTGTTTGTTGGGAGTGGGGAGTCGAACGATGGGAGGGACGGGAGGGATGGGGTGCGGTTTGAAAGTACTGATGAGAGAGATGGGCGGGATGGGATTAAGGATGCTGGCGTTGTTGTTGTGAGGACGGAGGTGAGGACGGATTCGTCTTCTTCGTCCTCGTTGGTGCCGTTGGCGGGTGGGGAGGGGGGAGATGAGATCCAGAGGGAGGTGACAAGGAAGTAGAGAGTATCGTTGACTTTTCTTTACTCCTTATTGGGGTTGATGGTATGGTTTGGTGGTTTTTTATAGATGTAAAATGATATGCTTGGACAGGATTTGGGTATAGGGTTGACTGAGTATGGTTAGTTTTCTTAAGCTGCTTTACTTTAATTAATTCTTACATTCAACGCAGTTTATATTGGAAAATGATCCTGATTATAGGTATAGTTATAACTTAACAGAATTCTCCCTTAGAAACGTAGGACTGTAGCATCACTTGATACCTAAATGAGAAGCATACTCAAAACATGGGTCTATCACCAAGCGCCACGCAACCCCAATATAAGATGCAATTCAGGCCAGTTGATGCCAACATGTTGCATAGATCACGAGTAAACGTCAAATCAGAAATCCGCAAATTCCTTGTCTACCTGCTCGAAGTGGTCAAAGAACCCCTTGAACAGTTTAACACCCAATCCAGGGTCCAAACTTCCCGTGGTCGCCCGGATACTATGCATGCTCAATTGCGGAATACCCACATCAATAGCCCGCAAACCGATTTGTGCGCTCGTCATCGGTCCAATGGTGCCACCACTTCGTGAGTCGTTGCGGATCTGGAAAATTTGGATTTTGGAGCCAGACAGCTCTGCGACACGCTTGATGAACCCGTGGCTGACGCTGTCCGTGGTCATATGACCATTTGAGTCCGCGGAGACGGTAACGCCAACGTTCAAGCGAGGAGCGTGGTTCTCAAGATAGACGTTGAGGAAATTGGGGTTGACGGCGTGAATGACATCAGAGGAGATGAGGAAACTGTTTGCGACAGTCTGGCCGAGAAGGTCGGGTCCATATGATGTTGCAAAGGACTGGGCGATGCGCTCGATAACGCTGGACATGAAGTTGGAGCGAGCACCTTGGCGGAGCAAGCTGCCAATCTCTTCGTCATCAAAGTAGCCAACCATCTTGATGGAGGCAGGAGAGGTGTCATCTGAAGAGGCAATCAAGGCTTCCTGTGCGGCGTAGCAGCAGAGTTTGTCATCAATACGACCAGCAAAAATGAGGTCCTTCTCGAGACCACCAAGGCGAGCGGGCTGACTGTCGTAGAGTTCGAGCTCCCAGTCGAGAATGCTGCTGTAGTCTGTGATGCCAAGTTCCTTGGAGATCACCTTGATAAGCCGGGGGGGTTGCGTGGCAGCGAATGTACCTTGTTCGATGCCGTCGTCTGCGGCTGTGGCATTTTCGCTAGTTTGAAAGAGGTCGGAGTTGTCGACTCCGACAATTGGAACCATCTGCGTCTCCTTGTTGAAGGGTCCTTGGGCAGGAGCACCGAAATGTTCTGCTAGCGATGGGATGCGTGCAATGGGCCAGTCGAGCTTGACTAACTTGGATTCGACCTTGCCAGTGCTAGCACTGCGAACGAGAACCCTTCCACCAATAGATAGATCACGATCCCACCATGTCTTGTTCAAGGCACCAGCGTACGGAGCCACTCCTAGCTGGACATATCCGGCCTTGGTGGGGAGCTTCGAGACGGGCTTCAGCTTGGCCGTGAGGGCGTCAATGTGACCGGCGATGATGGCGATACCGTTCCCACTCTCGTACTCTGAGCCGACTGAGAAAGCGATAAAGGCACTTCCATTCCGCTTAGTATAGTATTTACCCCCGCGTTCAAGCTTTGATGTCCACGACTCCCGCTCTGACAGGTACTTGTATCCCTTGCTCTCGAGCTGCTTTGCGAACCCGTCAACGGCGTGAAAGATAGTAGGGTGTGCTGTCATAAAGTCGCAGTACGCTTGCGAGTAGTCCTCGGGGTTTATTGACGTTACACTTGCATTGGGGGGTGCAGCTTCTGGAGCAGGGGCGGGAGCGGGAGGCTGGTAATCAAAGTGCAGGGTCTCGGGCAACCGGGCAAACTGGCGAAATGCCAGGCTAGAGTTCTGATTCATGACAGCCTTCTTGGTCATTGTAGAGAGATAGGAGTAACGACGGTGGTAGATGATTAAGAACGTGTAATTGAGAGGATAGGAAGTAGGAGGGGAAATGGAGGAGAGTTGGAGATGAGACGGAGAACAGCTGGAGTCATGCGGAGAGTGAGGAGGCGGTGCTTATCTCCGATAGCTACTGGCTGCCTGGCGACACCACCATCGCCCAAAATCACGCACTTTAAGTCTTGAACACGAACGATCATATTTCTTTTTCTAAAGGCCAACTAGCTAGAGCCGACATACGCATTCCAATTTACCTCGCCATTTGGACATTGCTCTGTTATAGCAGGCCCCACGGTCGACTCGATCTCCCTGCCATGACGCACGATCGCAAAATGTACAGGTCCTGATTGCCCATCGAAAGGCACCGAGAAGTGATGCACTCCTGTTTCCTTCGCGGGTAGAATGGTCGGTGCTGCATCGCCGATCTGAACATGCACCTGGCTCGGTTCTGTCACTAGCACACTGACAAACACTCGATCCTGTGACACTTCCCCGGGGTTCAATCCGGGTTGCCCCATGTTCAGACTATTACCTGTTGTTCCCCCGGAGCCTCCTGAGGTACTGGGGTTAAGTCTGTACCAATACACAATCTTGTCCGTGTATGAGATGGGGTACTTTTGAGCGGACGGCGTCTGGCTCAAACCTAGTCTTCCACTCTGCCGACGGTAGGCGTCGATATAATATGGCAGGAGTGCACGCCACGCGTCATGGGGAGACCCTTTCACATAGCGCTCTGCTCCGTCGGGGATCCCTGGCTCAAAGATTGGACCGATGTAATGCGTCTCTCCATAATCATTCCAGCTGAGGATCTACACAAACAATTAGTCCCAACCATAGCTCGAGGGGTCTTCAAGCATACCTGAACAAGCGCTGGCTGCAGCTCGATAACTTGATGCCAACGGTAATGCCAAAGGTCATCGCCACGCCAGAGCCAATTTTTATTCCATTGCGGCAAGTTCGTGTAAAACCAAGGAGACACAGGCATCATATACGGTTTGCCAGAAAGTGCATTGATCCACGCTTCGTCGCTTGAGGTGTCCTTTTCCTGGGCTCCTACTGGCCAGGCATCCCAGCTAAAATGACCATCAACCACGTCGTGAACAGTATGCAAGCCCGAAGGTGCAAGACTCGTCCAGTCTGGGATGAAGATGCAGTCTGTTGCGTCCTTTATATAAGTCCAGTCCCTTGAGCTCCCCACCCCCTCAAATGTAGATACCAATGGCTTTCCATTATATAGGTATTGAGCGGCTCTATTCTTGTACGCGTTGATTGTGGTGATGACCCGGTCTGAGGGCCATGGTCCGCCAGATTCGTAATCGAATGAAAGGAATAGAGAGAAACCGCCAACTCGTTCGGCAGCGTCGTAAGCCGTCTGGAGAGCACGATCGGTATAATCGTCTTGAGGAGCGATGTTCAAGGCAAATCCGTCTATATGGGCTTTCTGAGCCTCATTGATATCGCGTTCCCAATCGGCTGGGGACATAGACCCTGCAACCCCAACCTGGTTCGTTAGTACAGCCGCATTGTGCACACAGAGAAATGTCGCCTTACCATGAAGTGGGCAAAAACACTCATCGGCTCCGACGAGGCACTTGGAGTATGTGGCGCATTCTGTCTAAAGGTATTCGGTGGCTGTTCCGCGTGCACCACAGGTCCAACTAGAAATATGGACAGAAGAATATAGATTAGCATCTTCCGTTATACCATTCGAGCATATATGAACAGGCAAGTGCATAAGAAATCTCAAGTCATGGCCAGCTGATATCGCGATTCGAAGTTATAGTCAGAACCGACAAAACTTCGCAAAGCATTATATATACCAGTGAGATGGGAGCCATTCCAGTTCGTACGAGGAATGGAGAAAAGCTCAAAGGCACGGGCTAGTTTATAGTTGACCTGAAATGAGATGTGGGTTAACTAACCATAGATATTGCTCGGAATCTGTTGTTTTTGTTTCTCCTTGGAATGGAGGTGACGTAGAAAGCGATCCAGATACTTCATCTTGGCCACGCGGCAAAGGGATTGAGGATTCTAGGTGTGCTCTAAGGAATGAAGGACAAGGGAAGCTGTTAGTCTAATTGCAATAAACATGAACTGTTCGTTCAGCCAAGGGGGGCAAAGGGATAAATAAGACACACAGCACACGTTGCACAGACTATCAAGGACTTGGATTCTGTATACAGCTGTGACTACTAGTAACACCTAGGCAAGCAGTAGTTTAGTATATGTCACTGTCAAGGCTTTGTCTAGGTAAAGCCGCTGCACATGCTGTCAGCTAAATGCTTCCATGTCACCGCCTCGGATTGCAGCATTGTCTGGGCAATATTCAACACGGGATACCAAGACATGGAAATGCAATATTAATCAAGGTGGCACGCTCACCTGCTTGGACCGGATTCCGGTCAAGAGTTCCGTTTTTCGGTGGTCAAAGCTGGACTGCAGCGCGCGGCGTTCGAGCTCAGACCGTTGGTCCCGCGGAGGAGAGGATCTAATAATGCCGGGTCCTTAGTAAAGAAAAAAGAAATCTTCGCCCGCCCCCTCTTGGAGTATCCAGTGAGCTCAGTATTATTGCTCAGTGTGCAGAGGGGTGTGGAGGAGGTGAGCCAGGTTGGAGCCTGGAGCAGAGGTTGGGCTACCCAAAGGGGAAAGGTGGGATCAGATAAGATCAGACGACGAGGGAAACTCGGTTCCGTCTGCAGTGTGCCAGTCACTCAACCACAACTTCGCTTCCCATGTGAAGAACTTGAACTGAACTCAATTCGTCTTTCAGTCTTATCCAGAGCCTACACTGTCATGTAGTAGTAGTGAGCTTAGCTTCATGCTGTTCTCATCAATGTTACGCCTTAACCCTAAAAGATGGACTCTTCCACGCTCTCAAGACCGAACCATACAGAGCCACAGACAAAAAAAGAGGACGAGACAGAGCTGCTCCGTCTTGAACCCTATTCTGACCAATCGAAGATACCGTAGCTGCCGTCAGAGCTCCAGTCGAGTCCACCGTGCGAGTCAACGACTCGCTCCGAGGTCGGATTGAGCGCACGATAATCTAATCTGATCCGATCGACTTTTCTCCCCTCCCGAAGACAAAACCACCTCATCGCCCACCCTCCATTCTCTTCCAACCCGTATCTTACCTATCTCCCATCCCTCCCCTCTCTTGCCTACTTTCCCAATCCTCAATAATCTTCTCAATAAATGAGTGAACATATTACTTTCCAATTATACTCCTCATCGGTTACATCGCCCTTCTTCCCTCTCGACTCGCTTCTGCTGAAGGACGCACATCCGTTCCTCCGGCCGAAGCGGTAACAAACTGACACCACCGCTTGCCGTTCGCACTCCCCCCAAATGACTTCATTGGCTCGCAACTAATCCCACCTCAGGCTCCTAGAGCATAAAGAGGTCCCTTTCACACAATGGCAGCTCAGCCAGCTCTATCCATCGCTCCAGCTTCTGCTGCTCCCTTGGCCCCCGCGCTGGTCGCCAAGCCTACCGTTTCACCGTCACCCGGGCCCGGCACTCCCGGTTCCGTCACTTCCAAGGAATGGGTCATTCCTCCCCGTCCCAAACCAGGTCGCAAACCGGCCACAGATACTCCTCCCACAAAACGCAAGGCCCAAAATCGAGCTGCACAGAGAGCTTTTCGCGAACGTCGAGCGGCGCGTGTGAACGAACTCGAAGACCAAATCAAGTGCATCGAGGATGACCATGAAATTCACGTCGCTACCTTCAAGGAGCAGATCTCAACCCTCTCGCGTGAGGTCGAACAATGCCGAACTGAGATGTCATGGTGGCGCGACCGGTGTCATGCTCTCGAGAAAGAGGTTTCCGTTGAACGAGCTGCTCGGGAAACCCTGGTGAAGGAGTTCCGTTCCTCTCTGCCGGACAAGAGCGCTTCATCGACCGATGCAGTGCCATTGCCACCCCGAGGATCCAAGAGATCCCGCACAGAGACCGAAAGGGCTTCGTCGAACAACACGACGCAGTCCGACTTGGAGGAAGTTCCTCTGGGCTGTAACCGGTGCTCTACGTCCCATTGCCAGTGCATTGAGGACGCTTTCGCAATGCCCGGCCTCGAGATGAATCGCCCAGCACTAGACCCTGAGCCGAAGATCAAGCCAGAGCCGGAGGAGATGGAAATTGATTTCACTACTCGATTTGCTGCCCCTCACCATGATGACACTCTCAGTCCCGTGGCTTCGCCTCCGGTTGATCCTTGTGGTTTCTGTCAGGACGGCACACCCTGCATTTGCGCAGAAATGGCTGCGCAAGAAGAGCAACGTCGACGAGGGAGCACATTCGAGAACAACCGCTTAGCGCCGATCCAGAACATGTCCCAGTTCACACCACCTCCCTCCGAAACAGACGCCCGCTCAGAGGTTACCCTCCCCCCCATTAGCCAGGCAACCAATCCCTGCGCCAATGGACCGGGCACATGCGCCGCCTGCGTCTCGGATCCTCGAAGAACCCTTTTCTGCAAAACGCTAGCGGCCTCTCGTTCAGCCAGTGGCACTCCAACGGGATGCTGCGGCGGTAAGGGTGCTGACGGTGGATGCTGCCAGACCCGCGCCCCAGCACCTCGTCCCGCTCCAGCTCCCACCGACCGTGCAGCAACCCCCCTCACTCTCTCCTGCGCCGACGCCTTCACAACACTCTCCCGGCACCCAAAATTCTCCCGCGCCAGCGATGAACTTACCTCTTGGTTACCAAAGCTTCACACTCTTCCTAATCCCAGAGATGTGAGTCACAACGCTGCATCTCGAGCCGCCATGGAAGTGGAGGCCGCAAGCGTCATGGGCGTGCTACGATACTTCGACCGCCGGTTCGCAGACAAATAGATCCCCGAGTCGTTGATTTCTGTTCCCTCACCATTCTTCTTTCTTCCCTCTATTTTTTATTTTTTTTCTCTTTCTTTTATGATACCCAAACCTGACTCATTCACGTCTGAGTTTGTATTATACGAACCACAACACCGCTCATGAACTCGAAGACTCATACATTCTGATGAATACCGTCCGATGATAATAGGGCAGGAAACATTGCGAGAAACATCAAAACATAAAAAAAATCAATACACAAAAGGGGACTTTATGGCCGGGTACTGGGTTGGTTGGATACGGTGGGCTTAGGTACTACACTGCGATGATTAGACGGGTGAATGACGGCGTTCTTTGGCTTTGCTTCTGCCATTGTGGTGGTAAACTCGACTCGACTGGACTCTACTGGAGTGTCTTGGTCTCTGACGGATATTCCTCTTGATAGACCACACATACATACCGTGAAGATCTATGATAGAGAAAATAAACTACATAAAGAAAAGTTCTGCGGCTTGAGTCTATATTTAAGATCGATTCTTAGTACGAATGGTATTAATGGTCTTTTAGATTAATGAACTATGAGATCATGGATCGGCCGTATTGCATTAGATGAATTTGTAGAGCAGAGATGCGCTAAATACACATAACTAGCGAACTAGAGTATATGAGACGCCAAACAAGCTGCAAACCTGTACTCCTGCGGTCATACCCCGCGCATATATGAGATTGGGTATAAGATATGTCCCATCAAGACGTTAGTAATATTACAAAGAGCGAAGCACGATCGAAGTCCTAAAAAGAGAGGGTATAGAGGACACAACCGCTTCGCAAAATCAGAGCGTGGGATATTAAAATCGGCCACCGACAGGCATAGGGTCATCGCCCCCTCCTGCACCGTGTCCAAGGAGGCTGAGACCAAGAGTACCTGCGACACCCCACATGCCTATTCTCCAGCCCCGGTAGAGACCGTGAATGCCCTGACCCTGGCGTTTGCTCCGCGACACGGGCTTGCCGAGGAGTTCGTGGGCTCGTTGAGCTTCCGGCGTGGGTTGGACGCCTTCTTCGTAGACAATGCCCCACATTGTGGCAACGACGCCGCGGTAGGTTTGTGGTGTCGGGACGATGGTTTCGACTTCTGCGGCTTGATCTGCTGCGTGTGCGGCTGAGACACGAACGGAGCCCGCACTGTTTTGACGGATGCTTGGGGATGTGAATGTTGCGATCTGCGCACGGCGAAGGACGGTCTCGAGGGGGAAGCGGACGGCCATCTCGATGCCGGAGCCAATGAAGGTCAGGATATTCCAGGTGGAGGGATGGAGAACGGGATCAAGCGAGAGGTACGTTTTCAGGAAGAGGGGGGTGCTATGTGTGATAAGGGTGGGTAGACTGGAATGAAGGACGGTAATTGGCACGAGATGCGGGGGAATCGTGCAGTTGGGTGTGGGAAGCTGGCGAATGGCGCGAAGCAGGGAGCGGGGGCCGTGGGTGACTGGCGATAGGATAAGGAAGGTTCGCGCCGTATCAATTGGAGACAACAGCATGGCCGATAGCGAAGAAGCGATGAAGGAAAGAACGAGGGTCGCTACCGGGGAAGTGGAGGTGAGAATGTCGCTCGCCATGGACGGAGTAATGTCGTCTTCCGGTAAGCCCACAATAGCAGATAGAAGACTCCGGATGAAGGTATTCAGTGTGGGGAGGAGCAATGAATAGATGAAGGTTGCGTTGGTGGCTTTCCACAATGACGTCGGGCCGCTCGTGGTCCAAAGCTGAGAGAGCACCTCCATCAACGACGAGGGATTCTTGAGTACAAGGGCATGTTGCGTAGCCGACTTGGAGGAGGAGGAAGACGTGATGTAGCCGCTGCGATCAGTGATCTGGCGACGAGGCTTCCGAGTACGTCGAGCGGATGGTGATGGGGATGTAGGAGCGGCAGAGGTGAAGTAGCTGCTCTCATCATCTGAGGATAATTCCTATGGAAGCTTGTTAGCAGAGCTCCGGGTCCTACAGACAAACCACTCACGTCTTCCTCATAGGCATCGGAGCTAACATCATCATAAGAGTCAGTTCGACTGCCCCTCCCCGACCTCTGTCGGTCGTTCTTAGGAAGTTGACCAGAAGCAGCGTCATCCGGCACGACATATGTTTGCAGTATCGTCTTTGCGACATCAAACGGCTGTGCCGTAAGGACCGTGGTGTAGCGCTGAATCGCACTGTTTAGAGCGTCTTGAACCCATCCAGAAACCGAAGGAGAGCTCTCAAGGTAGTCGGAATAGTCTAGGTCGGGAAGTAGATCGCGCGCGGTACCTCCGAAGACCTGGGCGGAGGAGGCATTGGGCGGCGATGTGAAGGAAGGGTCTTGCTCGAGGCCGAGGGACGGGGGGATGTAGTAAGGACGGAGGGGATTTGGTCCGTCGCGGGAGGACATGTCGAACGATTGATCTGTTGAAACGATCGTGTTCTGGTGGTTGGTGAGGGGTAGAAGAGGATGAACGAGGAGGAGGAGAAAAGGTAGAGTCGAGAAAAGTCCGAAAATGCCGCCTTTGCTCGGGATTTTTTATTTCCCTGCTTCTTGCTTTTTGACTCAACTCCACGATCTGCACTGAGGCCCCGGCTTTGCTCGTGTCTTTTCTTTCATTTTCAAGTACCCAGTTCACACTCTCCTCTCTTCTTAATTAGCCCAATGGCCTTCTGGAAGGAAGCCGGTTTGAACATGCTGCGGCATGCAGCTGCTGGAGAGCACGCCTGTCGCCACCAGTCAGCACGATTCCTTAGCTATTCCTCACGAGTATCGCGCGCCACTTGCTCAAGTCAAATGCCGACCAAGACGGCGACATCGAGTTTCCATATTGCTCAGAGACAACGGCTTTGGAAGCAGGTTGACTCAGCTCGGAGCTTCTCCGCTACGACGGGGATGAAGCATGGCCATATCACACCCCCCAAGCCCGGAGAGGAGTGAGTCCTGCTTACCGCTGCCTGCATTGTATCGCTGCGGGATGCTAATTAGCTAGAATCAATGTGACTTTCATCGACAAGGACGGCACAAAGATTGATTTGCAGGTGTCAGAGGGCGACAATTTGCTCGATATTGCGCAAGCCAATGATTTGGAAATGGAGGGTTAGTGGGCTTTTTCCTGTGGATTTTCACACTCGTACTAACTGGCTGGCTTATAGGCGCCTGCGGTGGTTCATGCGCTTGCTCAACTTGTCATGTCATAGTGGAGGACCCAGATATGTTTGATAAGATGGAGGAGCCTTCAGACGACGAGAATGATATGCTTGATCTAGCATTCGGACTGACAGAGACATCGCGGCTGGGCTGCCAGGTACTAATGAACAAGGAGCTGGATGGGTTGGTGGTGCGGTTGCCTTCAATGACTCGGAATCTGCAGGCCAGCGACTTCCAGGCGAAGAATTAAAATGGTTCATCCAGTCAGCGTGTATTATATTGACGAATTTATACAGCGGATGCAATTGTAACTAGATGTAATATAACACAGGGTATTCCCATCTCCACTCAATGTGTTGCATGATGAACTGTACATAAACTTTTTCCCCGATGATGCCCTAACGCCGTGGATATACCATTTCCAGATCAACAGAAACTAAACAGCCGTTACGCCTCTTCAATGTTGAGAGGCTTCCCCTTCTTCCCGCTAATCAACTCCAAGAACCCTTGCTTGCTAACTTGGTTGACGTTCTTCTCGCGCTCCCCGATTCCAACTGTACCCTTCTTCCTCTCTTCCCTTGCAGCCTCCTCACCACGAACCTGTGCCGCCCTGACAGCGTTGAACAGTTTGACCACACCGCGCTGTGCGATTTTGCGCAGTCGCTTCTCCTCCTCGGCAACGGCACCAGCTTGGCCGGTCTCAAGGCCCCGGACATCACGAACACGGCCCCGGTCTAGTTCCTCCTTCTTCTCCGCCCGCAGCTTAGCGCGAGCTTGATTGTCGAGCTTCTCTTCGGCGAGTTGAGTTGTGGCTTGCGTGACAGTCTTGCTGCGAGATAAAACGGGATCTGCACGTGCGGATGATGGTAGTTTCGTAGCAAGAATTTTCGAAATGGATGTAGAGAAAGCGGAAGGGTCATTGCGCTTTGGAACATTCCTCCGGCCTTCGGTAGCACCTGTGGAATCGTCCGAGTCGAGATATTCATCGTTATCGTCGTCGTCTGCATCGGAGTCGGCGTTGGACTCGGACTGATCATCTTCGTCGCTCTCAGGCTTCTTCTTCGGCTCGGGTTTCCGAGTTGACTTCTGCTTCAAGTTCTTCGTGGTTACTTGCTCTGGTTCGTCATCGGAGTCTGCAAGATCGACGGCCTTGAAATCCGTGGGCTCATTGTCGTCCTCGTCGTCGGAACTGTGATATTGGCGTTGCTTTCTGAATTTCTTGTTAGGGCGGCCTGTCTTGCCCTGAAAGCCCTCGAGAACCTTTCTCTTCTTTTGACTCGTCGTGAGCGGCATTTTCGAGGGATGTAAATTTGGAATTGTTGGTTGAAATCAGTAAACAGATTGGAGTGCTGAAGCTTCCACTTTTTTTCTGCTTCGCGGGCGGAAAAAGACCGCGTCCGCTGATTGGCTGTGGAGTGAACGTTGGTCTGTTCGCTTTCGCCTCCACCTCTTCAGATTGTCTGCTACCACATCTCCTCCGGCTGTATGAACTATATTTTGTTCGTGGAGGCTACTATCATCGAAACCCAGCAAAATGGTTCTTCAAGACTTAGGGCGGCGCATTAACGCCGCCGTCAATGATTTGACTCGGTCTCCTAATCTGGACGAAAAGGTGCGCACCCCACCTACACACTATGACAGCTTGGATACTAACAGTGAGAGTAGGCGTTTGAGGACATGGTGAAAGAGATCTGCGCTGCCCTGCTATCCGCCGACGTCAACGTCCGTCTCGTCCAGACCCTCCGTAAATCGATCAAAGCCAACGTCAACTTCGCCTCCCTCCCCGCAGCTGTGAACAAGAAGCGTGTCATTCAGAAAGCCGTCTTCGATGAGCTCGTTGCCCTTGTCAACCCCCACGCAGAGCCTTTCCGGCCTAAGAAGGGGCGCTCGAATATTATCATGTTTGTTGGTCTACAGGGTGCGGGTAAGACGACTACATGTACAAAGCTCGCCCGGCACTATCAGATGCGCGGGTTCAAGACCGCCCTCGTTTGTGCGGACACCTTCCGTGCCGGTGCTTTTGACCAGCTTAAGCAGAACGCTACTAAGGCCAAGATCCCATACTACGGAAGCTTAACACAGACAGATCCCGCCGTGGTCGCAGCGGAGGGTGTGGCTAAGTTCAAGAAGGAGCGGTTTGAGATTATCATTGTCGATACCAGTGGTCGCCACAAGCAGGAAGAGCAGTTGTTCACAGAGATGGAACAGATTCAGACAGCAGTTACGCCAGATCAGACAATCCTCGTGTTGGACGGCACTATTGGACAGGCAGCAGAAGTACAGTCATCCGCTTTCAAGGCCACTGCGGGCTTTGGAGCTATCATTATCACCAAGACCGACGGCCACGCCGCAGGTGGTGGTGCTATTTCCGCTGTCGCAGCCACACACACTCCTATTATTTTCCTTGGAACGGGTGAACATCTCATGGACCTGGAACGCTTCGAACCTAAGGCGTTCATCCAGAAGCTCCTCGGAATGGGTGACATGGCCGGACTTGTTGAGCATGTCCAAGCCGTAACCAAGGACTCTGCCGCTGCCAAAGAAACCTACAAGCACATTGCCGAAGGCATCTACACGATTCGTGACTTCCGCGAAAATATCACGTCAATCATGAAGATGGGGCCTCTTTCCAAACTCTCCGGCATGATTCCTGGCCTATCAAACCTCACCGCCGGCCTCGATGACGAGGACGGCTCCATGAAGCTCCGCCGCATGGTCTACATCTTCGACAGTATGACGGCCGTCGAACTTGACAGCGACGGCAAGATCTTCACCGACCAGCCCAGCCGCATGGTCCGCATCGCCTGCGGCAGCGGCACAACAGTACGCGAAGTCGAGGACCTCCTCTCACAACACCGCATGATGGCCGGTATGGCAAAGCGCGTCGGTGGGCAAAAGAAGCAGATGCAACGCGCCCAGAACATGCTCAAGGGTGGCAACAAGGAGCAACAGTTGGCGGCGATGCAGAAGCGTATGGCCTCGATGGGTGGAGCCGGTGGTATGGGAGGCATGCCTGGTATGGGCGACATGGCCAAGATGATGCAGATGTTACAAGGCCAAGGCGGCGGTGGTGCTGGTGGCCTACCGGGTCTAGGTGGGATGGATCTCCAGTCTATGATGAGCCAAATGGGCGGCTTGATGGGTGGTATGGGTGGTATGGGAGGAGGAGGAGGAGGAGGAGGTGGTGGCGGCGGTGGTGGAAGGGGACGTGGACGGTAGTCTTGCCTTTGTCTTTCTTTCTCTTCCTGATATCTCTTGTTTATCCATCCATTCCTCAAAGATGAGATTTCTCCCGCATGATTGGAGTCCGGCGTTTATCAATTTATGACAGTCTTGCTTGTATATGAATGTCCAACATATCCACATCCAATTCCTTGCGATCATCTATACGCATCTATCTATTCAAACAATGACCTTTGTGGCAAACAAAACTTTCAATTCTGTCTTATATCTCATCAAATAATCCAATCCTTCTCCGAGTATTCACCTTTCCCAGTAGCCCACTTAAACACACTCATCGCGAACCTGTCAACCCGCGTCGGCCTCTTCACCACATCATATAGCACCTCACCCGGCTGAAGCAGCGTAGCCGCCACTGATGTCCCCTCCTCCCCCAACTTTGCCTTATCCCTCGGCTCCTTGGTATCCGAAACACCAGCCGCCGGCACACTCAACCGATATTTCCAAACCACATCCTCATCCAGATAAAGCGAGTAAGTCAAAACCGAACTAGGAACACCATCCACATCCCCCTCCTCAATCTCCACGAGCCCGTACTTCGTCGTCCCATCCGGGATATACTTAATCGGAACATCATCCGGCCCGGATTGGTAATACGTCCTCACATGCGGGTAGAACATGCTCAGCGGGCCGACACAGAATTCCACGAGGTCAGCGCCGGACTCGAGGTTCTTTTGATCGATATTCTGTCCGTCTGTCGGTGGGAGAGGCGGGAAGCGGGTCGCTGCGAACTCATGCCTATCGCCGGAGAGGAGGACGACTCTTAGGCCTAAATCTCGCTGCGCGGCGCGCATGGCGCTGAAAATCTGCTCGCGCTCGGCGAGGTATCCGCCCCATGTGTCTGAGGTGCCGACGTGCCAGTTTCGGGAGAAGGGGACGCTCGATGCGACGAATTTCCAGCGGACATGGGCTGGTTCTGGGCGGGCAAGGAAGGCGTAGAGGGCTGCGAGTTGGGCTTTGCCGAGCATGGTTTCCTCGGATGAGGAGCGGTAGGAGCGGGTGTCGAGGAGGAAGAAGGCGGCTGGTCCGTTGGTGAAGGCTGTGTAGGAGGCGGACTTTGAGTACTCGGTGTTTGGGTTGGGTGCTGGGGGGTTGACGGCGGCGTGGTAGTGGAGGTACGCGTCTATGGCGGCAGGGAAGGGAGGGGTTGTGTTTCCGTGCTTCCAGTCGTTGGCGATTTCGTGGTCGTCGATGGTATGAATCCAGGGGAGGTTTGAGGCTGACCCGGACCAAGATGGGGAGGAGTAGACTCGACGGTATTCGCTGCGGTAGTGTGCGACTGAGGAGCCGAAGCGCTGAGGGACGTCGATGTAGATGAAGTCGCCTAAGAACAGCATGAATGATGGGAGTCGGCGCAGAGAGGAAACTGCTGTGGTCATTTTCTCGATGCCCGGGATACGCAGCGGGTGACGCCGGGGGTCGTAGGGGAAGTTTGGCTTCATGCAGCTAGACGTCAAGAAGCTGAGCTTGCCTGCAGCTGACGAATCGGGGGCTGGGTTTGTGACGAAGAATCCAGTCTGATTGTTGGAGAGCGCATAATGGTATGAAGTCGATGGGCTCAAGTTCATGAATGAAACCGTTTTTGTAAAGTCGGTTGGCTCAGCCAGAGTGTCAATTACGGCTGCCTGGATCCAAGAGATAGGACCACTGCCCTCGTCATGGGCTGCTTTGTACGAGACGGTCAACGGAAGCTGGGCACTGTCTGGCTCTCGGATGAGGAGATCAGCAGTATTGTGCGAGATATGACCCACGCGAGAGAAGCGCAGGTCGGCGGTAGGGTAGAGGAAAAAGCCGCGGAGGAGGAAATCGGCCGTGAACAAGCCGCAGAGCAAGTTGATCACGACGGCCAAACGCGTCGCCCACGCCTGACGGTAGGGAGCTCCCGTGAGGAGAGATTTGATGATGCCATTGTTATACTTCCTAGGGGAGGAAGAGTAAATCGAGGTGAGATAAAGGGCGAGAGAGGTAAAAATTATGGGAGGAAAAGCATGGCCGGGAATCTGGATGCAGGTCAGCAATTGCACGCGGGGCAGCGAGAAAAAGGGGCCAAACCCAGCGAAGAAAGAGGAAAGAAGCTATGCGGAGAACAATAGAGCTGGTAGTTACCAACATGATGCTACATCGAGCGAATAACGGTGTTCCAAAGCCGAACTGGAGGTGATGGAAGCAAACGAATAGGGCGGAGAAGTCGGAGCGCAAGTGTCAGAGCATATGATGTCATTCGGGAATAGCTTCAATCTACCCCGATCGGGAACTCAACTGCTCCCTCGCTCTCTGCAGTACAAGTTTCATTCCCATGCTCAAGGACATCTCAGCCGCCCATTGCCAGGGCTTTTCTCTTTGCCCAGGCATTGAATTGAAATACTCCCAGCCCATCACACCGCCAAAGTTTGGAAACCGTTCCACCAACGCAGCCAAAACAGTTCCAATAACCTCTCGTGGAACATACCCCTGTGACCCATTCCCTGGGTTTGTCAAAAGGCCGTACACGACCCTCGCCGGCGACCAGCCCTGGGCCACAATAGCTGCATACATGCGAGGATCATCCGCAGGACCCCACCCGTTGTAGAACTGGGCGTTGTACCATGCGATGCTCCCCGCACGCTGCTGCTCCAGTTGTCGATAATCAAATCCAGAAAGATTTCCTATTCCGAGGAGAGCTGCAGCCACTGGGGCGAGAGTGATAAGAAATCCCTGGCCCAGATCGGCCTTCAGCCGGTCGATGAGGCGCACAATGCCGAACAGGGACATGTCCTCTTCAACATCTAGGTCCACGCCATTGAAGCCATGGCGGCGAATCATAGCCAGAAGGGGCCCGTAGTATGCTTCGAACTGGGCTTGGTCGCCGTCCAGGCAAGAGAAGGTTCCCTTTGCAGCACCTCCCAGCATAGCCATCACCTTGATGCCGCTCTGCTGTAGCAAGGGCACTTCGGCCCAAAGCGAGTTGTACATGGAATGATCTGGAGGATCATCGTTTAGTGTGATATGATCGGGATTGGGTGCATTGAGATGGAAGGCAGCCAGAATAACGTGGGTAATGCCTGTGTGGTTGTTCAAGAGAGGAAGCAGAGACACATAGGGGCCGCGATCGGGACACAAAGTCTGATGGTACAGCACAATGCGATGAGGGTAAGTAGGTGGCGGAATCGGAGGCATTCTATGTGTTATTGAGAATGGAGAGTCAACTCCAGTGGTCAGTTCGTTGATGGTAATCGTGAGGGGTAGCGAGCAGTCTCTCCAATGCCCGCCCTCAAACCCTAACACTGCGAGTATAGCCAACACGTACCAGATTACTTCTTTTATTATTAGGTCTATCTCTTGAATTATATACTCTACATACTTGAGTATTTCTGCCTTTTCAACCAGACTGAAGCGAGTCAAGCGACAGGTCAGAGGGGCAACCAAGCTAACCCGATCTAGCATATCATCAACAACGGCTGCCTGTGCTTTCAGGCACCGTGCGCGTCGCGTTGACTTTGGCTTCATCTCCCATCACTTTCTCCGCTCGCTTTCAACTTTGCCAGAATCATTTATCTCCTCGTATAGAACATCTCGCATACTTCTGACTTTTGACTTTACCCGGCGAACTGTTTCCTGAACACGTACTCTCCATGTAAGCGCTGACTGTCGCCATGGCCGATACAACAACCCACGACACTGTCGGCGCATCCACCCTGATGGCTCCTCACTACTCCCCTTCCTCCCCTTCTCGCTCCGAGCATCCGCAAATTGCTTCCCCCGATCGACTTCCTAGTCCTGTCAGCAGCCCGGGTGCCCGATCCCCGTCCGGCTCGCCCCCAGCCACTCGCGAAGCGTCTCTCGAGCGTGCGGCCCGAGAACTCGATGCGCGTCTCGCCCAGTATACCGTTGACTTCAGTCAATTTCCCAGTGGGCATGCGGATGATGCTATAGATGAGCAGCCAGACCTGGAGGAGGAAGCGGACCGATTATCAGCTGTTGGTGGTCCTGAGGATTTTACCGCAAATCTGGAACGATATCTGCTGGGCGAGGATGATTCGATAGATCAGGATCTCGATGACAAGGATAAAGACCAGGAACAGCCGCAGGAGGATATTGATTCCGGGCCCGAGCTTACCGAATCAGAAGACGAACAACCAGAGCAGCAAGATGTCCCTCAGCCACAGCAGCCAGCAATGGAGGATGAGGCGGAACTTGGAGAGTACAGCGAATTCGGTCCCCCGGTCGACATGTCTACGCCATCGCATCTACTGCGCCGAACGGCTCCTACACGCGACGTGACTCATCTGGAAGACATTGAGGAGGATCCTGATGATGAGCCGAGCATGGCAGCCACGCCGTCAGTTCGGAAGACCAGATCACCAGCTGTTAATGATGCACAAAATGCGAATGAGGAGCTGCGCCGGCAGATTGCTGAACTCACTAAAGCCATCAAGGACCGCGACGAGGAGTTAGAGAAGATCCGAAAGCGCGCCATGGAGGCTGCCTCTGCTGAAGAAGAGATCAAGCACTTGCGGAGTGAACTGCAGAGAAAGAATACCCTTCTGGAAGAGCTACAAGAAAAACAGGCAGATAGGGACGCGTCCCGACGATCTTCTGTCAATGCTCCAGACTTCATTGCTCTTCAGAAACAAATTGCGGATATTCAGAACAACCTACAAGGTCGCAGCTCAAATGCCGACATCGATGCTGAACGCCAAGAAACAATCGCGATCTTGCGACAGCAACTGTCCTTAACCCAGGAGCAAATGAAAAGGCGTGACACAACACTCGACGAGACGCTTAAAAGACTCAAAGAGGTCACCGCAGCTAAGGAGCTGCAGCTCAACGAGAAGAATACGGAAATTAGCAAACTACGCGGTCAATTTGATAGCCAGCGCTCGGAGATTGACAAGCTCGAAACGAACATTTCACGCGCTCACCGCGAGTACCGGGTGTTAGAGGACCAGCTAGTTCTCCTTGAAACCAAAAATCGCCCACTCGAGGAGAAAAACAGTACACTTGAGGCGGACCTGACCCGCGCCCAATCGCAGGTCACAGCGCAGGAAAACGCCCTCAAAGCCATGGCAGCAGACCTACCCTTGGATACCCCAGGCGGGACATACAGCGAAATTCTCGAGCTTATCAAAGACCTAGGTCAAGCTGGCACGGGCCGCCCCTTCAAGCCCAGAGACAACGGAGACCACGATCTTGAACAAATCTACGAAGAGCTATCCAAACTACGTACCGAAGCAAGCGAACGCGCAGCGGCGAACAAGACCCTCGAAACTCAGCTCTCGCGTGCCCACGACCAAGCCGCAGAGTCCCAGCTCCTCATGCAATCCATCGAAGCAGAGAACACCCGTCTCACTAAACGCACGGAAGACCTTCAGTTTACCATCGCGCAAACCCAAACAGACCTCAACCGTCTCCGCACAGAACACGCCGAAGCCCAAGAGACAATCGAGCGCCTGCAAGACAATCAACAAAACACCACACTAGATATCCAAACCCACCAACAACCAAGCCCCCCATCCACCCCTCACGCAAACTCAACCACAAACAACGTGAACACAATCGCAACCCTGCAAGCAAACCACGCCGCCGAAATCTCATCCCTCAACACCACCCACGCAACCACCCTCTCAACCCTCCGCACCGCCCACGCCGACTTAACCCACAAACTCCGCACCCTGCTCTCCGCCTCAGAAACCCGCGAAGCCGACCTCCGCGCCGAACTCGAGCACGTCACCGAATCCCAATCTCTCAACGCCCAAGAACAAGCCATCTCCGCCTCCAGAATCTCAACCCTAGAATCCGAACTCGATCGTCTCAACGCGCTCATCAAAGCGAAAGACGAAACCGCTGCAGCCATGGACCTCCGCATTGCAAAGTCCGTGGAGAAGCGCGAACGCGAGTGGGAGCGGCGTGTCGAGTTGCTACTCAAGGAGAGAGAGAAGATGGGAAGGGCGTTGCTCTATAGTTGGGGGGAGAAGGAGGTTCCGAAATCCTCTACTTCCGTCTCTGCCTCTGCTGGGACAGAGAAGAGCAGAGAGAGAACAAGGAGTAAAGGGAAGGGAGAGGATAAGGAGAACATAGAGGATGACAGTAGCAAGCTTGCCGGCGGGGAGGGGAAGAAGAGGCAGCAGGGCCAGGGGTACCGGTATAAGTACGTGAAGAGGACGTGATCTGATCTGTTTATACTTAGGAGGGTAGATGAGGGTTGACTTCTTTTTTGTGCTTCTACTTTTTTTTTCTGGCAGATTAATGGGATGATATGGATGGCGTTGGGCTGGATTTTCCACTTAGGGCTTTCGGCTGGGATGGGCGTTGGGGTGTTATATTATCATCCATCTATATGTTCAATTATAGAACAGAGTTCATTCTTGCTTGGCCAAGGGTATGGAACATGCAATTATTAATGGTACCCGTAAACAAGCTTGGTGGATTAAGTAAGAGAACATATACACATATCCAAGGCACTAACCCGCTACTTTTGGACATACATGATATAATTTAATTACGGCGCATTTAAACTAAAACATCAGGAAATCGAGCCAAAACAAAAACACCCGCTGACCACATCCAATCCATTACCCACTAAATAACGATCCTCCGTCCCGCAGAGCACCTTCCCCACCTCACGACCCCTGTTTCCCAGTCCCGGGCCTCATCTCATCAATCGAAGCCCCCGTCTCCCGAATACTATCCAGGTGCCCAGGAACCGAGACAATGCTTACACTGCCAAACGTTGAGCTCCGAGGCCGGCGCAATCCCGACTGCTGATAGAGGTTATCCGAGCTGCTCCCGCGTAGCGGTCGGCTGTACCGAGTCCGGCCGCTGGGAAAGCGCTGGCTTTGGGTGTAGCGGGGTGTGTGTGATGTATCGTGTTTGCTTGGGCGCCGTGATACGTGCATTGTGCTCATTCGGAGGGGTCGAGGCTGGTTTGGGTCGAGGAGGGTGGCCCAGGAGCTGGCGGGGTTGCTGGATAGAGGGAGGGAAGGAGGTGGGGGAGGGGGAGGGAGGGTGTGATTATGTGTGCTGTTTGATCTGCGGATGTTGAGAGGTGCTGGTGGTGTGACGACTTCTGGGGCGTCGGCGGAGTTCATGGTTGTTGACCTTGGCAGGGGGGTGATTGTAGGCTCATTGGTGTGTTGGATCTCTTGAAGGGGGTCGTCTTTTGGAGGCGGGTGCGGTGACTTTGCAGGGGGTACCGGGGGTTGAGGCTCTTGAGATACGAGCTCGCTTTCCTGAGGTTCCTGCTTCTCAATGTCCACATTGGCATTTGATTCAGTCAGGGCTCGTATTTGAGGATCTAGCGACAGAGATAGCGAGGCTGGTAGAGATTTTGGAAGGAATCTGCGAAAAGAGGAGGTCGAAGACTTGTTGCGTGTGTGGCTAGGTTGCTGCCCAGTTGAACCTAAACCACCTGGTAGTTCAGGGAGGGCCTGACTCTGAGTTTGTATCTGCGAAGTTGCAGCAGAAGGTGTGCGAGAGACACCAGGTTGATAGAGATCGGATTGCGTGACAGGGCTGACAGTGGTCCCTGATAAGTATTCAGCTTCGGCACTTGGATCGGCACTGAAGTGTAAAAAAGAGGTAGGGCGTATCGGCAAAGGCTGCTGAATGCTAGGAAGACATCCCGATTCTTCGCTATCGCTGGGGGTCATGAATGGATTTCGACCGTAGGTAATGTCTGGGTGGCGGCAAACGCAAACAATGTCGTGCTTCAGGCTCTTCTCACTATTCCGTGTAGAAGCCGAGAGAATGCTGCCATCCCTGCTCAAGCGTTGATGGTTGTAGACCCCAAGCAGCGATACGTCGTATGGACGTTCACAGAGCTCTCTAGAGCAAAAGTAGAGGCATACAGTAAGACTAGTCATAATCAGTAAGTGCTCGCATTTCTCAACCTTTTTTACTTACAATGAGACGACTGAAACAATGACAACCGCACGATGAAGGGCACAGCTGACACCAACTTCCCAGAAGCTGCCACTGGCAGTTCCAGGAAGACAATACGCCTGCTGGGAGACGACTACCAGACCGGCAACACTAGCACCCAACCAAACGATGGTTGTTAGGCGCAGAATGTAGGTGCATACAGTGTGAAGCATCGCTTTTTGCTTCGCGTACCCAAGAACCCTGTTGTACTGCCACGCAAGAAAGCTGTGTAGTACCACAAGAGGGACAGTGAAAAAGGACTAAACATGTCAGATTCAGTTCAACCATTAACAGAGAGTGGCTTACCGCTATAAGTGCAAAGATCAAGCTCGGTGCCATTTTCGAGTCTACATGCTTGTTCCCGTACAGATAAAGCACCACTACCCATTCGATAAGGGATTGCAGTAACAGCACGTAGAGGGAAATGAAAATGATGACCTTCGTCCAAGCACCTCCTCTCCTGGGTGACATAGTCCGGTACGCCATGCTGGGTTGAGCAGATATGTAGAGACCGAGAGGCGAGCTTGATTTCAACTAATTTGTTGGCCACAGCCACGCCCGGGCAGGAAGATCAGTATATAGAGGTAGAAATGTATGTTGTTTGAGAAACGTCTGAGGAGCATATATGTTATTGTGGTCGAATGGGGCATTTAACAGAGATGGCCATTGGGAAGACTGAGAACATGTCGACAGAAAAGGTTATATGAGCAAACAGCCAAAGCGCGTCAACGCGATAGTGGAAGAGCGGAATGGAGGAGCAGCAAATATTCTCCTGGGCAGACAGGGTCTGACATCGGCGGCAGTCCATGCTCAGGTATGCGGGACACAAACGCCGAAGACAACTAGTAGACGGCAGATCCAGGCTTAATGAAGGAGTCTAGGACATAGCTGTCCTGTTAAGTTAGAGGCCGTGCAGCATCCGTTGTAAAGTTGACCAGCAAGTCCCTTTACGTGGGGATTAGGGAGGCCTTCAACCTGTGGGTGGATCAAACTGCGACGATCGTGGATGCATTGCGTCAATTGTAGATGCCATGGCTGTCTCTCAATCCTTGGAGCAATGAAGGACCGAGACAGTAATAAGAGGATAGAATGCAGGATGGTGGGAGTGTAAAGGGATAAAAAAGGACGAAGGTAGAGCAGGAGTCTAGCAAAGGACGCCGAAGGGGGTTGCAGGGCGGGCACGTGATGGCAGACTCAAGGGGGGTGGTTTCTCAACCTCAACTCTTACTCAACTTTTCGCCTCATTCAACGTAACCTCCAGGATCTAGGGGCTCAACAGGGGCGTGCTCTTATTGAAAGCTCCGCCGAAGACTTTCAACGAAGGTATGAAGGGCCTTGAAACAGTCAGCCAGGAGCTACAACTCGAGATCCTGGAATCGCAGCTCCTTCAGCTAGGAAACCAGTGAATTTCAAGATACAGTTTGTTGCCTATAACTCCATGGGCGCAAAGCATGATTGAACGTCATTGAACAGCTTTCTTTTTGGATTTCCCGTCTTGACCCAACTGTCGCCCCCCCTGCAACATCCCAACAACCCTAACACAGCACCTCCATCATTGCCTGCACCAGGATGTAGAAAGAGTCCAATGACAATTTTTATTCACTGTTATCACAGGCCGGAGAGCCGAATGAGTTGTCTAACGGAGCGCAAAGCTACAGACCATTGTTATATTCTGTGATCAGACGATACTTGCAACTTGCAGATCTCGATGTCAGGAAGATCGAAGCAGGAGCTATATCAGTGATTGTTCTGAATCAGTTGGAGCGACTTCAAGTCCGTGGCCTACTCGTCATGGTTTGTTTTGCGCGCCTGTCGGACTTATTATTCTTGGTTTGCAATTGGGCTGTTGGTTGACTACCCAGGCATGAGCACAACGACACTCGGCATGAGATTCGTTCAGAAAGCAATTCGCTGCTTGCTTACATGACGATGCAATAGACAACTAAGTAAACTGCGCCCAGTTTGGAAATTGTTTCGATTTATTGTATTCTATATTTTTTCCGCTCCAGAGCATATCGAACGCAAATCGACTTCACAGATGGGCAGTACACTCGATCTCGACGTCCGTGTCCAAGGGCAGAGTCTTAACAGCAACGCATCTGCAGATTAGAGCATCAGTATGGATCTCATTCTTCGGTCGGGCGACACAAGGAAGCAAGAACTCACGTCCGAACAGGCTTAACATCGCCCCAGTACTTCTGATACTCCTCGTTCATGGCGGCGAAGTCGTCCATGCTGGCCAAGAACACATTCACCTTGACAACCTTTGTGATGTCGCTGCCGGCTTCTTCGAGGATTGCTGAAAGGTTCTTGATGCATTGAGCCTGCGGCGGTGAATATCGAAGTTAACGTCGCTCATTAAAAAGAATTTGATGCAGAACTAAGAAAAACATACCGTGTGAGCCTTGACATCTCCATCAATCAACTTTCCCGTCTCGGGATCCATGGCAACAGCCCCGGAACAGTAAACCATGCCATTGCATATGATCGCCTGAGAGTAGATCCCGGGGAGGGGCTTGGGGGCCTTGGAAGTGAGAACAGCAGTCTTGGAAGCCATTGTGCGGTATGTGAGAGAATGATAACAACAAAAGTTCCAACCTGTCGGAGGAGGGGCGAAGAGGGGAAGATGATATTTGACCGGCGGTCTCGCAGAGGACCATCAGCTACTTCGTGGATTGGCTGTTGAGTTTTGCTTCAGCTGCAAGGACAGTTGGAGATAACCCCACATTCAGGCCGCCCCCCTCCCCTCGACAATAACGTTATCTTCAGGATGAGGTAGTATCTTGTCTCCGATGGACGGGAGATAAGCCAATGATAAGGTTACAGTCGTAGTAGTAAAAAATGAGGGGTTTCAGGAACCCCTCACGATGACACCGGTACGGCTGCTACACGACAGCCTTGAAGATTAATAGCTTGGTGACTCAAGCGAGGTGGCTTGTCCAGATTCCCCTTGCAGGAGACTTTGGCCACGAGACAAGATTCTGCAGCGAGTTCTGATTCAATTCAGAGCAATTCAAGACGACTTGGTTACCTGTTTCCTGTATCTGTGATATAAATTGCCGTCCTCACCGTCACATCAGTTGTACCTCCTACCCCAACGACCGATCACGATGTCTAGTACCGAGAACCAACCCCCCTACCCGCTTCATCCCTCGGTGAAAGACCTGCTAGACCCCGAGTACGTTGATTTCTACAATGCCCACATTTTCGACAAGCAGCAGGTTCATCTTCAGCCTGTCGCGGCTTCACGTACAAGTGGAGTATTGATACCCGGCGCCGGGCCTCTCCTAGAGGTTGGCAAGACGGAAGATATCTCTATCAAGCGACGTGAGACGGAGGGGCCGGATGTACCCGTGCGAGTATTCGCACCCGCCGGGGAGGTGCCAGAAGGAGGATGGCCAGTCATGCTCTACTTTCACGGAGGTGGCTGGGTATTGGGAACCATTGACACCGAGAACGTGGTCTGCTCGAACTTGTGTGTGAGGGGAGGAGCGGTGGTGGTTACGGTTGACTATCGGTATTTATAGCCACCCGGTCTCGTCTATTGTAGATCTGTCTGGACGAAGGCTGACAAGTGTAGTCTCGCACCCGAACATCCCTGGCCAGCTGCGGTGCATGATTGTTGGGAGGCGCTCCTGTGGCTCGTATCAGAAGGTCCAGCAAAGCTAAATGTCAACACTAGCAAGATAGCGACGGGTGGCTCTTCAGCAGGCGGAAACTTGGCTGCCATCATGACGCAAAAGGCATTGACGTTATCCCCACCCGTCAAGTTCCTCGCCCAGCTGCTCTCAGTTCCCGTTATGGACAACACCGCGTGGGTGACGAACAACGACTCGTACCGATCGTATGAATTTGCGCCTGCTCTGCCAGCCCTCAAGATGCTCTGGTACCGCAAACATTACCTTCCTAACGAGCAGGACTGGTCACACCCTGAGGCGAGTCCATTGTTTTATACCGGAGACTGGTCTGCGTTACCACGAGCTTTGATCATGGTGGGCGCGTTGGATGTGTTGCGCAAGGAAGGAGAGCAATATGGGGAGAAACTGGAGCAAGCCGGGGTAGAGGTGGATCTGCAGGTAATGAAGGGAATGCCACACCCGTTTCTAGCAATGGACGGGGTGTTGTCGGAGGGGAAGAGGTCAATCACATTGATGTGTGACCTGTTGAAGGAGGTCTTCTCGAAGTAAGCAGATCACCCTAGAGGTAGACAGCATGTTAGTACAGGTTGAGAGCCAGCCAGCAATGACAGCGCGTGCCCAATGGCTAAGATGCAAGTAGCAACATACCCTAATGTCTTGATGTTCCTGAGACGGTCAAGCAGCATATGCCAGAAGTTAGAACAATCAGACCTAGGGGACTCAGTATTTCATAACTACTACTACTGACTCGAGTTGGCATTCAGCTGGGGATTTCAGATTCTTTCACTCCAGTCTCCAAACGACCTGGAGAGTTGAACGGGCCACGGCACTTTCGTTCTAGTGGTAACTAGTTCATGACGCATTCGGCCGGCACCGTTATATTAACAGTGTCCTCGGGCAGCCCGAGATATTGCTCGCTTAGAATTAGATGATAAGAACCACGCTCTTGCCCGTACTTGCGTAGATTGCGCTGCCAGGGTATGTTCAGGTAATTGCTTAGCCAAGACTGTATTGATGAGGGTGTTGAGCACCCTTCAGGGTTCATTTCTGTGTGAGTAGCCTCACATGACTCTTGCAGGTACGACCTCGACCTCGACCAAGACTTCGTATGCGTTTTCCAGGGGAGCACATGGCCGTTGTGAGTGGTTTGTCTCGCCAGTGGACACAGGGGAATTTGCGCCTCTTCCGCTAGGGACCGGAATCCGGATGCACACTCACAGTGGTAACTTTCAGCCCGACTATGATAGCGGGGTTCATCGCTGAGCACCTTACTATTGCGGAATTTCCGAATTTCGAAGGGACTGTTGCCTCATTCTACTGTTGCCTGCCTGGCTGTGTCCACTATACAAGCATCACAACGTCGTCGATGAGTTTTCTACAGCAAGCTTTTGCCTGAAAGGGCGAGCGAATCGTGCGCTTGAAACGGAGGGTTGGCCAAGTTAGGTAGAAGTCTGGACTCTGGAACAGGTGGCACTGTCTGCCTGCGTTAGCGGCCATTGTATAGACCCAATGAGGCTCAGAGCCAATTTCCCACGAACGGGGCTGAGAGTCTAGGGTCCAATAACAGCGGCCCGTTGGGGAAGTGCGATGTTATCACCAGGCTAAGACAGGCGCTAAAGGAGGACCCTCCGGTTAGCGAGGAAAACAGACGCCCGAGTTCGGTTGGTCACAGACTCACAGACTCACCAAGGCCCTCCACCGATTCCATGGGTGCCGGTTATCCAGTCCATACAGAACTAAATGTAACCTCACCTAGCTCGTCGTTAGTACCAAGTGCCTGTTCAGCTGATTCAGAGGATTAGTTCTGTACACTTTGGCAGGGCTATCGGTAGTAACCCAGCAGTGAGCTCAGACAAGCATGATGATGCCATCAAGGATTCAAGGACTGCCGATCGGATGATCCGGGTGAAAACCGAAGGGCAGTCGAACTCAAGTCACAATCAGCCAGACGAACGTTGTTGACGCTAAGAAGCGGAACGAAAAACATGCGAGGGGCTCGCTGTCACCTGATTGGTGTTCCTGAGGCAGGCGCCCGCGCTAAGCTCTTTTGGCTCCGCGAAATCTCCGGGCTCATTTGAGCATCAACCTGGTCCTCGCCAGCATTTCAAATTCCTCCTCCCCCACTTCGTCCACTTCGTTCACACCAACCACTTCACTAGCTCTAGCGAACCATCCTTCCAGGAACCACGACCAGGGCCAGATCATGGTCAGGCTTGCTGTGGCAAATATGGGCTTGAAGCCGTTCCCTGAACCGTAGTAGCCATGGCTTTTTTTGCATCCACAAGGAACACAAACTGTGTTATATCTGGGCTGAGGATATCCAAACAGTACGCTGTACATAGCTAACGCTTTCGATCAGACCAGTCAATCTCCCACCATGCGGTTTGCGGCTCTAGATGCGCTCGGGGATTGTCCGTCTCTCCCGCTCCACTTAAAATAGAGGATCCAAGGATGCTCGCTTCTGACCCAGAGCGCTATATCAAAAAAGACTAGAACATGCGATTCTGCCGGGTCCAAGTGATCCAACGAAAACAATCGGCACTCAATAATTCATCCTCTTGGAGACACCGAACCCTGGCCAAATGGGCCTTGGTGTGCTGTGCCGCAGACTGTTTTTCATTTCCCAGGGCAGAGGCTTAGCACAACCCTGATATCATGGCTCCTGAACGCTGGTCCGCCAGGCCAATAGCCTTGCGGCTCTGGATTGGTCCAGAATTGCAATTTCGCGAAGAATTAGCACCCATATATTACCTGCTCTTCCCCTGATAATGTAGTTGTCCTCGCCAGCCTTCCTGTCTTTCGTTGTAGCGGCCGTACAAGCAGACATTTGTCTGCGTCCTTTCTTTGTTGAGATCAATCTCCACTGGCTATAGCCAGCAGTCATTCATTCAACCATGGCCGGAAAACTTCTTACTCTCGTTTCAGTTATCTCGGGGCTCGCCTCGCTTGCGTCTGCTTTTGTTCCTGAGGCCAAGTCCAATGTTGCTATGTACTATGTAATACAAACTTCTCCCTAAGCAATGCCTGAACGCGCCATGCTAATGCCGAACTAGGGTCAAGGATACAACCAGCCTCGCCTTGCGGAGTTCTGTCAAGACCCCTCGATCGACATCATCAACATCGGCTTCATTAACCGATTCCCCGAGCAGGATCCTCTGACCGGTTTGCCCGGTAGTGACTTTGGAAACCAATGCTGGGCCGAAACCTATGAGGTCAATGGCATTCCGTCCAATCTTTACTCTCATTGCCTGAACTTTGAGGAAGATATCAAGGCTTGCCAGAATGCTGGCAAGAAGGTCTTCCTGTCCCTCGGTGGTGGACATCCCACGTACTGGTTCAACACGATCAAGGCCTCCACCGATTTCGGCAACTGGCTCTGGGGAGCATTTGGTCCTGTGACTGACGCTTGGGAAGCCGCCGCTAGCCCTCGACCTTTCGGTAATGCCGTCGTCGATGGTTTTGACTTGGACATCGAGTACGGCGGTAGCTTGGGTTACGCCAACCTGGTCAAGGTCCTGCGGAAGAACTTCGAAAAGGACGCTGAGAAGAAATATTACATCTCTGCCGCTCCTCAGTGCCCTATTCCCGATGCGCAGCTTAGTGTGGCTATCAGGGACTCGTTCATTGACTTTGTCTGGGTTCAGTTCTACAACTCAAACCCTTGCTCCGCTCGTGACTTTGTTGCCGGCACCAAGAACGGCTTCAACTTTGATCAGTGGGTGAACGTTATCAAGTCAGGAGCCAACCCTAACGCAAAGCTCTACATCGGCCTTCCCGCTAGCAAAGCTGCGGCGCAGCCAGGATTCTACCTGACGCCCGAAGAGGTCAAGCCCCTGGCGAAGAAGTACATGAACAAGTACCCCGACACTTTTGGTGGCATCATGCTGTGGGAGGCTACGGAGTCTATGAACAACGAGATCGGTGGTGTAAGCTACGCTGCTAACATCAGGGACATTTTGTTTGACCTTGATCCCAACCACCCCACCCCGACTCCTACCCCTACTCCTACCTCAACCACGACCAGCACGACTACGACTAGCACCTCGACCACTACTAGCACAACGACGACGACCACCACCTCGACAACCACTAGTACCTCGACTTCGACCAGCACTTCTACCACCTCGACGAGCACCTCTACCAGCACCAGCAGCAGCACCTCCACCCCCTCCCCTACTCTGACCGCCACCTCTACTAGCACTTCTTCCACGGAGACCTCAACCTCGACTTCCACCAGCGAGACGTCAAGCTCTACCAGCACGCCGATTGTGTCCGAGACTTCTTCCCACACCCCTACCCCCTCAAGCACCCCGTCGGCTTCCCAGACCAGCACTACTGTGTCCTCAAGCTCTACTGAGTCTAGCACATCTACGACTACCTCGACAAGCTCCACAACAGCCAGCAGCCACATTCCTAGCACACCTGGTGTCCCGCCAACTTCAACAAAGACCACGACTACCGTGACAGTCTTCCCGACGCCCCCTGGCTCGTCTAGCCCTATGCCGTCCTCTAGCGCCGTCCACACTGAGACCTCTCAGTCAAGCTCGACCTCCGAGACCGTGACAACCACATCCCCCACGAGCAAGCCGGTGATCCCGACAAGCACTGCGTCCCACACAAGCTCTGCTTCCAGCTCTACCACTACTCCCGTCACCCCCATCACCCCCAGCACACCGGGAGTGCCAACCTCGACTCCTTCTGCAACAACTTCTCCTGCGCACCCAACTGAGACTGACTGCGATGAGGATGAGGACGAGCCCACTGCCACATCCCCTGCGCAGCCCACCGAGACTGACTGCGATGAGGATGAGGATGAGGATGAGCCTACTTCCACGACCACCGCACAGCCCACTGAGACCGACTGTGATGAGGATGAGGATGAGCCTACTGCCACGAGCACCACTCAGTCTACTACCCAGTCCACTAGCGAGACTGCCACCCAGTCTGACACTGACTCCAACCCCAAGCCCACGACTGAGCCTACCACTCAGCCCAGCGGTACCGGAACAGTGACTGCTCAGCCTACCACCACTGAGCCTGCTCTGACAACAACGGTCATCGTTACCTCGTACACCAGCATCTGCCCGACAGGTTTCACCACCATCACCACCACTCTCACTTCGACCTACTGCCCGTGCACACTCACGCCCACGGCCACAGGCACAGCCACCATCACCAACCCGGGCGCCGTCGAACCCACCACCACCCCGGACATCCCTGAAGGCTGGACAACCACCGTCACCGTCTGCACTGTCTGTGCTGCCACCCCCACCACGGTGACCCTCACTCTCCCTCCCGCAAGTTCAACCGGCGAGACCAGCCCCGTGAAGCCCACCGATATCCCAGTCGGCGAGGTCCCATCCGGCGAGAACCCAACGAACCCCGGAGCTGACTCGACCACCACCGTTGTCGTTGTCCCCAGTCAGCCCCTGATTCACACCCCTTACCCCTCCTCGACCTTCCATGTCTACCCATCCACTTCCCCGGTCCCCACCGCTCCCAGCGGTACCCAGGGAGGCGAGGCCCCCGCTTTCACCGGTGCTGCGTCTCGCATGGTCAAGGGTCTTTCCAGCGCCCTTGCCGTTGCCGTCGCTGCCCTCGTTGTGATGTAAACTAGCCATTTAGCCTCCTTTTCTTCCTTCTTCTTCACGACTGACGCTGTATGACTTCGGTCGTACCAGCGTCACTTTTATTTATGATCTTCTTTATATAATGTTTGAAGTGTGCGACGTCCATGTATCGATATATCTATAAGCTTTATACTGCTCGTTCAAAATGTATAGAGCTAATATATATAGTTAGGTGCATATTCACGGCTAGACCGGAGCCTCTAATCTTCGTCAATTAAATGTACTCGTTGGAGCTTAATGTTGTATCGCCTCTCCCGACTCAATTAAAATCCTTGATCGTCGATTCGCAGCTACACAGAAGCGAGATATCTATTCTGGACCTTCAATTGTTGCGCGGGCTCTTCTTTATCATTGATCCCTTTGCCTTCCCCTCCTTGTCTTCCTTTTTGCTTCGTCACCCCTCAAGACAACTGTTTCGTTACTTCGTTACTGCATCAAATCTAACCAGCGCTCAAGAACATTCCAGACTCAGCCCTATACAATATATACTCGCCTTTACCAATATCGTTACGCCATTCATCACTCCGTCAAGGATGACCGTCACGCTCTCGGGGTTTCCAACCCCCCTGAACGCTACACGGGGGAATGGCCGCCAAAATTTACACGCTAGATCTCCCAGCACTCGAGCTCAAACACGTCAATGTTTGGCGACCACCTCTTCCGACTTCACGGGGTTCTTCTTCCACCCACACAATCCATCAAGCCACTCCTCAACAGCATTCTCCATCTGGCCCTTGAGCCTCAAAGCTAACACCTCTGTCGCGTCTCTCGCCTCGGCCTTGTCCTTCTCACTCTCCTTTCCCTTTTCCGCTTCTTTGCCCGCCCGCTCTTTATACTCGGTATAAAAGCCCTCGATCTCGCCTTCCACCGCACCTCTCTCGTCTGACGAGACGCGTACGCTACCAGCATACCTCTGCTCGGTCCTCGTCTGCAAGTCATTGATCTCTGCTAACGTCGGCAGCAGCGCCACAAAAGCCGGTAACGGCGGTAACAACCCCATAGAAATCCAATCAAACCCTTCCAGACGACAGATCTTCTCAATCGCAATCGTCGCATCGATAATCCCCTGCGTTCGCTTCTCGTTATTCTGGCGCAACGCATGCGGGACAGGCCCCTTCGCCTTCGTCTGCAGCCAGCGGGAGATCTTCGTAGCGATAATTTCCGCCAGAGTCGCATACACTAAGACAGCCAGGAACGCAAGCTGCATGTACCCATGCATATTGACCATGCAAGCGATCGAGGAGAAAGCCGCCAGCGCCCCAGTCGCCATGTACGCCCAGTGCAGCGACGACTTCTTCCAATCTGGGTCGTATTTCCACGTTGTGCGCGCCCAGGCTTCCATGTTCACCTTGGGGCCCTTGAAGATCACCGTCCCGCCTTCCGGTCTCTCGTACGCGGCGTACCGGATCGACTTCTCATCTTCGATCGCCGGTGTCGAGACCTTCACCATGGGCTTGAATGTGATAAGCGCCGACGCAATCCAGTGGCTCCCGTAGAGGAAAAACAACGTAAACGCCCACACGTCCGCCGCCAGAATCCCAATCAGCATAGCCGCAAGGATCATGGCGCCGTTGACCAGTATCAGGAAATACAGCGTCAGCCGCGCCGTCAGCCACCATCCACGCCCAGGATCCTTCCTCAACCGGTCGTGCGCCAAATCGGCTAGCCGCTCCAGATCGTCCTCCGATTTCCCCGTCTCGTCGATATAGATAACCATAAAGTCATTTCCGGGGTTCCTCGCGCCGGGCCGAAACGAAATCAAACTCGTCAGCCACACATTACTGAAATCGAGCGGCAGCTCGCGGAAGACAAAGTTACTGCGGACTGGGATCATGGTGATGTATTTTGCGCACATCTTGATGGGCGCGGAGAGCGATTGCGATGGGAGGCCGGAGGTGACGTACTCGACGAGCATGTGCATGGCCGGGAGGGTGCCGCCGACCATGCTCATGTGCGGCCAGTGGAAGGTATCTTTGTCGAATTGGACGTAGAGCTTTGCGGCGCTGGCGTCGGCTCGTGGGTTTGGGAGGACAGCGGCAACGCCGAGCGGGTCGAAGGAGACGGTTGTCTCGTCGCGGAGGGTCGCTTGCGGGCTTTCTGAGGAGAAGGGGTATTTGGCATCGGCGAGGGTTGCGAATGTTATGGCGAGCCATGATCGCGTGGTGGAGAGTGAGGGCGCCATTTTTGTGACGGATGCCAGATGCCGCCGTCGTGTGGGGGTTTAGGCGGCTGCACCTGAGAATGCTGTTCTAGGTGATATTCACGTCAGGCTGGATTGAGTGTCAAGATTGGTGTCGCATGTCGAGACAATGGAAGGCTGGAACTTTGTCATGTTTGTCGACAAAGACCAAGTCATGCAGGGCGGGTGAAGTGGGTTAAGCAGTGCGGCTGAGCTGAGCTGTCCGAGTAGTTCGACCCATCACGGGAGGTTAGTTAAGGAAGAGCTTCTGATTGGACGAGTGTTGGGGGCTCGTATCTGAACCATGGAATTGTTTTCCAGGAACACGATCATTCTATATGGCCATCACCATGGTATGTGGTTTGGTACTCGCGTGAGAGAATCATGGATGGACTGGATAGTGAGCAGACAAGTTGCCTCCCCTTAACGAGTTCGTGTCTAAACAGAGTTTAGCTCTCTAACGCAAGCCAACACTACCCTCTTGGATGCTTGGTTGCATGTGTTCGGATGGTGAAATGGGCATACCAAGCGGTAGGCTTGAATAATAAAATAAAAGTAAGTTTCAGGCTACAAATGCTCTGGTACCGGCATACAAGTATCTCGATCTGAAAGACAGCACAACAAGCTAGAAGTAAAGCAAAAGCATACCACGATAAACAAGATGCTCGCTAGTCGCTGATTTGCTTCGAAGGAGTTAGAATGATGCAAAGAATCCGTTGAGCGCCGCCGGATGCCCCTCTATCGACCAAAGCCAGCATAGCTTCGCCGCGATCATGACGATAAAGCTAGCACTGCTCTCTAATGCCCTAGGTTTCAACAGAATCAGACCAATCAAACCATCTCATCACCTATTAGCCCGAGTAGCACTCTATAAAGCTCAATCCAGTCCACCGTACCGTCACCTCCCTCCAAAACATCCCGATGAACGCGCCTTACAACCTCTGAGAACGGTATCCCCAAGTAAACAGCACAGCTGCAAATCAACGGTAGCCAGAAGCGATTATACGAGCGGACCAGTGTTGTGGCCGCGTATATCTCGCAGAGCTCCTTCGCTGAGCATCGGGAAGGAGGAACGTCGAACTCAGAGATGTCCAGTGCAGACAGTGACGTCCTCGCTCGAATTTCATGAGACAACAGCCTCACCGCAGCATCATAGCTCCTCGGTTCTTTCTCCGCAGCCAACACCGCAAATTCCCTTACTGCAGTTATCGTCTCGATATCCGTGCAGCAGATCTCAAGGACACACCAGGGCCGCTGCAGTATGACGAGCAGTGACTCAACCACTGAGCCGCGACCAACAACGCAATGTTTCTCTAGTCTCGCCGAGTTGATCAGGAACCAGGGGAGGTAGTAGATCGGATTGATCGGTGGCTGGGCGGGGACAGGGAGGGAGGTGAGCTGGGCGGTTTGCGAGGCGTCGAGGTCAACGTATACGGGTAGGGTCTCGCAGACCTGAGCTGCGGCGGTGTTCAGTGCGTTTCTGAAAGCGATATTCGCACCCAGGTTTAGCTGGTGCTGAGCGAAACTCGCGGGTAGGGGCGCGCAGGAGTAGATTGCGAAGGTGTGGGGACCGAAGCGAACGCCCCCGCCATGATCGAGTGTGGCACAGAGGGTGTCGCTGGTAACCATTAATTTGGGCGAGGGTGAGAGGAAGCGCCGTAGAGGTGCTGGGTGATTCAGAACGATCTGAGCATTATGTAGACCGAGAGAGAGGACTTTGGAGAGCAGAGAGGGGGCTGAGGTGGAAGTTGGAGGGGCGCAGCGGTGGTGAAAGAAAGTCAGCCGATCAAGGGCAGATTGCTATCCAGACAGGGCTGCTCTAACCCTAATAAGAACTCGATCCATAACTACTTACTATATCTGAATAGTAGGTTCTATCTATATTATATTGTACACGGAAACTGGAAGCCCTCTAAGTTACGAACCATCAACACCATCAAGCAACATCCCCACCGGCCTAGTATCTTGATCCTCCCAGGAATCCGTGGATATCTCCTCCTCAAGATAATTCTCCAGCTTTCCCTTGATTCCCTCCTTTCCTACTTTCCATGTGCCATCTTGCACAAGTTGTATCCACTTCTCAAGCACCCTGGCGAGTCTCGGATGATGGGACCGCCAGTACGGTGACATCGTTTTCACTTGCCAAACTCGTTCAAACCTTGGGAGTTGTGAGCGTGAATATGGTGAATAATCAGCGGGCGGTCCGATCCAGCGTTTATAGCCTTTTGACGAGGGCAATATTAAACCCACGCCATCCTGCCATTCATTGTCGCCGCCGGTGCAAAGGCCGGCGTGGATGTTGTCTCCTAGTGGGAAGAGGACTGTTGGAACTTCTGTACTTGGCCTCCAGTCTTCGTTGATGTCAAGAAGCTCCATCCCGGGGCTATCGTCCTTCTCCATGGCAGATTCCTCATCATGCTCAGCTACCTTTTCACTGACTGGTCTTCGCCAGCTATCTTTGTCCGCGCCGAATAATTCCAATTGTCGCTGAGCAAGCTCCTCCATCTGCGACATCGACGGAAACACGAGACCGGGAGCGACATATTTGAACTGTGGCTTCCGAGCGCGACTTAAAAACTCTTCCGGAAACCCTAGAAATTCAGGTACATCGTCTGCATTGTTGACGGTGGCTGCTTGTGGCTTCTTCGGGAGCTTGCTCTCCACCAACGCAACATATTTGTCCCACAACCTCAAATCCTCTTCCACATCCTCTTTGGGCGGGTATCTTAGACGCCAACCATATGCTTGTCCCCAGAACGCGTCGTCGTAACTCCCTGGGTGCGCAATACATCGTCGCCGGATATGCGACAGCCACGCCTCAAGGATCTCTTCTAACGGGACCCAGACATGGTCCATATAACGCGGTGGCGTAAAGAAATAGTCATCAATCCAGGTGGCTTTGTTTGTATTCAAATCGAAGACCAGGCCAACAGCTTCATCGGCATCCTCATTGGAAGAGTACAATGTGACGCACTTGTTGTATTCGTCAAAGAACAACGGAAAGTCTTCTTCAGACAAGCTAGACGGCGCGGCGAGACCACCGACATGTGGCGTCATGTGCGCCCATGGAGCACCCACAATCAGGTCGGCCTTGGAGAGAAAGTCATACAAGGGCGAGCCGATAGATCGTCGCAACCCCTTGAGGTTCTCATCTTGGTGGGCGGCCCAGGAATCTGTATATTTGGTGACATTTGCATTTTCAAAGCCAGGTGCATGAGCCACCTCCTGCACAATCGCATTATGAAGCTCAGCACAGCGATCGACGTTTAGTTTTGTGTAAGTCACTTTTCCAGAGTACTGTGCGCCAGTGCCGGGGTCCTGAATCTCGTTGGTCCACAATGCATTTTGTAGCATGAAATGCACAACGATGACAACCAACAGACCGACAAACACAACGGGACTGTCTCGAGTTGCGCGCGACATGGTGAGAGATTTCTGGGGTCAACCCCCTGAGTGGGAAAATGGAGGCATTTTATGGGCTTCGGACAAGCGCCTGGACCGGGTCCTTGGCGTCGCTTCGCTACCGTATTGCTGGGTTCCTGAGGCTAAACGAGCGACCATCTAACTACTCATCAACAAAATGGCAAATGGAGTATTCAGGCTCGCAGATCTTCCCACGGAGATCTGCGACATGATTCGTCTCGAGTTCTATGAGACCGAAGATCAGATGAACTTCTCCCTCGTGTGCAAGCGATTCCGCGAGCTCTCCATCTCATCCCTCTTCTACAGTGTCAGCTTCCCATGTTCCAAATATGGCCTCGAAAGCCTTCAGCAGTTCGCTAACTCCAACCTCTGTCATTGGACCATGGACATGACCTTCTGGATGCCCATATTTCTCAAGCCCAAAGTCCTTGACCTAGAACACTTCCTGTCAGTCATGATGACACCCGAAGCAGTCGCTGACATTGAGGCTAGCGACGGCCCTGATAATGTCAGACCCCGCTTCGAAGGCCTACATCAAGTCTATCGCAAGCACTACGAAGACACCCGAGAGATTGTGAACAGCGACATAGAGCTAACAGCACTTTCATCAGCCCTGCGGGGCTTACCCCGCCTCACGGACCTAATTTTCGACTTTACCAAAACACTGCATGCGGGGTGGGAACATCTATACAAGTGGAGAGACCTGACATTGCGAAGAGAAACATTTCAACATCACATCCCAATCCTCTCCCGCGCCCTCTCTGACGCAAATGCTGCTGGCCGACGCTTCGAGTCTCTCCGTCTAGTTGGCTTTTCACTCACAGAAGAAGACCACGACTCCTGGGCTGATTCGCCCGAGACATTCAACACAATCAGACAGAGCCTCAAACAGATGTTTGCCGACATCGGTTGTATCCGAATCTCCAGAAGCCCAGCGGTACTCCGACTATGTAGCAGGGATTCTTGGACTGTCACGCACATTCAGCTTACGGCCCTAGATATACCTTTAGAGATCCTACGCGAGTTTCTCACGCATCATGTGGCGTTGCGTGTTGTGGGCGTTTATCACGTCTGGATTGGAGATCCACCGCATGTGGGTGACCTGTTGACGCCAGAGAAATTTGTGGAGATGTTTAATCGGCCTGCGGGTGACGAGGATAAGGGTGCTACCTGGAGGAAGAGACCGCATGATTGGCTTGTTTGGGAAATGGAGAAGGTTTTGCCTCTTGAAGAGGGTTGAGTTGCTCTGTATAGGATTACGGACCATCTAAGTCGTGCCACGCAAATATACCGACTGTGGGCTTTTACAGTCATGGATGAAATGCTTACTCTCACTAAACTAAAACTGATATTCATGTAGTTTCCCGCTGACTGCCAGGGAGCCCACTTCACGTTTCTATGCTTTCCCCCCTTACTACTTACTATGTATTTTTATATACACATTGAGAAGAGATCTCCCTTCCGAGTTTCGAATGACCATGTAAGCGAGTTGTATGTAGTCAAAACCAGATTCGGCTTCAAGCTTTAGAGCCCACAGAAATAAATATAGCCCCCTTGCTCTATATGCCCTTGAAATAAGCGAACATCCTGCACATAAACAACAATCATTGTTCCTATTCCTTACTGTTTGGTTGACCAAAGCCAAGCTCAGCCAAGCCGGGACGAGCCGAGCGAGCCGATTTACCCGGATGTTGGATCTGGAGGGGGTTCGAAATCCATGCGTCAATATCTGTCAACTTCAAGGAGATCGAAGATTCGATTTCTGGAGGGACTCAATATAGCTTGAAGCTTGAATACATTACAACATCAAGGCTGTCTGTCCTCTTAATGAGCTCATTCTCTAACTTCCAGATGCATCGCCATCCATCCCGATTCTCGAGGCCTCGAAATGAATCTGCTTGAACTAAAAAAAAACCAGAGTTACATACAATACTAACTAGCCCTAATTAACTATCTAGTATCTACTATCCTGATTCTTCAGCACTTTACCCCTGACTGATTGACAATGATTACCCCCCACTCTGCGGAACCCGCGGGTTACAATCGAAACAGAGTCGCAAGTTGCAACTAAGACTAAGCCTGAGACCCACAGCTTAGCAGAAGCTTAGAAGAATAGTGGCCATTCTTCTGTGCCTATTTTTGTTTCAGCGAGATTATGACGAGCGCGCTATTTAGAGCCCTGGATGGAGTACTTAAACCTCTTATCGGGCGCATATCTCGCCTCCTATTTTCCTTGAGATCCGAATCTTGAGCTTTGAATTTCTTCTTACCTTGCTACCCTACTCCGTACGGTACGTACACTCAAGCGATTACGATTTCTTTTCTGGCAGTGCCTGAAAGCAACAAAGAAAGCAAATATGGGCTTTCTCGGCGAATTAATCGAAGGCGTTATTGAGTCGAAACTCAATTCCAATTCTCAATCTCAATCCCAACCTCAACCTCAACAGCAACCCGAGCCCGGCTACGGAGGTAGCAGCTACGGAAATAACAGCTACAGTTCCACCCCCCAACCGCCACAAGCCCCTTACCCCTGGGTCCCTCGCTGGGATGACCGCGATCAGCGCTGGTACTTTCTCAACGAGCAAACCGGGCAGACGAGCTGGGATGTCCCCGTTTCCACGGGGTACGGCGCTCCACCTCCCCAGCAAGGGTACTATGATGGTGGATCTCAGGGGGGGTATTATGAGCAGCAGCAGCAGCAGCCGGTAGAGGAGAAGAAGGATCATACTATGTTATACGGGGCGGCGGGTTTGGCGGCGGGAGCTGTGGGAGGCGCAATTCTGATGCATGAGGGGGAGGAGATGTGTATGTTTCTCTCCATCTTGATGCTCGGTTTGTGTTGTAACTTAGGAGGTTTAACTGACGGTGGATTGCAGATGACGGCTTCGAGGAGAAGAAAGATGATTTCGAGCAGGGGGTGGAGGACTTTCCTGAGAATGCGGCGAGGTGGACTGGGGAGGCGGTATGTCACTTACCATGCGCGATGGTGTCCTGTCTTTCGCCAGAGCTTTTTATATCAGATATGCTATGGGCCATGAATCTAACGGTTGCAGGTCGGCGAGGTGGAGCAAGTTCCCGATCGCATTGAGGACGGGTTCGAGGATATCGGGGATAATATTGAGGATGCTGTTCAAGATGTGGAGGACTTTCCTGAAGATGCTGCAGGGTGGGTTGGAGAAAAGGTTGGAGAGGTTGAGCAGTTTGGTAATAACATGGAGGATGCGTATGACGAGGGCAGGGATGAGGGGAGAAACGATGATTGGTAGACTGTAAGTCAGTTATCAGCTACATCCAGAAAGTCACAATATGTCAGTATACCGATAGCGAGATCAAGCTTCACTGGCGTTCGCATACTCCGGCAAACAGTGTGGTGTTTGCAGAGCAGAGGTTGATTGTTCCAGTGAGCCACGGTCCGGGGAAGAGCTTCCCCGCACGTGCCCGGACCTCGGTTGCGGAGATTCCAACAAACACGTATATACAAAGCTCTCTTTACCTTCATGTAGATTGCGCGGTCTCTTGTTACTTGATACCTTCACAGAGTGGTACCTGGTGCAGCTGCATACAATGTCCGCACAACTACCCCTTGCAGGTGTCCGCGTCGTCGAGCTAGCCGGTCTAGCACCGGGTTCGTCTGTCCGTACCAGAGATGACTGCAAGGTACTGACTATCTGGCAGGGCCGTTTGCCGGACTGTTACTCGCAGACTACGGCGCATCAGTGCTGCGCATCGACCGACCCAAGGCCATCAGTGGCGACCAGCTCACCCGCGGCAAAACCTCCATCAATCTTGATCTGCGAAACCCCGCCTCCCACCGACTGCTACTTGATCTTCTCTCCAACGCCGATGTCCTCATTGATCCCTTCCGTCCAGGAGTCCTCGAGCGTCTTGGCCTCTCACCTAAGGATGTTCTTTTGAAAAAGAACCCGCGACTGATAGTGGCACGCATGACGGGTTTTCGCCGGGATGGAAAGTATAAGGATATGGCCGGTCACGATATCAACTACATTGCCGTATCCGGCGTGCTTTCAATGCTAGGACGCGCTGGAGAGCGACCCCATGCACCAGGGAACATCCTGGGCGATTTTGCCGGCGGGGGTGCCGTCTGTTTCCTAGGCATTCTGCTTGCGCTGCTCTCACGGACAAACACCGGGCGAGGCCAAGTCGTCGAAGCTAACATGGTCGACGGTTCTGCGTTCTTGGCGTCAATGCCGCGGTTGAACTTGCAGACACCACTCTGGGGCGGGCCACGAGGAACAAACATGCTTGATGGCGGCAGCCCGTTCTATGATACCTACGAGACAAAGGACGAAGGCAAGTATTTCTCGGTCGGCGCGTTGGAGCCGCAATTCTACGCAGCCTTGATTAAGGGCTTGGGGTTCCAAAAGGGCGATTTACCATCGCGCGACGACCGTGATAACTGGCCTGCGCTCCGGGAGGCGTTCACTAAGCGCTTCAAAGAAAAGACGCGCGCAGAATGGGAGGCCATTTTTGACGGCACTGATGCGTGTGCGGCGCCGGTGCTCGAGCAGTCTGAGTTGCAGGAGGCTGGGTTTGAGCAGCGTCCGATTGTGCATTTATCTGATACCCCAGCTCGGTCGATCGCGTCTGATGACGGAGGATGGACTGGGGGACTCCTTACGCCAGGCACCGGCGGCAAGGAGACGTTGAAGGCATGGCTGGGATGGCAGCAAGGCCGGGATTATGATGAGAGCAAGGATGGGGCGTTGGTGCGAACGGATAGCAAGTCAAAGCTGTAAGGTACCCCGGAGTATCCCCGAGTAGCATAACGATCATGAACCTGAGATCCCGAAAATGTTGAATGTATGTACGGGGTACGGACTCCGGAGTATGCAGCCCAAGTTTTACCGGTTCGGACGGGGATCCACGGTCCGACTGAGACAGCGCAGAACCTCTGTCCCCCCTTTTCAATGATGATTCGCCCAACTCCAAACAGACTGGAGCAGATGAAGACAGGGCTGAGCTGAATTTGAATGTCTCAGATCGCAAGCAGCCAAACGATGAAAGTAACGGTTGAAGCAGGGTTGCAACTTTGCACGAGTTGTTGGCGCCAAATCCGGAGCGACAATTCGATGTAACTTAACCGCTCACCACATGCTGGCTTTGCAGCGAGATCATTCGCTGTTCATGTCAAATGTTCTTTACTAGCGGCAGTTCAGTTACTAGCGCTAATCTCAGAAGAGGCTTCAAATGCTCACGTCATGAGTTTGTTGCAGTCTCCTGGCTTTGGCTGAGAAAGCATGACATTCAAGTTCAGCACTGGTAATTCTTCGGCCGAGCGGTGGCTTTACGGCGTACGCCGTTAAGCCATCTTCATCAGGCCATGACAGCACTGAGCACGCCCACTGCGGTTAATATGTGATACCGGACTTTCCGGGCATATAGTGGGGATTAACGTCATGATCGAAGTCAAAGTAAGGAAAACATCCACTTGACTTGGAGACCGAGGGATCAAAGATGGAGATGAGGGAACGCCGGTATGGAAATCAGGTACAACTTCCTTGGACCGTGTTCCTAGCGTCCCGTCACGTACTGTAACCCCTGTTCTGGAGCTGTAATCACGACCTCGGGAGTCTTCCACCTGCAGAGGGTCAGGCCTGTCTCAAGCCACTGGTGACAATTGGCGCAGCATTATTATCCTTCATTTGAATGCATCTTTTGTTGTCTCAAATAGTGAGGGCTCAAAAGTTGAATCTGAAACATACAAGCAATGATGAAGTCACATTTGATCATTACGCCAGGATACTGTGGAGTGGTGATTCATATACCCACCGCACTGCCACAGATCAAAATCCTCCTCCATTCAGATGCTGCAGTGTAATATGGCACGTGCCATATGTGGCTGTGCTAGAGCTCGTATTCGGCCGCACTGCACTGAGACGACGGGTGGTGGTATCTTTAGGACGTACGGTACAGTAAACGATACCCATACACAACCATACCCTATCAATTCTCTCTGCTTCTTTTCTCCCTGCTTTTCTGCCAGGTTATCTGCAGCAGCTCAGTCCCCTTCCCCTCTTTCTCCCTCAAATCCAGCTGTCCCGGCTCTCTATAACCGTTCTTGAATCCTCTTTGCGCTTACTGGAAATTTGTTTGGCTTGGAGCTGCAATTGCCGGTTCAGATCCTCACATCGCCATTCTTCCGCTCGCATCATCCGCCCCTCCGGTTCAGGTGTGACTCGGGAGCCTTAGGGAGCCGCCGCCGTCCTCGCTCACCACGCCCTCCCTCGACCCTGGGCAACATAACGTCCTTGTCCAAGCGAATCGCCTATTTCCTACGCCACGAACGAGACAAGTGTTCGTGTTCATCCGAACGGTGCGCAGCTGCGAGGCATACCCTGCCTCCTCTCTCCGCCCGCCAGAGTTGCATATTCGATCCTCGTACGACGCAAGTAGTCGCCCTCCTGTGATTGAACCGTTCACTCGTCTGTCTCGCCTGGGTTGTGCTGCAAACGATAAATCTGGCTGGAGGCCCTTTGTAACGCTAGCCTACTGTTCAATATCAACTGGTCGCTAAAAAGCAAACACCATTTCCCACCCAGTGGCGTCGGTTAGGCCTACATGGCCAGTGTACAACTTGAGCCGCCCACCATGACAGACTACCGTGTGCCGATTCATCAGGTACCCTCTCGAAAGCCGGTCGCCGCCCACCCAGGGAATCAGTTTCAAGCTTATCGAAACAATGGATACCCGCAACAACACTACCAGCCTCACCCACAAGCTCAACAACTCTCCCCACACCCCTCAGTCGCTTCGCTCGCTCACAGCCGGAGTCGGACCTCTTCTTCGAATGCCTTGCCATACGTGGCACACCAACAGTCACAGCAACCATACACTACCAGCCCTTCTCCACAACACAGTATGACCGTTCCTCACAACCCTATGGCAAGACGGTTGTCGAGTGCGACCACTTCCACAACCTCCACTGCCAACCACCCCCAGTCAGGAATCAATCAAGATATACGGCGCAGCTCGTCGGGACGGTCTGCAGGCTCTCAGACTAGCTATGTGGCTTTGCTACGACGCCAGAAAGCCACAGTTTGGTGTGACCGTGCGCAACCGGAGGACCCTAGGCTGCGAGCTCAGAAGCTCGTGGATAAAAAGCGAGCGTATCTCGAAGTCCATGGTGCTGGCACCGGGCGCGCGAGTACCCTCGGAAGCGGAAAGGGTAAACACGGCATCAAGGTTACGGATCTCTCTCCCTCTGCCCTCGTCGGTGCCACTGTTCCAGTTCGACTCAGTGCCAACGAAATCGGAGACGGAGATGACGATGCGTCTAGTGAGAGGGGTTTCCCATACCGTCGGACAGGGAGCGGGCGAAGCTCTCTTGGTAGCGGCCATCGATATCCCAGCGGCTATCAGAGAAGCACACCGGGCACAATGGGCAGCAATAGCAGCCCACCGGGTGAGAAAACTGATCTTCCGGGTGTGTCTGAAGACCCTGCAGCGGACAAAGCCGAAGAGCACAATGACACTACTTCCGCCAAGGACGATGCTGCCACAAGCCATAGTCGGAATAGTGAGCAAGAAGACAACTTTGGGACAGTTGGTGATATGGGTGCACCGAGTGCTGCAAATCTCGCGGCCGAAAAGGCCAAGAAGGCTGCCGATATACGGCGCCGTGGTAGTGTGGACGAAAGAACAACTACCATGACCAATGTGCGACTCTTTGTCGCAAACCCAGATTTGAGCGATTAGGCAGTACCGACATCGAGCTCTTCTATTTCATTCTTCTATTGGAACTTAGCCCTCGATTTTGTCTACGCTTGAATATTATCGGATCTTGTTCGCCATATTGATATCCCATCGATTTATCTGCTACCTTGCTCTCTCCGTCTTCCGCCGACTCGACCCTTATGCTCCATCACTCTCACAGAGGCCTATCTGTTCCTTGTACCGATGCTCGGCTTCTTGGTGAATACCCGCTACTACTACCAGTCATTCGCCCTTGCAGTGAAGTCAATGCCACCGGCCCAGTCTGTCCAGTCTGTCCAGTCTGGAAGCGCATTGCACCATTCATCGTCCTGCGCTACTTGTATCCGCATTGATCGCACCTGTCGGAGTTTTGGGTGGCTATGCTTCTACTAATAATAATATCATGTACATACTCTACCTACATAGCAATCTTGAACCATCGATTAAGCCACCGAAATCCAAATTCATGCTCAAGATAATATGCCCATAAGAAGGTGCGGAGCATGAACTCTTGAAATACTGCCACTTTCCACCGCCTTCGCTTTTTGCTCAATTGCATGGTATCACGTGCTGCGGCCTACGCGAGGCATGCGCGTGAGGATCCCAATTAACGCGTCCCTTTGCTCCCAAGGATCGGCCCACTATCCATCCTCGTCGTCGTGTCTATCAGAACTCGAGATCCCGTCCAATCTTTCATTGTTGCTTATAGATGAGTTCACTTCGCTATATTCGATTTGTTTGAATGATTGTTCTCCTTGCTACACTGTTTCTTCGTTGCTTGTCAGTTTGATTGCGTACTGTGAAAGTTGTTTGTAGCACGTTCTCGACGCCCGTTCATTAACCCATTGTTCGAGTCTTTTTTGCGATATGCAAGTTTCCATAGCAATGGAAACAAGCCCAGTGTCGCCGTCAGCATCGGTTCCAGCATCCATACCCCCGTCCAGTCCGTCACCATTTCCTCCGACTCAAACTCAACCTTCGAGTCAGCACCATATACAGCTCTCCCCAGGCCAAAAAAGGTCCATTCATGAGACTGATGCGTCTCCTACCAACCTGAACTCGGCTTCGACCACTACGTACACTGACAACAAAGAGAATCGCGATCATGCTTGCGACCCTAAGAATACTGAGACCATGCACTTGTCAGCGCCTATGTCTCCGCACTCTTCTACTGGAGCGGGAGCCCCGACTGCTCCTAGCACCAATAACAGTATAGGCCAAAATCAACCCCAGGCTGGCACTGGCGGCTTCACTACGCCTGCTGCGAAAAAGAGGAAGTTGACTCCTGCGGAAAAGGAGGCCAAACAACAGGAGAAAGAGGCGAAGGAGCGGCAGAAGCAAGAGGAGAAGACTAAGAAGGATGAAGAGAAGGCCAAGAAAGAGGAGGAAAAGAGAAAAAAGGACGCAGAAAAAGAAGAGGAGCGGAAGAAGAAGGAGGAGAAGAAGAAAGCAAAGGACGAGGAGAAAGCTGCGAAGGAGGAGGAGAGACGCAAGAAGGAGGAAGAGAAGACAAAAAAGGAGAGGGTAGGTTTCTATCATGCTGTCTGTGATTTTTATCTCATGTCGAAACTGACTTCCATTTAGGCTCAAACCAAGTTGAACTCCTTCTTTGCGAAACCCAAGAGTGCTCCAACCCAGAATCCCCCGACCGTCAGCCCCTCGCCGAAGAAGCCATCGGGTGGTGAGACTCCTACCGAACTGACGAACCCGGAGGGCAGTGCTGAGGACTACAAACGAGCATTTCCGGACTTTTTTCTCCAGTCACATACGTATCTTGCACCACCTCACCGATTTCAGAGAGATGCCGAAGCTCTCGCGCACTTGCAGGCTAAAGTTGACTCTTCTCTGGCTGCTGGGTCCACCGAACCACTGGCATTCCGCCCATCTGAGCTCTTTAGAATGATACCCTACAAAAGAAGACGCGGTTGTCAGAAATTGTCGGTTCGGGAAATTTTGCATAAGCTGCAGAGCTTGAGCGACTTGCCAGAAACTTCCGAGGCTTCCTGGAAGCTCCATGAATCTCTCAAGAACGTAAGGATGAAATCTTTGAAGTTTGGCGAAGATGTTCGGCCGCCATACCAAGGAACATACACGAAAGATCTTTCTATGGAAGCGGCCGCCAGGCTCATGCGGAACCCATTCCGCCGTGAGCTTCCGGAGGTCAATTATGATTACGACTCCGAAGCAGAATGGGAAGATGCAGAGGAAGGGGAGGAATTAGACTCTGAGGAGGAGGAGGAAGGAAGTGAAGACGGAGACGAAGACATGGACGGCTTTCTCGACGATGAAGACGATCAATTGGTGAATGGGAAAAGACGCCTACTTGTGGGCGAGTTGGAGCCTGTGTGTACAGGTATAAAATGGCAAGATCAGGGGTCGGATCCTGAGCTGAAGGTCTACAAATTAGAGACCATCCTTCCAACGGTCACACTTCCGATCGATCCGTTTTCAACGTCTTACTGGCAGAAGCCCAAGCAACCACAGCGTTTTACCTGGCTCCCTGTCAAGGGGAACACTGCATCGCAATTGTCGGGATCCCTGGCGGTGCAGGACGGGAACACGGCGCCAGGGGGTAAGCCAAAGCGGACGTTGCCGACTGAATTGCTCAGCGAATTCAGGATGGCTGTAGAAGGTAGTAACCTGTCAAAGACCGGATTGATTGAAGTGTTGAAGAAACGGTAAGAGATGTGCTCTATTCTTGATTTGGACTAAAGCGCTGATCATTCTACCTAGGTTTCCCAAAGTGTCCAAAGGGACTCTCAAGGACACTCTAGACTCGATTGCGGTCCGGGTTGGACAAAAGGAAGTCGACAAGAAGTGGATGTGCAGGTAGACCCTTGCGAACCACGGAGTCTCAACTATTACTGGAGGACCTGAAGAACAGGCGAAGAACAAGCGATGTATCAACTATTCGATATCACTATCCCGTGCGCGATGCATATCCGTATAATGCAAGCAGTTACAATTACTAGCAGCATACTAGCAGCACAACCGGGGCCCTCACCGTCGGACGCATGCCGTGCCTGGTGTTGAGAGGGGCACTCAACGCAGGTCGTCAAGTGTACCCCACCGGTTGAAGCAAGAGGGTCCTGCGAAAAGCAGAGGAATGTGGCGGGGACAAGCGTCTGCGAGGGAGAATTTACCGGACCACCATCGTCGCCAAGCAAGGGAGATTTCGATAGGTTCGAGTGTCATCAAAGGTGGTGGCTTGACAGAATAGAGATTAGTGCAGCAAGTGAACACGTGCAGATGCCATTTATACGGAGTACAGTTAGTATCTACAGAGGAGACATGAATATAATAACTACATCCTACCACCACCACCACCACCACTGTACTTCTATCGCGACTCTCCAGCTGAAGCGAATCTTGGAAGAGGCAAATCGGACGTAAAGATGAGATTGTTTCGTCGCCAGCGATCGTGTTTCAGCGCAAGAAGGAAGAAAAGCGAACAACCAGCCAGACCAACCCCACCAGTCAAGGAGGGCGGGCAACAAATCAGAGGCAGGGGTAGACTTATGCATGCACTGCCAACGCATCACTTCTTCACCCTGTGCGACTGGACAGTGGACGCTGCTTCTCCCTGAGGTCTGCCACTTCAGCTGCCATTCATTCTCATCAGAAGAAGAATAGGTAACGATGCTGATTTATTATTGAAGTTGATTGACAGTCATCATCAGTCAATATGTCAGACGAGACTTGCTCTTATCTAAGAATAATATGGACCACCACTCAACAGGAAATGCGCATACTCCAATAACTTCCAACTTATCCAGACAACTGCAGGTAGTTAGCTATAGCACCGCATATTAACACTGCAGGCGTCCGGTTCGAGTCACCGCCTGCCAGCTCATTCCCCTCGATTTGTTGGCATTCCCAGTCCTGCCAGTCCTGCTACTATTCAGATTCAGTTCGCTCTGCATGTCATCCGCTCAGCTCCCCGCTCTGGACGGAGGAGAAGAATAATACGTTGACTTCTTGCTTTAAACCTTTTATACTGCAGCTTCTATATCACTGCCAATAAGATTCTCGCTCTTCTTTAGCCTCCTCTCCTCTTCCTCTTCCTTCTTACTTATTATTCTCTCTCCCTTTCATCTGCTTCCTAACCCTCTCTGCCCTTTCTGCCCTCCCTGTCTCCCCTCCCTCCCCCATCTAACTACTCCCTATCCCCCCAACTACCATCCCTCTCTCCCACGACCATCCCTCTCTCCCACGACCATCCCTCTCTCCCACGACCATCCCTCTCTCCCACGACCATCCTCACCCTGGAGACTTTTATCGTGTCGACTCCGCCCTTCCGGCTCCCCTTCACCCCGGATCCTCCGCCTCATGAAATCCGTCCGTCGTCGACTACGCCCTCTGTAGAGGAGCCATGCGATAAACGAGCAGGTGTTCCTGCCGCCGCGGCCGCCGACCACCACCAACCTTCAACACCACCAGTTCCCCAGCCAAGCGGTCCACTGCTGATTACTGCCCATGGCAACAACAACACCATGTTCGATGCCCAATCCGATGGTCGTTCGTCCCCCCTGGCGTTTGTGAGCAGTACGTGCCGTCTCTTATCATTGATTATTCATTTTTTTTGCGCCTTTTTGACCAGTCTATTTTGTTCCCCTCCCCCTTTACGGCGACAAGACCGTCATATTTGGGCATGAACACTCGGTTTTTGTCTGCCGCTCTACACTAATTCTTGCACTTCTTGCTGCGACAACTAATTGCGCCTTTGATTCCTAACAAAATTCCCTGCTTTATTATCAGACCTGCTCCCCGCCGCGCTGAAGTCGACCCGATCATGTGAAACTGCACCTCTTGGTGCTGATGCGACTGCCAGCATGTCGCCGGTGCTTTCCTCACGCTCGACCTTGAGTCACAGCACAGGTGAGTCTGGAGACTCGGACCGTTCGAGTTGGCGATACATTTCAACTCCCTTGTCTTCCGAGGATGGACATTCTTCTATTGAAAGCCCCATCGCTACCCCCGTGGAAGAGCGCCCCAAGGTTTCATTCGAGGAGTTGGCCGCCCGTTACCGTCAAAATCAACACAAGCAGGCGCGCAGGAAGAAATTGGAGCAGCGCCTCAATGCGACAAAGGTGTCGCTGGGAGTCTCGGCGCGCCTGATTCGCATGGGCGCTGCTGTCCAACGAGGCTTGGTTGATAGGCTCAAGCACGACGACAAGGCCAATTTCATCACTCTCTATCATACCATAATTGATCTCCAGGAGCCTTGTTCTTTAGCAACCCGGCACCAGATCCATCGGACGGACTTTTTGGAAGATTGGTCAAGTTCTCGCGAGTCTGCCCTAGACCGCGCCCCGGACTTCTTCCTCCAGCTGAGCCCGCAGTCAAGGGCCGATCTTTTGGATATTCTGCAGTCGATCCGCACAGATCCCCAGTTTGTGTTCGAAAGATTATGCAGCTTGACTCCTGCTCAGCTGTCAGCTTTGATATCGTCCTCTGTCTCTTCCTGGGAGGTCGGTGGAGACCCTTCATTCCGCCCTACGTCCCGCTCCAGGAACTCCAGCTTGAATCCAAAACTCGGCGCTGTTTCTGCTACTCCATTCAAAGACCGTGTTCTGGCTTTCGAGAGGACCGACCCTTTGTCTACCCTACTGTTCAATGTTTATGCAACCCCCTTGCACTCGGAGACCCGGGAAGCACAACTACGTTTGAATATGTGGTCCTCTGTTTGCGCGAAGCTTATTGCCGATGGTGCCAGCAGGTCCTACGCGCTCATCGACCATATCTTGACTTTGTGGTCCACAGGCAGTGACTGGAAAGCGAAAGCGAAATTCGAACTCTATCTGATGGATATCCTCCAAACCGGTGCATTCCTCCTGGAGCATGTAGAGCCCCCACCTGGTTTTGATATGGACCCTATCGACCCATTGCGGACGGACGTTGCCGAGGAGTACTTTGCATCAACCGTTGATGCTTTACTTGACATTTTGGATGATACAGATGCAGGATTACCCCAATCAGTTGCACAACTGAGCAAGGCGATTTTGCAGAAACTCGACCGTCAGGAATGTCGTGATCGCTTTTTGGATTTCTTATTTGTTCAGTGGTTCTTTTCTAAATTTCTATACGGAGCTCTAACGTACCCAGAGGTGAGTATCACCGTTTATTTTCGTGCGAACCAAGTTGACCGCGGTACAGGGCCACGGGCTTTTGCTTGATTTTCATATCAGGAAAGACGCGAGGGACAAACTACTCGGCCAGATTGGGTATCAAGCCTATTCACAAGCGCTTGCGGTCGTCCGCTCAATGTACGTGTCAATATTTCATAACTGGCCCTTGGCTCTCCTTTCAAGGATGAGACGCTGACACAGCCAGGCAACATTATGCAATGGCCCGCCCTCGGGTCAGACAGCATATTGAGAACATGCTTGAAAGGGTCATCGACGATTCCAATACCAGGGACACCCTTGTCCAACTTGCGCCACCCAGAGCACTGCCCAATGGACTGCCGTCTCCCGCCGATTTCCTGATGCTTTCTAACGCTGATGTTCTGACGTTGTTGAATTCGCTCTTTCCTAGCGCGCCTTCCCCGGCATACAACTCGCAGTCACCCTCGTCAGGAATCTCCTTATCACCTCTTGGATCACACTCCGATAGGCATGCCGCGTCTGAGTTCGAGCCAGGTTTCTACCGGCCGTCCGTACCACTCTCCCCTAGGACGAATTTCCATCAAAAGACCCTCCCGGCAGATATTCATTTCTTTACCCTGCAGGAGAATACTTTGAACTCCAAGGCTGAAAGGATCCGTATTGAGTTATCGGACCTAGGCGAACATGAATTTCACGCTCACCTAGAACCTCCTTCAGCCGAGGAATGGTCACTCTTTACAGTCTCGCAAGATGGAATGCGGCTAGTCTGGGGTCTATTCTCAGATATTCATCCTGACTCCTTGGAATGTTTGCCCTCGGATGAAGCCAACCCCTCCACCCTCGGAATGGAAGACAACTTTGAGGCACTACAGACAGCAATCGTGAAGCTTATTCAGGACAACCCCGCAGACGATCGTTCTGAGGATGGTCTCCCGGTGCCTCCTGAATCAGCTCGCGCAAAAGCTGTCTCCTTGAGGGAACGGTTCAATCGCGCAATGGCTCACTGTCACCAGAACTCCGACTTTATCGGTGCACACTACTGGTGGAATGCTGCTCGGTTGCTTCGTCGCAGCAACGCCGACTCTATCACTCAGCACTCTGACGATACTTGGATCCTTGAACCCATGCACTCCGCTTGCGTTCGGTCCCTCCAAGCATCAAGATCTGTCATAGAGCGATGCGAAGTTGACTTTGTTACTCTTGACCGCCACACACAACGTCTCCAGAGAACAGTGAAGGACATGATGAAGACAATGACCAGACTTCGAAACAAGATGTGGTACATGACTGATGTAAGAAACTCCAGGCGCTACGAAGAAGCCAAGAATGTCGCGCTCGCTCTCAAGACAATGCCCTATGCCCACAGATACACCCATAACGAACCCCGATCTCGTGGCGGCGCGAGGTCACATGGTGGAGCGTTTCTTCAGAAGCCGGAACTACAAGTCATGAATGTCATGAAGGCTCCAAGTAGTCAATCAGGCCCAACCAAGCTTGCTGACGAACAAGTTGACTTGATTCGAAAATGGCTCGCCCATAACAACATTGACAATTTTTGCAAAGGTGAAGAGCGAATTCACCGTTTCTGTTATGAAGTGGGGACAAGCATCAACCGCTTGGTCGGTGAGACCATGGCGGAAACCCCAGTCCTATGGGCTTCTGAACTGTTCCATAAGGAACGAGCCAAGTACGAAGGCTCCAGCAATCGGAGCTTCCTAAGTCTAACTCCCAGCTTACGCTCGTTTGGCATGGCAAGTGACGATTCTCCTCACTCCACACCCTCTCTGGCCACGTCTATTTTGCGGACGCCAGAGCCGCCACGGCTGAATCTCAAATCATCCTTCCAGAGTATGGACTCTGATCGATGGAGATCCCCGTCGGCCAGCACAGACACATCTTCCATCCTTGGTGACAGGGCCCCATCGACTACCACCGGCGATTCATGCAGCACCTTCTGGTCAACGCCCACCCCACAAGCACGGTATGCGCCAAGCGCATCTAGTCTCTACTCCCGGCCTTCTTCCATGTTTAGTGAGACTGCTGCTCAGCCAACGCGCCGTGCTGACCGCCCGTCGCATAGCAAAACGGCATTTTTGGACGACTTGAGGCGCACGCTAACAAGCTTACTCTTGAGCGATCTGGGCTCACCTGTCTGGAGCTGTGGTACCGAAACAGACGCTTGGTTTGGAAATGTGCTCGATCAAAAGAGGATTCAAGCGCAGATGAGGAAGAGATCTCGCCTCCAACGTTTCTACTCTGAATGCGATGAGCGTTCGGTACGCCACTCCAGCCAGCGCGTCTCGTCTTCTCGGAGAAGTAGGTCCCTTGAGCCTCCTCATCGGGGTGATACTACAGACGGGACCTCCGCAGCTGGTGCGACTGATGATTCAATCGCGGACGCTCCACTCCCGTTCTCGTACGGCACCGTCTTCCGGCGTCTTATCGATGTGTTCTCTCGCCATGGCAATCCGTTTATCAAGCTCGATGCCATACGAGACCTCCGAAGCTTGGTCGTCGCATCACTGACTACCGCCAACGATGATCAAGTTTCGCCTCCCTTAGCTTCAGATTCTGCCACCCGTCGGAGGCACACGGCCGCAATGCGTCGAAAGCGCGATGCACGAAATAGCTTCTCTGAGTCTCATGCCTGCCACCGGCCCGAAACTGACCTCCTCCACCCGCCGATCTCACCTCCTGCTGGATCAGTAATATTCGATTCTCGGCCATCTGACTATTCCGTTCCCACCGAAAAGCAGATTGTGGAGGCGCTGAGGGAAATCATTCTAGACATGATGCCGAAGACCTTGTTCCGCGATCTTCAGTTTATATCAGCCTTTGTCCCCAGCGATACCTTGAACAAGACTGATAGCGGCACAGCCTTCTTGCAGTTTGGACTGGCCGCATTGAGTCTAAAGGATGAAGTTTGCAACAGTATGGTGGAGCTTGCGGATGAGATCGTCTCTCAAGAACTCACGCGCCGGCATCCTCCCAGCACGTACGATGCGCATCCTCGCGCGGTTGACCCGATGAAGGACGCGGCAAACATGTGGATTATCGCAGCGAAGGAAGGGCATTCCGTTGCCCAACGTGAACTCGCGATTTTATATCTCACCCATCCGGAAATCGTCCCACGAATTACCTTACCTCTCACTTTGCTTAGAGACACCTTCAAGGCGGAGATGATGTACCGCCGAGACAAGGACTCAAAATCGGATCCCCATACCATGTGCCTGGCACTACACTGGATGCAGCTGTCGGCTAATGGGGGCGATGAGCTCGCGCGGAACCGGCTTCGAGAGCGCGAGGAGTTTGAATCTCTCGTTTAATATCTCTCATATTCTATTCTCTCTATTCTTTACGTTCTTTCGCTCATCTCTTTTTCTCATCCTTCTTATTGATTGATACCTTCCCGGAGCAGTTGGATTATTACTACTGACTTGTTGTTCCACGTCACTAATCTCGGAGCAGTTATTTTCTTCTGTTTGGTACTATCTTTGGGCTGTATTGTTCTTGACCTGTAGCTGTACTGGGTATTCGCTTCTCGGTGGAGCGCGGGTTGCTTGATATATTACAGCATACACTGGTTCGTTTGGGTGGCACTTTGCTTTATATGCTGGATTACCCATTGGTTCTGCAACTATAACATCTTCAGGCGTTGCTTTGGGATCAATAGATCATTTGCAGTATATCTTCCTACCTATGCAATTGTATGTTCGAATGCCCAAGTAGATTACGACGTCATCCCTGAGCCCCACGTGCCAAATCAGACGAGCCCAAAACAGGTGGTCTTGGCACTACGTCTCCCTCCTGCATCTTTCCCTCCTACCTACCTAAGCACGTTACCTCTAGTCATCTTTCACTTCTGCGGCTGAGACTGTCTTCAACTTCTTTCCCTTCTGGTCATCCGGTCATATGCTCGAGACGTGACCAATTTATCTGATTGCTGCAGTCAGGAGGGTAAGTAGTGAGACCCGATCTCAGCTTCGCGGTTAGACCTCCAGCTGACTCGGGCATGTATATAAACTTAGGTCACCGTGTGCGCCTCAGAACCTGTTTTGCCTGCCGGTAGACTTCGCTTGTCTGTGTCACATTTGTGTTCTGAAATAGAACGAAGTCTTGCGAAGCCAACGAGCTTACCTTCTTCCATCACCCCACCTCCACCAACATGGCGCAGAACACCGACGAGACTCCGAAGAGACCTAAGGGTGAGTTAGACGAAATCGTGAACAGTTGAAAATCAGTCTAACATTGCATTTTTTTGCGCGCTAGGTATTCTGAAGAACTCGAGTTCCCAGCACCACCTCCACGTCTCATACGACGCCCATACCCCTCCTCCTCCCCCGCCCGCCGACACCAAGGACCTTACTCTGCAAAACACCCTCCAGAATGCCGGTCGCCGACCTTCAGCTTCCTCCCGCCGTACCTCACTCGCCAGCTCACACGGTCTCCACGATGACGCATCTCCCCGCCTCAAGTGGGACGAGGCGAACCTTTACCTGACGGAGCAGGAGAAGACTGCCAAGATGAAGATCGATGAGCCGAAGACCCCGTATGCGCCGCACTACGACCCCGCTGAGGACGAGGAGGAGATGCGATTAGCAGATGCCCAGGATAGCGTGATCGATGCGCAGGGTATTGTCGTCGATGAGCTGGATAAGGATAAGAAGGGCTCGCCTCCGAAGAAGAAGTTTACTGAGGATGATATCCCCGAGCTAGAACTTGGAGAACCAGAGGAGGCAGTTACGGAGGGGACACACCTTGGGGATAGCGATCGCATCATGCGCGGGCGCAGCCTGAGTAGTGAGTCCCATCGCAGCGATAAGCATGTTGTTGTTGGTTTGAATGGTACCGGCGAGTCAGATGGCGATGCGCTCATGACGACCGAGGAGGCAAAGGCGAAGCATCGCGAATTCGAGCAGCAGCGGAGGAGGCACTATGAGATGCGGAACATCAAGGAACTTCTAGCGTGCGTTTCCCTCGTCTACTCTCGCATACACGTGATTCGATGAAGTACTAACTATATCAGACACCCCGAGGAGGACGACGAGATGGACGAAGACGATGACACCGACGGCGTCCCACCGCCCATGCCACAAATCCCGCGCCAGTTCTCGAATGGAGGCAATTGATAGACTGACTACTGCCGATGGTAACTTTACACGACTACTTTGCTTCCTTTTCTGCTGTATATCCCCCAGCGCTATTGAACGGTGGAGACGAGACGAGTGACGAATGACGGACTTTCTTTTCAGCATCTTGTGTTATTTACGTTGGCATGCTCGCTTCTAGTTTACCTGATAGACTCTGACTCTATGTCGGGACATTTCTGCTGCTACATTATCAATTCCAGATTGAGAGCGTGGATATACTGCTGTTCTGTAAACGTGCTGCAGTTATCAAAAGTTGGATATCCTGAATCTGCTATCAACAGCAAAATTCAGCAACAGCTGGTTTGGTAAAACAAGAAGGAGTCGGCAACTATATATAGCTCCATGGCTAACTATAAATTGACAGCTTGGCAAAGAAGCTCAGGAGAGAGCTATCAACTCAGAAGATCATCATACGATTTTACTGCAGGAGGAATCTAATAAGAAAAAAACTAGTCGTAATAAGAAGCAACTAAGACTGATAGTTGTCCCTGACTCGAAAGACTAATTTCGGTTGTTCTGGCCAGGAGCTCTGTTTGTTGTGTTCGTTTGTCCTTCTCCTGTCTCTCTGTCTCATCTCTCAACTCCCCAAGGCTCCTGCTTCTCCCTCTCATTTTCTTCTCTTCCTCACCACATCCTTCGCATTCCGTTCTATTAGCCCTTCTATCTCACTCCCTTCTTACTCGTACCTGCTACCATGGCCGACCAGCAGAAACCACAGGACCTGCCTCAGGCGGCTCCTCCTACCCAGGAACACGACACCACTAAGTCCGAGCAGCCTACCGGTACCGAGTCAGCGCCTGCTCCAGAGCCTGCTCCTACAGCTGCTACTCCTGCTACCCCAGCTCCTGCAGCTGCAGAGTCCTCTCCTGCTGTTCCTGAGCCTGCCACTGCCCCCGCACCAGCTGTCGCAATTGCCGAGCCAGCTGCGGCCCCCACTACAGCTCCCGAGCCCAAGTCCGAAGCTGAGCCCGAGCCCGAGCAGCCAGCAGCCGGCGCTGCTGAGGAGGCAAAGGATAAAACCCCCAAGCCGGAGTATTTTACCAAGACCCCTGCCCTCGAGCAGCTCTTCAGCCGTCTACCGACTATCCTTACCGCTACCGGCCACGCGGAGATGTGGGGGGTGCCCCTGAAGCATGACGCTACTGATATCCCCACCGTGAACGTTTTGATTAAATTCCTCCGAGCCAATGCCGGTGATGTCAAACTCGCCGAGGACCAGTTGACCAAGGCTCTCGAATGGCGCAAGGAGAACGATCCTCTTGCGCTTGTCGATTCGGCCAAGAACAGTTATAGTGAGGCCAAGTTTGGTGGCTTGGGATACTTGACTACCTATCAGCGGGAAGGCAAAGGCGATTTGGTGGTGACTTGGAATATCTACGGGGCTGTGAAGAAGATCGACGAGACTTTTGGGGATGTCACTGAGTATGGCTCTTTGCGCTCTATTTGAGATTCTTGCTAATGGTCATACTAGGTTTATCAAGTGGCGCGCGGCTCTTATGGAGCTAGCTGTTTTGGAGTTGAACATGGACAAAACCACTACAGTCATCGACTACGATGGCGAGGACCCCTATCAGATGATCCAGGTGCACGATTACCTGAATGTCAGCTTCCTCCGCCTCAACCCCAACCTTCGCGCAGCGACGAAGAAGACCATCGAGGTGTTTAGCACCGCGTACCCGGAGCTTCTGCGCGAGAAGTTCTTCATTAACGTCCCTGCCATCATGGGCTGGATGTTCGCTCTCATCAAGCTTTTCGTCAACGAGAACACCACCCGCAAGTTCCACCCCATCTCCAACGGCGCCAACCTCGCTCGCGAGTTTCCTGGCCTAGTGGAGAAATTCCCCAAGGCGTATGGAGGTGAAGCCCCTGAGCTGGAGTGCTCTGCGCGCACTGTCGCTCTTAAGAAGGAGTAAATAACCTCTACACTTTGTTTGCACTTCGTATGAAGCTGCTGGGAAGGCTGATTGACTGCGTTTTCGTTTCTTTTATGATACCTCTTAGAATTGTTGTTGCGGTGAGCGAAGATTATTGTCAGACCGTTTGTTTGTTGGTTCTGCGCTGGCTGGCTAGTCTCTTCATAATTAATTTCTAATTGAATACTCTTCTCCAAGATTTTGGGACCACTTTTCAAGATTTCCTCTGTACTCTGTAGTGAAAGAACATGCATGTTTGTATAGATCGACGGCGCGGGAGATCATAAGCCCGTTCGGAGCCGCTCCGCCTTTCCAGCTCCAACACCGCATTCAATCCAAGCTTTCATCTACGTACCCTTCACTTGAGATCCTCACCAATCCTTAATTTACACCGAATCTACGCTCCTTCGAGATGCCCCTTGCCCTCCGTGATTGGACCCATCCCCCAATCTGATCGGCCGACAACATTCTCGTCCAGCAACACCAACCACTCACACGACCTTAACTCTCCAAACAACGAACACCTCAACCCTCACATCTCTCCCCAAACCGCTCCAAAATGTCCGTCTGGAACCCCGACAATATCCGCGACGTCGCCGAATCCGTCGGTATCGTCAACCTCAACAACGACGTAACCGAGAACCTCGCCCGCGACGTCGAATACCGCATCGCGCAAGTCCTCGAAGAAGCCCTGAAGTTCATGCGCCACAGCCGCCGCACCCTCCTCACGACACAGGACATCGCACAGGCGTTGCGCGTACTGGACGTTGAGCCTCTATATGGATATGAGTCGACGAGGCCGTTGAAGTTTGGCGAAGCGAGCCTGGGCCCTGGGCAGCCGCTTTTCTACGTTGAGGATGAGGAGGTGGATTTCGAGAAGCTAATAAATGCGCCGTTGCCGAAGGTGCCGAGGGAGATTAACTTTACTGGTTTGTATACCTCTTGGGCTTTGTAGAGGAGATCGGCTAACGGGGTTCCTGTCTAGCACACTGGCTTGCCGTTGAAGGTGTGCAGCCGTCTATACCTCAGAACCCGACCGCGGCCGACTCGCGGAATCTCGAATTAATGTCTAAAGGGCCAAACGCAAACGCGACGCTGGCGGCTATGAGCGGCAGCGGGAATGTCGCCGTCAAACCATTGGTCAAACATGTGCTGTCGAAGGAGCTGCAGCTCTACTTCGAGAAAGTCTGCAATGCCTTCCTGGACGAGTCGAGCGAGAAATATCGCACATCAGCATATGCGAGTCTCCGCGAGGATCCAGGCCTGCACCAGCTAGTGCCATATTTCGTCCAGTTCATCTCCGAGAAGGTCACGCACGGCTTGAAGGACATCTTCGTCTTAACACAAGTCATGCACATGGCGGAAGCCCTGGTGCAGAACAAATCTCTTTACGTCGACCCTTACGTATGTCACCACCCACAGCCCCTCTTTCTTTCGCTCGTCAACTAACCTTGAATAAAAAGATCGCCTCCCTCGTCCCCCCAATCCTCACCTGCCTCACAGGCCGCCAACTCGGCACAACAACCGACACAACAACGCAATTCGCCCTCCGCGACCTCTCCGCCTCCCTCCTCGGCCTCATCTCCACAAAATACTCCCACTCCTCACACACCCTGAAACCGCGCCTCGCGCGCTCCTGCCTGAAAACCCTCCTCGACCCCTCCAAGCCCTTTGGCGCCCACTACGGCGCAATCATAGGCCTCCACGCCGTCGGCGGCTCCGAAGCCGTCCGTGTGCTGATCCTGCCTAATTTATCAACTTACGGCGAGCTGCTGAAGGATGGACTTGCGGATGATAGTGCGAGACGCCCGGAGGCGGAGAAGGTCCTGCAGGTTTTGCTGGGGGTGTTGGGGAGTCTGAAGGAGGGGAAGGCGGTGCTTACGAATGGGCATGGGGCTGGGATGGTTGGGGAGGAGCTGAGGGCGAGGTTGGAGGGGAAGATAGGCCGGTTTTTAGCGGAGAGGGTGGCCGACGTTGGGGATGGGGGTGTTGTTAGTGCTATTCTGGAAGGGTAAGAGGTGATCCATTTGTTTCTCCGCATGGGGCATTCAGCATTGGCGGGGTGGGGATCAGGGGCTTTGAAGTTTACTTTTACTTTTTACTTAGATTATGATGATACGCTACTTAATCCAATCCAGGTTTCATGGCCTAGTTTGTTTGTTCGATCTTTATCTCGGTGCAGTGGTAGAGTTATACTCCCCGAGTACATGACCACGAGCTTCACCAACTCCCACGGCGAGTTACCGTGCATGATCCGCGCCCAGATCTCGACGGATTGAGTCGCGAGGACACGGAGGGATGGCGGCGTAAATCCATCTCCAGACTCCATCTCCCTTTTCAACTCCGAGATCCAGCTCAGAAGGGGACCCAGGTGTCTCAAATCTCTGAACCGATAATCGCGCTTCACGGATCGTACTCCGAGTCCAAGATAGAAGATTGCGTTCAGATTTTTAGAGCCAGTTATCAGTGAAAAAAGCTTGTGAAGTATCTATGCTAGAGAAACTCACTAGTCAACGTCAACGAACCATCCGGATCACTGTTGTATATATAAGCGGAAGCGAGGAGCGCACTTGATGTGAACGGTAGCGGCCCGCTAGGGTTTACGGATTCCAGGGTGGAGACGGTTGTTGTGCGCCAGGATGTAGTCCATTTTTGGAGGACAGTTCTGGAGTGTTGGTTTTAGCTCTGTTCAAATTTGAAGAGTAGACCGTCTGGTAGGGTGCTTACCGGAAAAGGGATTGGTTAGTTGATGAGGATAATGATGATGATGATGGGATATGTAGTTTCGACGGCGACACATGAGCCCACCTGATCGTTTGGATGAGGCCGTGCATTAGGAAGTAGTTTGCTGCCAGCGTAGGTATGCACCTGTATCCGTCTGTAGGTCCCGCTTCAGTAGAAAGTAGGTTCCTCAATGCATCGTCAAGACTAGTCTGTTCGTGCGGATTGCTCTGTCGGAGCAAACTCCACGTTGTGGAATCCGGTGCGGTCCACTCGGAGCATGAACATGGTAGTTGGAGTTTGTTCTCGTGGCTACATAGTATAGGGGGTAAGTCGAATGCAATACTCTGCAAGCTCAATACGCAGAATGCGAGAAACTTTGCACGCCGCTCTGTTTCTCGCTGAGCCCCGGCTTTCCAGTCTAGATTTGTGGAGTTCGGAGACTCATGTAAGCGCCCTATCTGAGTGTTTGGGCGAGAAGTCCTCGAAGAATCGTGGATCCGTTCTGGAGGTCTTTGTCCTTTTGCCAGGTTGAGAACCAGCTGAGGCAGCGGAGGCACTGTATTTCGTTGGAAAGGGTTTCTGTTGCGGCGGTTTGTTCTGAGTTCGGGTGTAGGCGACTATTTAGGGCATCTGTGTATTATGATAGAACTGCTTTGGCCGAGTAAAATAGCTTGATTGCTGAGCGGCTCTCGTAGCGGTTCATTGCTCCCAGAGCTAGCATAGCCAGAATAAGCTCTGGCGAGCATTCGTCAACTCTGGATGTTGGTGCATGAGTAAACGGCACATGAGGGTAGAAGCCGGTGAAGTAACCAGCTAGGAATCGTGTCAGAGAGTCGCTGGAAGGGAAGGTACATCTAGACCATATTTCGCAGTGTAGTGAGTTGTATAGCCCGACTCTTTGGCGATCGGTATTGATCGGCGGGGCGAAGTGAGGAACTATAAGAGTGCCTTGAGGATGTTAGGTGGGCGGAGCTTGATAGGAAGAGTATATGACGAGACAAAGCTAGAACTAACTGTGGAGCTGGAAGCGTAGCAGGAACCTGATATCGCTGCGGCAGCAATCCACGAGTGTGGGCATCTCTGGGCAGAGTTCCTTCTTGAAAGGCTTGTTAGCTGATACTGGACTGGCGGCCAGGGCGGACCCGTGAAAGGAGTCCCGAGGGAGTATGTGACTATTCCTGCTACGGAGGAGCTTCTCGGAGTGGTCGACGCTGGTTTGTACGGGGTCCACGGTTTGGAATGCACTTTACGAAAATGTGCGCCTTGAGGCCGGGGCAGACGGTTCTCTGTCTTGGTAAATTTCCTTCTTGCTTGCAGCTTGTTTGCTCGTTTATAAACTTCTGAGTATAGGGCTTACCAGTAATAGATATCAGGAACCGGAGGCGTCTCCACTACAGGCCTTATCCTCGCCAAAACCGCCGGCGCAACGACAATCATAACCTCCTCCAGCGACACCAAGCTCGCCCAAGTCAAATCCCAATTCGGCGCGAACCATGTCATAAACTACAAGACCCACCCTGAATGGCCGAAAGAAGCCATCCGTCTTACGAATGGCCAAGGCGTAGACTATCTCCTCGAGAACGGCGGCTCCGGCACGGTCAAGGAGAGTCTCAATGTCGTGAGAATGGGAGGAGATATCTCCGTCATTGGCTTCTTGTCTGCCGCTGAGCAGTCTGAGATGCCGGATGTTGCGGGCCTTGCGCTTGAGAAGGCTGCTGTGATGAGGGGGATCACTGTTGGCTCGAAGCAGCTTCTGGAGAAGGCTGTGCGGTCTGTTGCGGAAAAGGGGCGTCGGTTGCCGGTCGAGAGGGAGTTCGGGTTTTGTAGGAATGAGATTGTTAGGGCTTATGAGTATCTGGCTTCGGGGGTCATGTTGGGAAGATTTGTATAAGGCTGCTGAATAGGTGTGTATAGCTGTAAAGTAGTGTCTAGATCGTACTTATCACTGGCAAGAATGGAGCTTGAGCCATCTGACCTCTTTGTAGTTGAGGTTGCTGATAAAGACACTCGGCATTTGCACTCTTCATGCTATGTAGTAGAGAGAACCGTACTGTTCACTTCTTGCGCCTGACACCTAAGCCCGTGCACGCGTCGATATCTGGTAGTCTGGGTCATGGCGAATGGGGAAAAGTAGATCAGCGTGTCCCCACTCAGATTGGAGTATTGACGTGCTTCCTAGACCAGCCCTCGACCTGGATAGCACTGTCCATTCCTCAACCCCAGGGGAAGGTGTCCCCACTACCCCAGGTTTTGGCTGTGGGGAACAGTGGCTTAACTCCGTGACGGTGACTATAAAGCTTTGCTTGGAGTCTGGCACCTGAGAAGTTGCCAGAGAGCGCGAGACTTTAGTCCAGGGAAACCAAGAAACCGGTGGCGAGTAACATGTTCTACAGCAGAATACTATCATGCCTGATGGCATTGTCTGCAGCAGCAACGGCAGCGGCTGTATATGTGACGCATCCCTTACCTCAATCTGGGGGCAGCGGGCCATTCCCAGCGGCATGTTACCTGATTTCTCCTAGATGGCAGGGCTAATCGGTACGCCAGGCCTACTTCACGGACCCAAGTCTCCCGAGACACACAATCTACAAGCCGACATCACACCTACCACCGAAGCATACTCTCCCAGTTCTCGTCTTCGCCGAAGGCGGCTGCGACAACAATGGAACCAAATTTGAGCCATTCTTGACCAACATCGCATCCCACGGCTTCCTTGTACTGGCGCTCGGGCCACCCAATGGCACAGGGAAGATCTTTCAAGACGCAATGGACGAAGCTGTATCCTGGATTCAGGAACAGGCAGCCAACAAGCAAGGAAAGTATCGAGATGTCGATGCGTCAAAGATCGCAGCCGCAGGCCAGAGCTGTGGTGGATTATTGGCGTACACACAGCGGGCGAATGATGCCGTGAGCTTCTTGGGTATCTTCAACTCGGGTTTGCTAGGGAATACTACCGACGCGCAGGAGAATCTGCCAGAGGAAATGATAATCGAAGAGCCAGAGGCTATCAGGGAGGTCAAGAAGCCTGTCTTCTGGTTCCTTGGTGGAGAGGGGGATGTTGCGTATCCTGCTGTAAGTAGGTGATGTTTGACTGAGGGCTAGTATGCTGACGAAGCGGTAAAAGGGAATGGGCGACTTCAAGAACTCGAAAGGGATTTCAAAATGGATTGGAAACTATCCTGTTGGACATTCTGGAACGTATAGGGAGCCAGATGGAGGGGCATTTGGACTCGCTGCTGTGAGGTGGTTGCAGTGGGTCTTGAAAGGAGACGAGATGGTTTCGAGATTCTTTACCAGGGGCGGTGCGGAGAAGGTAGGGTGGATTGAAACGGACAGCTGGGGGCTTGAGAAGCTGGATTTGTATAGCTGAGGAGGATGATTGGAGAGGATGGATGATCAGCTTGATCTGATCATCTGGGGCTGGCTGAGATATCACTACGTCACTGTTCCTGGCGGAGACCGCCTTCTATTTTTGGTATACTTCCGTGTGACAGGCTTACCAGCGTAAGATGTACCGTACCGGACAGTACCGGAGTTACCATACCTACCCAAACCTGGTAAACTTTCTTCACCACCTCATCGAGTCGTCGAGGCTGGATTCTCTTCCCTGTCGATGTTTCCTTCTCCTCTATCTTATTCCGATATAATCCGTCTCCCCCATCCTCTTCTCATCAATTCAGCACCTGTATAGCCGGTGTCGGATCGAGTACCCCTCTTGCGAGCGCCCAACCTCACTTGTACAAGCACTAGTCACAGACATACGAACGACCGTACCTCTGCCCCACGGCTGGCCCTCAATTTTCTCAGGCCCACAGAAAAGCTGCCAACGACGGCGATAAATAGGAAAAGACTTCACATCCCAGCGCCAGCGACCTCTTTGCCTTGTTTGTGCACCCCCACAGTCTACCTGCTTTCTTTTTCTCTCTGCAAAAATCTCTCGTCGTTGCTAGACCTGAGATTTCTCTCACTCTTGAACCGTCACCGTCAATCTTGTTCGAGCAAGCAAACATTCAGCAGATGTCAACAGCCGTGGCGTCTCGCTCCGTGCTCTTTTAAGCCCAAATTCTTTCTGCCTTCCATGAGCTCAAAGGACCTACTGCGATTCCTCTCTAAGCCTGCGAAGTAAGTCGCTGTCTATAGCCGTCAATTCCTTGTCGCTTGCACCTTCACCGGGTTTGCTTCCTGGTCCCACCTTCTACTCTCAACACGCGACTAACTTTCCCTCTCCAGGCCCCGATAACGCCGTCAACGTAACGACGTCTTTTACCGATCTTCTATCCTCATTTCTACCTTGAAGCAGATATCCTCGTCTGCTAGACCCGATACTTTGAACGGTATCGGTATCTTCAGCACGAGGCGCCGCATATAGTCACCATTCCCTTTTCTCGAGGTTTCTTCCTCCTCTCGCTTTCCTTCCGACCTCCCTAGCACCCTCAAGGGTTTCTGATCCTCATCTTTCCGGCTGAGTGCCAATCTTGATCTCGATTTTACAGGGCCTTCTCTTCTCAGACGGGCATACCCCCCCTGTTCGTCTGGGTCGCAGATAGTGCTTCTAGGCTCTCTTGTCTACAATCACAAGCGGAAACGAGCTCTGCATAAATTTCGATATAAGTTATCCGTCAATTGTTAAACAAAAAAAAGCATCTATAAAGAAGAGATGGTCAACCTCGGGATTCCCCAGCATTACACGCAGTCGCCGTCTTCGTTCACTGCGACTCCGTCTTTGACAATTAACCATGAGGCAACCCAGGATTTAGACTCTACCAATGCCTTTGAAGGTGTGTTCCTTCTCGACAACTGCTGAAAGACGGTCGCTGACAGTTTAGGTCCTGAGAAACTCCTGGAGGTCTGGTTTGCCGCGTCCCCCAAGGACTTGGGCGTGGCCAACCCCCAAGGCTTAAAGGCTGTTTCGGAGGAGATCTGGAAAGAGATGCTGGATATTGTCAACTGCCAGGTTCTGTCCATTGTCTCTTCCGAGGATGTGGACGCCTATCTCCTTTCGGAGTCTAGCATGTTCGTTTGGCCGCACAAGCTAATCCTCAAAACCTGCGGCACTACCACTCTGCTCTCCGGTCTGCCTCGCATCCTTGAGATCGCCGCTATGCACGGTGGCTTCCCCAAGTCCACTGCTCCTCCGTCCCGCGGAATCACCGTCGCAGCTGCTCCGTACCGTGTGTTCTACAGCCGCAAGAACTTCCTCTTCCCTGATCGTCAGCGCGGTCCTCACCGCAGCTGGAGGGACGAAGTTCGCTCCATGGACAAGCTCTTCCTGAACGGTAGCGCCTACATGATTGGCAAGATGAACGGCGAGCACTGGTACTTGTACCTCACCGAGCCCAACACTCTGCTCACACCTCCTGCGACCCCGACCGCGGACTCGGACGATGAAACTACCGAAACCAAGTTCATCCAGCTGCCGGATCGCTCCGACCTGGGCATGGGAACTGATAACGAGTCTTTTGACGAGACTCTTGAAGTGCTGATGACAGACCTGGATGAGGAGAACGCCCAGCAGTTCTACCTCGAGAATGCCACTGTTGTTGCCGAAAAGCGGTACAGGAACTTCGATGCGCACAAGGAAGATCATGTCGATGTGTTCAGCAATGGATCTGACCTTGAAGTTGATGATATCCCGTCCAGCCAGGGCAGTGGAATTTTGCCTGCTGAGCTCACCACCGAGGGCCACGCTCTTGGCACTGTGGTTTCCGAGTCTTGCGGATTGTCCGACGTTTATGCTAAGGACAGGTTCCCTGAGGCGCGTATTGACGCTTACTTGTTTACTCCCTGCGGATTCTCCGCCAACGGCGTCATACCTGCACCTAACGGCGCTGCTGGAGGCACCCACTACTTTACTGTCCATGTAACCCCGGAGCCTCACTGCTCCTACGCGTCATTCGAGACCAACGTACCGCACGCGCAGAACGGACAGACTAGTGCAGGCATCATCCAGCAAGTCGTGAACATCTTCAAGCCTGGTCGCTTCACCGTGACTGTGTTTGAAGCCAAGCCTGGCTTGGACGGCGACTGGGACAGCAACAAGGAGGCTCGCTACATTGAGCGCCAGGCTGCTCGTCGCATTCCCAAGGGAGAGAACGTGGAGGGTTACAGGCGGGTTGACCGCATCGTACATGACCTCGACGGATATGACCTGGTGTTCCGATACTACGAACGCCTCGATTGGAAGGGGGGGGCCCCTCGGCTCGGCGAAGAGCCTATTTAGGTCATATTCGATCTATGATGACTTACTTAATCACCAGATTGCCGCAATCAGTCGTTAATGATGTTGTTTGTTAGTGTTATCTCTCTTTTCGTCTCTCGTTGAGCTAGCGATAGGTAGTTAGTTTCGGTTGTTATGCAGTCCATCACGATGTTAGTCAATTTAAGGTTTCGTTCCAGGTGAAATAGGCCTATGAGCATGAAACGAGTTTCAGCCTTGTAGAGGTACCACAGGTTGAAGATTGGGAAAGCTTTCTTTGACGTTTGTGCGTGCGAGGCTCAGAGCCTCTGACAGTGAAGTATCGACCGGACCGGAATAACCTACTTCCTTATCTAATCGCAAGGAAGCCTGAGCTCGATCCAGATTGTTCAAACCAGCAACACACGACTTTATAGACTTTATACTCTTTACCATCGCCTTTCATCAACTTGCTTCCGTACACAGTTTATCACGCGGAATATATCCTTGACCTCACTTTTGCTTCATATCCACTTCACTCTCGATTCGCAACTTGCCCAACTCCCCAATACACACCCTTAACGTCAGCCAACTACAATACCCTCGAATCCATCTCAACCTCCGAACAGCCGGTCAACTAGATAATCGGCCAGGCCGAAACCACCGAGACAACATGTCCTCACCACCGCCTCCAACACCCACCTCCGCCACGAACCCAAACCCGCTCAAACGCGCGTCCATATCCTCCGCCTCCGCCGGGCAGCAGAACCTAAAACGACCACGGATGCACCCGCTCCGCCAGACCTCTTTCCCCGTTGACCCAGACCTGCGCGGGTTCAGCGCGACAAGCGACGCCGGGAGCGTGACGGGCAGTTTCACGGGGAGTGTCGGCGGAGCGAGTGTCGATGGCGTGTTCCGGAAGAAACGCGGGCGGAAGAGTAAAGCTGAAAAGGAGAGGGAGCGGGCGGAGCGCGAGAGTGAAGGACCTGGGGGAGGGGGGAGTGTACGTGGTGCTGGGGCGAGTACGGTTGGGTATGGGGGTGCGGGTGGAGGAGGGGGCAATAACGAGGAAGGGGATGAGGATGATGATTTTGATGATGAGGGGGAGTTGTTGGGGAGGGAGGAGGGCGGGAGAGGTGCGGAGGATGCTGAGGCTGAGAGGAAGAATATGGCGTGAGTTCTATGACCTATCCAGCTCCTCCCAAAGTTTCATCTTCCAACTTTCCCTTTTGGGTAATTTCTCAATTTGGGAATATGTTGGTTGTCTAACTTGTCTTATCCGAGGCGTGTTGCTGACGGGGCTGATTAGATTACTGGTGGATGCGTTTAATCCGCTGCAATCAGAGCGGTACGACTTATTTAAGCGGGCGAAGTTACGGAAGGAGACCCTGCGGCGGATCGTCAACCATGCCCTGTCGCAATCTGTGCCGGCCAGTGTGGTGACTACGATCAACGGCTTTACCAAGGTGTTTGCAGGTGAGATGATCGAGAAGGCGCGTACCGTGCAGAAGGAATGGGCGGAGGCGCACGACCAAGCCGCGTTGGAAAGGCTTGCACAGGAAACGGAAACTCCAGATGCCCACACGAGTCACGTTTCTAAGATCACCGATCCCCATTCGGCAGTGAAACAAGAGCCGGTGGATGCAGACAGCGATACGAACTCAGCTGCTGGAATGTTTCGGGTCTCGGCACCTGGCGGAAGGGCCACGGGGAAGCTACCGCCCAATCCGCACCGGGGCCAGCTGCTCCCTTCCCATCTGAGAGAAGCGCTCCGACGATACAAACGAGACGGTGAAGGTGGGGGGGTTGGATTCTCCGGGCTGAGCCTGGGGAATTTGGGGGTTCGAGGGTCAGTTACGTGGAGCGCAGGCAGTGTCGGGGGGAGGCCGCTGTTTCGATAACTCGACTCTCTCGAGTCTCGGAGTTCAGTCTCAGAAATGTGTGTAGATAATTTAATAGTGTTTCAGCATTGACTGGCGGCACAAAGGCCTTATCAAGCGCAGTCAGCTTTTCTGGAGGGGGTGTTGTCGCTATTGTGGATTTGAGTGGTGCAAAATTGCCAAAACACACCAGTGAGCGCCATCGTTGATAGCGCCAAGCCACTAAATCTCCTCTAACGAAAGACACAGATGAACTTCTTCGCGCCCTTTATCTGATCGTCCGTCTGTGATTCGAGAACCATCGCGCCATCTGGCTTCTTCTCGCTCTCTGGCTGGCTCGTCGCGACTCTGAGACATGCGACCGCGCCTTGGATTTCCTGAATTGGCCCCTAGCTGGGTCTGTGGCTCCATTTGCCCCCCCTCAAAACCGTCCCTGAACCGTCGCCCTATGGCTCTGCAGCAGCCGTTGTAATTCTTCTGACTGGTTCCCTGGCTCGCATCCTTGCCCCCTGAATGGCTAGCAGTCAAGCCTTCCAAGGTTTCTTTCTACCGGCTTTCCAATCCTGGTCGATACCTCGATGGGTGGGATGGGGGGGAAAACTGGAAGCGACGGTGTTTCTCGCAGTGTGTGGACCAGGAACAGAGAGAGGAAATGACGGGATTCAGGGACAATAAGAGGGGGAAAGAGAAAGGGGATTATGCTGTTGGGTCAGACTGTCAGTGGATTTGTGACCTCGTTCTGCGGCATGGGCCGCCACCGCAATGAATAAAGAAATGGTTCTGCCTGTATAATTATTATTATCCTCGCCCCCTGCGCCAATGCTTGAGATTTCTTCCTCCTTGTTCAGCATCTGTTCAACTGTTTGCTCTGTTGGAGTCGCAGTGGATATCACTCGTTCTCGGCATACCCCATAGTACTGCTCCATCCATTCTTTTCGGCCTTGTTCTTTTCCCAATCCTTCAGACTCCTCCCCTCGCTCCAGCCTCCAGCCTTCAGTCCGCTGCTTCATACTGCTATTCCCGCCCCATAATTCCACTATTCAGCCTTCTAAGGCCCATTCGGACTATCATTTCTCTTTTCAACAATCCTCCTTCGCTTTTTCCCGTCTCCCGGTCCCTTTCTTTCCCACTCTTCTCCCCCCCCTTCCCTTGGTTGACACCTCTGTCTTGTCTTGTCTGGCCATTTCTGGGAATCTCTGACATTCCATGCGGTCGTGAAAGTCACCCTCCTCCTCCTTTCTCATCATCCCTTTACACTCCTTTAGTTTTGCATTTTGACTTTTCGCCTGGATTGTATGAGCTTGTTTTTGTTCTGTTAGACTTGGTGCAGGATGTCCCAAGCTTCATATCTCTATACTCGAATTCGAGAGGTGCTGCCATGGAGCGGTGGTGATCCCAACGTCAAGGGTGACCCCCGGAAAAGTGTCAAATGGATTGATGTACGTGTTCTCTGCCCTTCATTCTACTACCCGTGTCAAGGTCATACGAAGCTAAATCTTTTTGCTTGCAGGGTCTTCGAGGTATCGCGTCCTTCCTTGTCGTCCTCACCCATCTTGCCCGAGCCTGGGATTACGACCTGTTTTCCCCTCGGGATTCAGAAGATGCCTCTCCCAGGCTGCTGCAGCTGCCCGTGTTCCGTATTCCGTGGCAAGGCCGTATTGGTGTCACCATCTTCGCCTTTCTCACTGGCTACGTCTGCGCTCTGAAACCCATCAAATTGCAGCGAAATGGAAACATCCTCGGTGCTTTCACTGCTGTCGGCAAGAGTGCCTTCCGCCGCCCCCCTCGTCTTATTATGCCCGCTACGATCGCCATGATTATTTCCTGGATAATGGCGCAGTGCCGTGCTTTTGTTGTTGCAAACCGGTCAGACTGCTGGTGGTGCCGATATGCTGCGCCGGATCTTGAGGATTCGTTTGGAAAGGAGGTCATTCGTCTGGGAAAGAACTTCCTGACCACCTGGACTACCGGATACATGGCCTATGATGACCACCAGTGGGCTTTGCTGCCGCTACTGATGACTTCCATGTTGGTGTACATTCTGACCTGTGCGACGATGTTCATGCGCTTCCGCTACCGCATGCTTGTCTACCTGATTATGGCCCTCTACTTCCACCAGGACAACGCCAAGAACACCGGTAAGCTTCCTTGATTTTTAACTGTAATCCGAGCTAACGAGAGCAGAAACCTTCCAACTACAGGGTATCTACGGCATGTTCCTCAGCGATTTGTCCTACGAAGTTTCCTTCCAAGAATTCATCGAGAAGTGGAAGTGGCCCCGCCGCGTTGTCGCCTTCTTCCTGGCCGCCGCTGGTCTCTTCATTGCTGGCTATCCTGGTGAGCACCCTGAGTGGAGCGAGTGGTCCGAGGCCATGCACAAGCTGGCCCACTACATCTTCCCTCCGGATGTCAACATCGGCAAGCGGTACAGTGCCATCGGCGTCGATCTCATCATCTTCGCCATCTACATCTCTCCCAGCGTCAAGGAGTTCCTGTCTAACCGCCTTCTTCTCTGGCTCGGAGCCCAGTCGTTTGCTGTCTACCTTGTCCACGGAACTCTCCTCCGAACTGTGCTCTGCTGGATGCTTTACGGCATCACCGGCCAGCCCTTCGATCCGGAGAAGAAGCAAGAAGGCAAGGACGAGCCCGTGTGGATTCCAATCCGCCCGCCGTGGGTCGTCGCCATCAGCATCCCTCTTTGGATCGCCCTGGTGTATTTCTGTGCCACCATGTGGACGAAATACGTCGACCCCTTCTGTGCTCGGTTGACCCAGAAGATGGAGAATGCCATGTTCATCCAGGACGAGAAGCCTGCGCAGGCGGAGGCACTACCTTTGACCTCGATGCCGATGCAAACAGCCGCGTAAACAACCGAACCAGTCAAAATCAAAATCTACCCCGCGCCGGATGCACCTTTCCCGGCTGCCTAAATCGATATGAACATTGAGATCGATATCGACCCATTATACGATACATCTCCACGATACATTTACTTCTCCCATCTTGCGCGCCCATTCTAGAATATACTACTTATCTATATTACATCCATCTTTGCATGCCTTTTCCCCGTCCCTGGGGGGCGCTCTCTCTCTGTTCTGGCGAGGTGCAGGTGGATCGACTGATGCTTACTCTTCTTCATTCTCATTCTCATTCTCATCATCATCATTCATTTTCTTTTTTTTTTCCCTCTTGCATTTGAGAGATATGGCGGGTCCATGCGTGACTGTCTCAGGGCTGGAGTTGTTGCCGCTTCTTATTTATCGACACTTGCCGTTGCTCGAAGGTGTTTCATTTTTTTTTAACCACACTTTTCGTGTTTACATACATTTTCACTTTAATTGTTTATTAATGTACAAAAGGAACAATGAACATAGCTATGATTTATAGATTGGGTTATCGCGGTCGAGGTAGATATGACTTGTAGTCGCTGGTTATCTTGTAGCTCGTCAAGGTACTCTCACAGACACTGTGTGGTTGCGAGGGTTCACGCCTTGGAGGGATATCATCCTGCCTGTCGCTATCTGGCACCAAGCTCATGCCGTTCTCAGCTGTATTGCAGAGGTATACTTCCTGGAGTGAGGAGGAGGTCTGAAGTGCTATTCAAGATCTGCTGGGCCGGAAACATTCAACATCATTCTTCTACACACTCGGTGACATCTACCTCTTGTCTTCTAGTAGAAAAAGCCGGGCATCTTCGCCTCACCTTACTCTCACTACGATCATACATATCTATTCTTACCCTCCTTTTCTCTCATCTCTCTTCATTGTACATACTCCTCACTTGTCAATTCCCCCTTCTGCGTCCTCTGTTCTACACATTTCCAGCCTACACCTTTGAGGACATCTCACTATCATTCCTCTATCATTTCGTTTCTTCCACATCCGTCTGTATTCTGGCATACTGAGGACTTTACCTTTTCGTCATCCTATTTCAAATCTACTTCCGGCCTGAACAAGTACATCGAGCTTCTCATCTCAGCTTCAATCAAACCACCTTTGCGCGAGGCCATTAAGCGTCTCGCCTTGAGTCATAAGAAGCCAATCTGCAGCTTCTGCTGGACTCTACGGCAATCAAGGTCAGTCCTCGTGCGGCTATCCGCATGGCGAAGTGGACATCGAAGCTAATTGCCACACAGTCTCCAGGAGGGCACACGTATCTACTTCTGAAAGCCCAACCACGAGTCCATTGACGTTTGACTCTTGAAACATACCTAGAAGATAGAGATTCTGACTGCTGTATAGTTCCATTCACACCGAACTGGTTTTCCCTACGGACAAAAAGCGAGTCCCACGAACGACATGCCTCAATCGAACGAACCGGACACTGCCATCAACGCTGATGCCTCGGTCTTCTGTACTCCATCTTCCCATACCGTGGATAACTGCCTAGAAGTTGAACTTGTGTCTGAGCCCGAGCCGGGGGGCTATTATCACCGCAGACACCCCGGCTGTGGAGAACGCTCCCTCTTCTTCTTCTACCGTGAACGAAACTTCAAAAGTCGATGCTGTATGTACATCCGAGCCTAAGGCTAAGAGCATCAAGCGACCGCTAGACGAAGATTCGTCTTCGCCAACACAAACGGCCACGAGGGCACGAGGCGAGGAAATCTCGTGCAGATTCAAAAACTACTGTTCCGCGCTGGAGTCTTACTCCGCAAATGACGACGCCGTAGAGGCCCAGTATAACAAGTCAGTGGAAGCCCGAGTAGCTCTTGAATACGTGCTCTCGCAAAGAAACGGGCCCCGCAGGCAACTCTGGAAGGACAAGCGCAGAGCAATTGAGAAAACACTCGCCGAATACTCCAAGCTGAAGGCTTGGATTGAGAGAGGCCAGCTCGCGTGCCACGCTTTTGAGGAAGCCGACAGGGAGTGGAAGGAGATGATGAGAGATGATGAGAGGCCTAGTTATCGTGATGGTCTCTATATGGAGCGGGTTGCAATGAGGAATGCTGATTTACACGCCATGAAGGATCATCTCGCTGATAAGCTTGTGTTGCTGGAGGAGCTTCTTAAGGTACACCCGCCTGTGCCTGAAGAACAACGCCATTTTGCTTTCAGTTTCCTTCAATGGTTGAAGTTGGGGTCGTTATGGGTTTTGGAGTTATATGCATTTGCGTCACTTTGCAAGTATACGGCTGCGTCTAGCGATAGACTAGCGCCATTGCTTTTCTTCATTTATGCTCGGTATAAGTTATGGCAGTTGTTCAGCGGTAGTCATGATATGAAGAGCTTAGCCAATCCTACATGAGCAACTCTTAAGCAATTCCTCTTCCGGATCTACTTCCATAGCCCACCGTCTATATCTAACCTCTCCTAGTCCCTCCACAGCCTTAACCCAACCACGAGATCCAAGCCCGTCATTGCGGCCCTCCCTTCACACCAACGGGCCGCACCATAAACTATCTCTCCCCGTTAGCAATCTCAGTCTCCCTCCCCCTCGAAGATCAAAGCGAGGAACAATGGAAAACCTACCGCAATCTCATCAACAATATCCACCCCAAACCCCCTCGCATCAAACTCCTCCACCTTCACTACCTCAAACCCCACACTCTCATACAACCGCCTCCCCTCCCTCGTCGCCTCCAACGACATCTCCAATCCCAACCTCGCCGCCTTCCCAATTCCCCAAGCCAACAACGACCTCGCAATTCCCCGTCTCTGATACCCCGGATCCACGAACAGCGACACCAGCTCGACCCTCTTCCTCAACTTCTTTACCTCCCCTGCTCCCTGTTCCTCCTCCCCATCCCCATCCTTTATCCCGAGTACATCTCGACGGCCCCTCGAAAGCATACCATAATAAGCCCGCGCACAATCAACCCTCCGTTCCGGCATCTCAACCGCCAATCTGCCATCAACTTCCTCTTCCACAGTCTTACTCAATACCTCATCGTCTTCATGGACAACCCATTGCGCAGCGCCGACGATCTTCCCGGTGGCTTTGTCCACGGCTTTAAATCCATGCGCGCTCGGGTTTGCTCCGAAACTTTGTGCCCGCGCGGCGGAGATCGCTTCCTTGCTGGCCGCGGACAGCGGCAGCGTGTGGAAGAGGACGGGGTTTATGGATGTGAAGGCACGCTCGCCGAGGGAGAAGATTTCGTAGCTGTCGGGCTTGGTCTGGGGGTGGATTGTTATGGACATGGTGGAGGGTGAATGGTGGAGGTTGTGGATTTGAGACACCGGGTTGTGGATTGTAAGGGGTGGGATGGAGAATGAGAGGGCGAATTGTGAGGGTGAGATTTGTGCTAGAAGTCAGAGTAAGCTTTATATAGTCAACTTGTGATTGTGGTGGTGCCTGGTGCTAGTCTGAAGAGTGGAGTGAGTCACTTGTATAGTTGGTTAGTTAGTAGTTAGGGCCTGGATGCCAGATGGTGACATCGTGCGGGAAGTAGTGGGGTGCAAGTTTCGTATGCGCGTTGCCTGTTCTGTAGAGTCATACTCGATCACGACATAGTATTCTGTCTCTAGAGTAATTATTGGAGAAGTGATAATCTTGGTGGACTGCGATGAGTCTTGGGTACTTGCCTGCCCTAAACTCAACCAAGCCCTAGTCCGCCAGTCCCTCAACCGACAGGATATCCATCTCACACTCATCGAAGAAATAGCCACAAATCACATCATTGATGTTGCTGGCGTTCATTGAGAACTTTCTATAAGTTTAATGGTCACTTCTCATATTTGTGTCCTCATACTTGAAGTGTGGGAGGATTGCTTATACGCTCGCATAATGTAAAGAATCGCCGTCTGTTTTCCGCGTAGACAATACACCGAGTCGAATGGGACAAGGATAAACAGGACGAATAGAATAATGCTGGGCGTTTCGAATATCTGCTGAGATCTGATACGTCTTAAAAAGACAATAAATTGAGTTAGCCAACTTCGGTCAAACACGATACAGACATTGTGGCAGCATAACCTACTAGCTATGCACAGAAAATGTGCAATGAACTCAAGAGCCGCAAGAAGCAGGGCCCGTTAGATGCATACAGTACCTGTGATATTACCACTCGGCCACTATCCTCCTGCAATCCATACTCCTTCCATAAGACCCGTAGGATAGACATCGGTACGACTCCCGCTGCCACCTGGTCAGACTAAAGCACTCATAGTGCTGAGTAGGCTAACGAGAAGCTTACCTTGAATCACCAAGAAACAGTTGAAGTATGACCAGCTCATCCATCCAGAGAACCACTAAATCCACACCCAAACAAAGTGACAACCAAAGGCTAGTTCACCAATCGCAAGCTCGACAGGGAAGACCCAACTCCTCCAAGACTATCGAATGTACCTCACTTTCACCCTAGTATTTGGAGGCAACGAACTCAAGGCAGGGAATTGATCCGATCTCAAATCGAGCTCGACCACAGGGATCTGTTCTCGGCGACGGCGCATCTCACGATCGACAAAGAGTACGAGATTGTAGAGCATTGTGCCGACTATGCACCCACAGAGAAAAATCCAGAGTAAGCTTAAGTCGTATAGTAGGAGGTCCATCTTTGTGCTTTGTTTGTGGCTTTGATTTCGGTGTTTGGGGTGTTGGCTGGGGGTTGTTGATGGAAGGTGCGTAGAGGCAATGAGAGTTAAGATGAGAATGGAAGGATGAGATCAGTAGACTGTGAAGAGGGACTGTTAGTCGATAGATGTTGTTCGTGGTGGATACTTACTCAGTTGTGTATCGATGAAGGGGATTTGTACTAGTAGAGTTGGGACGAATGTAGAGCGATAAACAGCTGGATCTGTCCTATGCAATGGATGTGACCTCGGTGGTTGGTGGATTTTGCATAAGAGAAGGAGCATTGGGGAGAGGTGCAGTTTATTCCTGCAGGAGGGGTAAAGTTGATGGTAGCAATGTAGTATGAGAAAATTATCATGTGGAGAGTAAACCTGATTTAGACTTGTCTATCCTGCCTGAGGTAATGAAATGGAGCTTGTTGGTTTCAGTGAGCACAGAGGCTTTGGCTGAGCCTGGCAGATATAAAGTGATTACAAGAATCTGAATATTCTGAGATATAGCGGTGATCAAAGACCTCTAGTAAGACAAAATGGAAAATGCTATAATACAAGGCCAATTTATATGACATACATCACTGCTTCCTCTTCAACGCCCTACGAGCGTTCTCCCTCTCCTGCGCCATCCGCTTCTGATGCGCTTCCCTGCGTGCATGGTTCCGCTCCTCCCGCTTCCAATCATCCTCCTCCTTGCGGCGCTTCTCGTAGTCCTCGGCCAGCTTGCGGTCCTTCTCGCTGAGCCGCTCTTCAATAACGGTGCCATCTGCGTTCTTCTTCGGTCCGGCGCCGCGCATTTCGTCAATCTTCTCGGTTGCATCCTTTGTGATGCTGTCTTTAGATTCTTTGATGGAGTTGATGGTGCGGTCGATGAAGCTGGTTTTTGGATCGTTGCTGGGCTTCTCAGGACTGGCTTGCTGAGCTTTTTCGCGCTCCGCAATCTCCGTCAGCAAGCGCAGGCTCCTGCTATCAGGGGCACCGGATGCGCCGCTAGCAGGCAGCTTATTGGGGTCTATGAGTTGTGTCATGCCGGTTGCCCTGCGGAAGCTTGGGCTGCTGAACATGAGGGCCTGGCAGAGACCAAAGAAGCCGGTGTTCATGAAGTAGAATTGAGTAGCGGCTGGGAAGAAACACATAAAGATAAGTTGAACAGCAGGCATGCCGTAGACGAGCATCTTCCGCATGCCAACCATTTTTGGATCCTGGGGACCCATCTCACCTCCTTTCTATAAATGCAATAAATTAGTGATAGACAAGCAGATAATCCCAGAAAATGTATACCTTTAAGCTGACGTGTAGGAAGACCGAGGTCAAGATAGGGAGGAGAAAGTACGGGTCGGGAACTGTGAAATCGCTAATCCAGAGGAACTTCTCCGCAGCCAGACTTGGGACAGGTAGTGTAGTCATGCCGTTGATGACGCGGTAGCAGCCGTAACCGAAAGGGATTTGAACAAACAAAGGGAGAAACGCCCACACGGGTTTAATACCCAGCTCAGTCTGCACTTTGCTCAACTCCGCTTTGACCTCCTGGGCCCGGATATTGTTGCCTTGTTGCGCGGCCTGGATCATCTGCTGCCTCAGTGGTGCAGTAAGATGCTTTGAGTTATTGATTCTTGCACCAGTATCTGCTGAGCGCATGAACATAGGCAGCATGGCAAAACGAATCAGGAAACCTGTTGCCGCGATACTCCCCAACCAGGGTAGTCCACCCCAGATGTGAAAATGTTCCATTAACCATTGTACCATTGCTGAAGGACCGTATCCGTAGTCTAAACCGATGGTCTTTAGGTACCCGATTGTTTCCGGAACCGAACTGAGATCGAAAAGGTCCCAATCGAGTGAGTTTTGAGCAGGAGTACTAGATGTGACGTCCGCATTTTCTAGGGGCGGCGGAGTGGGCGAGGTCGAGTTGAAACGAGCAGCGACAGCGATCGAAGGAACCATCGGTTTCCACAGGGAACGTCCGCTGAGATTCTTGCCATTGCGAACGGGGAGTCTAGAAATCTGCGGCCGAAACGAGGACATCTAGAAGAAGTTAGCGGGGGATACTCGATGTTCAGAAGCCAGAACGAACCGATCGGTTTGACTTTGCGAAAGCAGCAAACTGCTGCTGGGCAATTCGCCCTTTCATTGCAGGGCCTCCGAACATGATGACCAGCGACCGACGGACGAGATGCACAGGCTGAGGCGCGGAGACGGATCTGAAGACACTTTTTTGCCAAGCCCGCGATTTTGCCGGGCGGTCGGCGGACAAGAGTCGGGAGTCGGATATCAGACAATAACTACAGATGGCTGTTTACTGTATCAGAGCTTTTGTATTGCTAATATTCTCATATCTGGAATGTAGTCAATTGCTCGCCGAACGCCATCAAGCTGATAACTAGTGTTGCTGTTGGGTCTATGTATATACACGCAAATAACACTCCATATGCATCTCGTACCGGCAGAAAATAAAGAGATCGAGAGCACAAATCATGCAGAAGGCCAGTTTTAGTCTATAATTCCCATGGTTGGGCAAGGGACTAGTTGTCCACAGCTTCCATTGTCTCGCAAGCATACTGTCGACGCAACCTATAATCCCAGGCCTGCAGCCACCGGTCTCGATCGCCGGTACTCGGGAAAGATCTAAATAGAGTCAGCCCTATTCAGATGCTTGGGTAGTATCAAATACCTTTGTCCCAGACCATCCTAACCTGTAGGCTGCTTCATGTGCAAAAAGCTCGCCGAATCCCAACATCAGGCCGTTCACGAAAGGGAGGATCAGGTTGATTGCCGCACCGCGGAGAACGCTCCACAGCGTTATTGAGGGCTGGTAGAGAATCAACGGAGAGTCTGAGGAGGTCGAGGAGGTGTCAGGGTTGGCAGAGTAGTTTTCCGAATCGGAGGGGATGGTTAGGCCCGACTCATAGAGCGCAGGGGTGGAGCTGGAGGTAGAGGCCTTGTTTGAGGCCATGGTTGATGTGGCGAGGAGATCTCGGCGGGAAAAGAGTCGCAGCAGTTTTATTTGAGCAGGGTGTTGCAGCTGGAGTATGGGAAGCTTTGTTGAGGTTTATGCCTGGACCCTCGACAAGCTCATGGATAGATGGTTCGCAGATGATCTCCGAGAGGGGTTATGTAAGCAGCTACGGGGTAGAGAACAATATGCTATTCAGATCAAGTGTTTACCAGCTGAAAATATAAGCTTGATCCTCACTGGAGGAACAGACGATTCTGGGATAGTTTGACGGCTACGAATTCAATACCCATCAGCAGCTTGACTACGCTGCTACTACTGCAACTGCTGTGGTTGTGTTGTGAAGTTCCTCAGGCAGCATGGACTCCGGAGAAGGTTGTTCCCCCCGGATGACCAATCAGGCAACAGTGACGTACAGTTGCTTTTGAGGTCGAGGCCAAAGTTCCGAAGTAATCAGCTCCCCTCACTCACTATAGCTATCCACTCCAAGCCCTCTTGTCCCTCTTTTCTGTGCTATTTGACTTTCCCAATCAAGAACGGAATCACCTTCGCTCATCTCTTACCTCGTTCACGATACACTATGAACCCCGCCGAACACGATGAGATCGTCTCGCAGTTCTGTGCCATGACCAGGGCGCGTCCTGATGAGGTAGGTACATCTATCTCTGTAAGCTTATAGCTAACCGGATAGGCGCAAGAGTATCTGGCAACCAACGGATGGGATCTTGAGGCCGCGGTGACCGAGTTTTTCACAGAGCAAGACGAAGGTGGTCAAGCCTTGGGGTCTGCCGAATCAGCAGGCCAGCCTTCCGCAGAATCATCAACACCCAGACAGTCCTCCTCGCGCAGCCAAGTTTCGAAAAAGTTTGCAACCCTGGGTGACCTTACAGCTGGCGCGAATGACAGCTCCGACGACGACGACGATGAGAACCAGGATTTCTTTGCGGGGGGTGAAAAGTCCGGGTTGGCCGTGCAAAACCCAGATGACCTGAAGAAGAAGATTATTGAGAAAGCTAAGAGGTAAGTTTCATCGTCGGTTTGGGGTACCTTGGCTGACGGACTGTAGGACGCAACTTCCGGCGTCTGATGACAACGAATCGCGACGAAACTACTTTACAGGGTCGGCCCGCACATTAGGTGGTGATGATGTCCCAAGTGAGATTATTAACGCCCCGAGCGCGCCCTCCGAGCCGCAGATTCCCCAGCGCGTCCGCAGGACGCTACACTTTTGGGCGGACGGATTCTCCGTAGATGACGGCGACCTCTACCGCACCGACGACCCTCAAAACGCCGATATCCTCAACAGCATCCGCCAGGGCCGCGCCCCGCTCTCGATCATGAACGCACAGCATGGTCAGGACGTGGATGTCGAGATCAAGCAGCACGACGAAAACTACGTCAGACCGAAGCCAAAGTACAAGCCTTTCGCTGGCCAGGGGCAGCGACTGGGAAGCCCAACTCCCGGCATCAGAACCCCTACTCCCTCTGAACCCACTCCTACCCCGCAAGCTAGCTCCGGCCCCCCTCAACCATCTGTGGATGAATCACAACCTACGCTCACTCTCCAAATCCGCCTCGGAGATGGCACCCGCCTAACCTCTCGGTTCAATACTACTCATACCATCGGCGACGTTTACCAATTCGTCTCTGCCGCTAGCCCTCAAGGCCAAAACCGCCCTTGGGTTCTGTTGACGACCTTCCCTAGCAAGGAACTCAGTGATAAGGCCGCCGTGTTGGGCGATCTGGCCGAGTTCAAGCGTGGTGGAGTGGTTGTACAGAAGTGGCAATAAATTGCATTACAGTCTCGACTGCAAATCATGCCAGCCATGACTATATCTGGGCTGGATGTGCAAGATGATTCACGAACACCAATGTATCCCACGTATAGTGGTGACATATCAGAGAACAAACTAGCAAAAATTGAACCAATTTCTGGATCATAGTTCATTTCTGCCTGTAGTTTCGTAAACATTCGAAGAGTAGTTAGCCAAAACGGCAAAGCTGCGATTGATAAGCAGCTCCGCGGGATGACGCAGAACCACATCTGCGAAATCGGCTTCCCCAACTACTTTTCCTACTCCTTCTCGACCAGAACCATACACACCTAATCACAGAAAATGCCTCTAGAAGGAGTCAAGAACATCGTCCTGGTGCGTTCAACCAGCCTCCCACCCCTCGCTCTTCCACCACACCCCGCAGAAAAATCCAAACCCCTCCACGCCTTATCGATAACAGTCGCCCCCCATCACCTATACCGAAGAACTGAACCCCTCACCCAGCTAAACTCTCAGTCCGCAATACTAACAAGCTCGTGCCATAAACCAGATCCTCTCCGGTAAAGGCGGCGTCGGCAAATCCTCCGTAACCCTCCAACTGGCCCTCGCATTAACCCTCCAAGGCAAATCCGTCGGCATCCTCGACATCGACCTCACAGGCCCCTCAATCCCGCGTCTTGTCGGACTCGAGGGCGCAAAGATCACACAGAGCCCAAGCGGGTGGGTTCCTGTTCCTGTGCACGAGGCGCAAGGCTCGGTACTAGCGGGCGATGGCGGCGCTGAGGGCGCGGATGGAAATGCTGCGACGAACACAGAGAATGGCACACGGCCAGGCAAAGGAAGAGGCAGCCTCCGCTGCATGTCACTCGGGTTCCTCCTCCGCGACCGCGGCGACGCCGTGATCTGGCGCGGCCCTAAAAAGACCGCTATGATCAGGCAATTCCTTACGGATGTGTATTGGGGCGAGACGGATTACTTGCTTGTTGATACGCCACCTGGGACGAGTGATGAGCATATTGCTCTTGCTGAGGAGTTGCTTAAGATTTCTACTACGGATGCTGCATCTACGAGTGCCCAGATGCCACGCCTTACTGGCGCTGTTCTTGTGACAACCCCGCAAGCGATCGCGACCTCGGACGTGCGCAAGGAGGTGAATTTCTGCGTGAAGACGAAGATCCCGACGCTGGGTGTTATTGAGAATATGTCGGGGTATACGTGTCCTTGTTGTGGGGAGGTGAGTAATTTGTTCTCGAGTGGGGGTGGCGAGGTTATGGCGCGGGAGATGGGGGTTCGGTTTTTGGGGAGGGTGCCGGTTGATGTGCAGTTTGGGGCGTTGGTTGAGGGAAAAAATGAGGGAGAGATCGATAGTGAGGATGAAGAGGATGGGGATAAGATGGAGGAGGATAAAGATGGTGCACAGGCTGTGGATGAGCGACCGTTGGTTGAGAGGTATTGCGAGTGTTGGTCGTATGGGCGGTTTGAGGAATTTGCGAGGACGTTGGTTGCAGAGATTGAGGGGTAGGAGTAAAAGGTTTGATTTTTATATAGATGAGTATGTATAGCGGCATTTACATTATGGATACCTTGGTTAGAGTAATGTGATTATTTCGAGTTTGAGTATACGTTCCTTGAGTAGAGTTAAGCCAAGATGTATTCACGAAGAGTAGGGTGTTGATGCCCCGGGTATAGGCGTGATTATTCATAAACCAAAGGTGTATCACGTATCGACATGGAGCTTCGTATGAGCTGGTCATCAATCGTATATACTGTATTAGGAAGAGGCCTGCTCATTCTGTCGCTCGAGCATAGCCCGCAGTCGCATCTCGGCCGTCTGCCGTGCAGACTCGGAACTATCATTCCATGCAGCCTGTTTCAGCCAGCGGAAGAGTGATGGCACGTCGGATGGCTTGGGGTCTGTCCACTGGCTGGGCATGTCTGATGTCTGGGATAGTTGATCGGTGAGATTAGGCTTTAGGCGACCGTTGGCCTGGGCGTCGAGGAGGATCTCCGATACTAGTGCTGGGGTGAGGATGTTTTGGACTCGGTTGTCAGCATCTGTCACGGTTGTTCCTAGTAGTGCTCGACCGCCGGTTCTGGGTTTTGAGGCGAATTCCCGCGTTGTAGGGAGGGAGTCAAGACGGGACTCATCGGGCTGGTCTGTAATATGCGTGGATTGCAAAGGCGCGGAGATGGGTGGAAGGATAGTGTCAAAGAAAGTGTAGTTTGAGAACGGTGAGTGTTCCCGTCCGTCTGCGTTCTCGTCGTCATAGATGACTATGTTGTCGCCAGAGTATCCCTCGTGATCAGAGCTGGCTTCTTCAACAGGTAGCAGCAAACCTGGCGGAGCACGAATCTCGCCTAGAGGAGCAATATGGCTGCCATACTCGTTGGCGAGACTGAGCTTGCTCCGGCCACAGATTTCTCCAATCGAGTCGAGTGTGCCCCGAACGTTTGGCTCTATAGCTCGAAGTATACCGTCGATACTGAATTCCTCGTCAGAGGGCAGCTCGGGCTCTCGTCGCTGGGAGTTCGATGACCCAGGAAAGAGAAAGGACCGCCGAGTAGGCATCTTTGAAGCACCGGGTTTATCATCAGAGCCGCCAGAATAGGACCTGACGAGAACCGGCTGCGATACTAAGCTCGAAGACCTACCGCTGCCGGTATTATTGGCTGCTTGGCGCGTCTTCCAGGACAAGGGCTTGGGAGTACCGTTGAGATGGCGTAACGCGGTAGTGCGGTGAGCTCGGGATGTCTCATTTAAAGCAGGCTCATGTCGACAGGGGTTCGGCTGCGGTGAAGATGTGGCTGTCTGACTTTGGGTGAGGGAGGGAGACGAGGAGGAAAGATGCGACCACCTCTGGCGTGGGGATGTAGAAGATGGTGGTCGCAGTGCATCAAGGTGGGAGGACAGCCTGTCGGACGGCGTCTGATCCATTCTCATTGAAGCAGCCAGTATCGGCAAGACAGCTAGTTAGTATCAGGATGCGGCAGAGGTTGCGTCTGTAGCTCCAGACGAGGGCGTTCTCCAGCAGGCTCAGTGACGCAGGGAAAGACAAGACGGAACACGACAACGTCCTTGACCGCGCAGGAAACCCCGCTTCTCGTCTAATCGAACGAGCGAGAGGCGCTGTCAGACAACAGACACGTATGGGGTGCTCCAGCGCATTGCATGGAGCGACACAGATGGCGCATGGACTCAGGTGGAGTTGGACAGCCTGGCTTGCATCGGATAACCATAATCGATTTGTTGTTGACACCTGATTAGAGCACCCGGGACGATGCAGTCGAAGTAAGACCGTATGAGCTGGCAACCGATACTTCTGATAGAGCAGAGCAGAGCAGACGATAATACTCCGTACTCCGTTGACATACGGTCTGTTAGCGCGGAGGCCAATCCCCGCTTGTCAACACCGAGACTCAATAATTGTCTCCATCTCAACTCCGCAATTTTCTCCACCGCATAAACATCTCCTGCACCTCGACAACCTTCACATGCGGACCGTCCTACTCCCTCGCCACCTGTTCTCGCACCTGTCTGAATGACCGCCAAAATGAACCGATTCCGTGTATGCAAACCCAATTGTCCTCTCAATGCCCCGATTGGCCTCCACCAAACCCCAAGCTGACCTCGATCTGAATCCTCCAGTTTGGCGATTCCGATGACCCTGCCTCCGATCTCGATGATGATACGTCGGGTCTTCCCTTTCCCGAACCGCTCTCACGCGCCTCTTTCCTATCTCCAGATTTTGATCCAGCAGCGTACCTTTCGTCCTTGACCAATCGGCACCAGAGTCTCGAAGACCTCCGCCAGGAACTGCGTGACCTGGACCAACTGCTCAGTCGGGAATTGCTGGATCTGGTCAATGAGAACTATCAGGACTTTCTATCCCTTGGTAGTGCGCTCCATGGAGGGGAGGAGAAGGTTGAGCAGGTTCGTGTCGGGCTGCTCGCGTTCCAAAGAGACGTGCAAGCAATCCGGGACAAGGTCGAGGCCAGGCAGAGGGAGGTCGAGCGGTTATTAAACGAGAAGAAGAATCTGCGGATGAATGCAAACATTGGACGGGCATTACTGGACTATGCGGATCGAGTCGAAGAGTTGGAGCGAAGGCTGATGATCGGGGAACATGTTGCGCAAAAGTCTACGGAGCTATCTGATACGGAATCGGATTTCTTGGAGAGCGAGGATGAAGAGGAGAGCGACGAAGAGAGGGTTGGTGATAATGCGGCACCTATTGTCTCGCTCAAGCGGCTGGAGCATCACCTACTGAAATATGTCTACCTGACGCGACTATCGGGACGCATAGGGGACAATCAGCCATTCCTTCTCGCGCAACAGCCGCGAATGTCGAAAATCCGCGCGGCTTTGCTTTTGGACCTGAAGAAGGCGCTCGAACAGGCCAAACAAGCCGGGGAGAAGCGAGACACCAAGACGCTAGTCGTTCTGCGTCTCTACAAACTCATGGGCGAGGACACCAGCGCCGTGTCCGCACTGAAAGACCTGACGATATAGATAACTCTGTTTAATAACATATGCATAGCGCCGGCGTTGAGAGTATCTCGAACAAATACCATTATTGTACACCAATCCTGCCTAATAAAACATGTTCTATACATTGAAACAAGATGAATCACAGCCCGGTCAGCTCAGCAGTATCCGGGGTGTCGTCAGTCTTGAACTCTCCGTTCAAGCTGAATCCAGGGCCGTTGGTTGAGCTCAACACCTAAAGCCAGTCAGTAAGGTACCCGTTGACCCCTGTGTGTTGACTTACGATTTCGTAAACCTCCTTGACAATCCGATCATTCATTGCGGCGGCATCCTTCTTCACCTGTTCAACAGTGGCACGGAGATTGTCCCGCAGTTGCTCCGGGGAGAATGTCAGTGATCCGATAGGAAGGCGGATCACAGCGTCACGCTCCCTGTATAATGTACCCCCGCGAAGCATACCAACACGACCACCGACATCTTCGACAACCGTACCGGTCTTCGCACTAGGCATCAGACCTCTGGGACCGAGAAACCTACCCAGACCTGCCTTATTGAGCGCGGCCACGCTGTCTGGATGGGCGAGACATCGGTCAAAGTCGATCTTTCCGGTTTTGATGACATCAAAGACTTCCTGCTCTCCGACAAGCACGGCTCCTGCCTCGATGGCGTCCTTTGCAGCTTTTGAGTCGGGTGGGCAAATCACGCAGATTCGGGATTCGGTTGAGACGGAATGGGGGAATCGGAGCATGTTACGGATAACGGGACCGTCCTTCTTAGACTTCAGTCGAATGTGAATTTCGTATTTCACGACGTTTGGATTTCGTCCGACTTCGATTGCTCGTATATATCTGCAATTGAGGCACGGTTAGAGAGGTCCAATACTCCGGACAACCGGGGCGCAAACCTCATGGCATCGCAGAGCGTGAACTGTTCCATCCGCTTCAAATCCACCTGCTGGTATATCTTGGGACCTTTTCTCGACTTCGCCTTTTGTTTGGCGGCATCTCTCCTCTTCTTCGCCGCCATGAACTGCTTATTCTGGGACTGGTGCCCCAAGGTTTTGGCTCCCCTGACCTGCTGATAAGTCGAGAGAAGGGGAGCTGTCATTGACGCTGGTTGAATAGTCGGTCGGCATAGTGACAGTAACGGCCTTGCCCCGGTGGGCACCAGCGAGCTGAGCGAGGCCATGATTGAATTTCGGAATGATGTGCTCTTCAGTTGTTTTCCGCCGAAGCTTTGCGCTGCCGGGGATGGCTCGGAGAAATGTGGTTCCGGGGGAATCTTTTCGAGTCACGCCACGCCTATAGAGCCCCTCCATAAAGTAACTGTGTTTTCTCACTCAATTCTTGCTGGGTTTGTCTGAGCATTGCGCAACAAGATGTCTCAGTTTCAGTTGAATTTGGCTACCAAAGCTAATCAGGCGGCTTTGCTGCCTGTCCTTCTCGTGGCGACCTCTGTGAACGAGGCCCGCCCTACTCCTATCATCGCGGTCAACTATGAGGACGCCGCTTTCCTCCAGCAGGGCGACAAGGCCATTGTTGAGTTTGTTGGTGCTAGTGGGCCTGTCTACGGACCCCAGAATGCTCTTCAGGAGCTGCGCACCATCTTTCCCTTCCTGAACAGCAAAGATGAGAAGCTGGTAAGACCCCGCTTTCATCAAATTTACCACACGGGTATACTGACAGCAGCAGGAGAACGATTGGATCTCCGAACTCGAGGCCCTCACTTCGCTCGACTTCAAGGCCATCGAACCGAAGCTCCAGAAGCTCAACGACCACCTTATCCTTCGCTCGTTCGTCGTCGACTACGCTCTCTCCACCGCCGACATTGCCCTCTGGGGTGCCCTTCGAGGAAACCGTGTCGCCATTGGTGCCATCCGCAGGGGCGCATTGGTCAACTTGACTCGCTGGTTCACATTCTTGGAGGAGCTTTGCCCGTGGGCCATTGCTGCGCTGGAGGCTTTGAATGCTTCTGCTAAGGAGAAGAAGGTCGCGAAGGCCAAGGAGGGCGCCAGCTACGACATTGCTCTACTCAACACCGACAAGGGAGTGGTAACTCGATTCCCCCCTGAGCCTTCAGGATACCTGCACATTGGACACGCCAAAGCCGCTCTCCTGAACGATTACTTTGCCCACGAGAAGTACAATGGAACACTTCTGGTCCGTTTCGATGACACCAACCCCTCGAACGAGAAGCAGGAGTTCCAGGATGCTATCATGGAGGATCTCGCACTCATGGGAATCAAGCCCGATAAGACCAGTTACAGCAGTGACTACTTTGAGGAGATGTACCAGGCTGCTGTTCAACTTGTCAAGGACGGAAAGGCTTATGCCGATGATACCGAGCAGGAAGTTATGGCTACTCTAAGAATGAACGGAGAGCCCAGTAAGCGCCGTGATGAGTCTATCGAGGACAACTTGGCTCGGTTCGAGGAAATGAAGAAGGGCACCGAGGAGGGTCAGCGCTGGTGCATCCGCGCCAAGATGTCTGTTGACAACCCCAACAAGGCTATGCGCGACCCTGTCATCTACCGCTGCAACACCACTCCTCATCACCGCACCGGAACCACCTGGAAGTGCTACCCTACCTACGACCTCTGCGCTCCCCTCCTTGACTCTCTTGAGGGAGTTACCCACGCACTGAGAACCATTGAATACCGTGACCGCAACCCTCAGTACCAGTGGTTCTTGGACACCTTGAAGCTCCGCGATGTTCAGATCTGGGATTTCGCCCGTATGAACTTTGTTCGCACCCTGTTGTCCAAGCGTAAGCTCACAAAGCTCGTCAACGAGGGTGTTGTTGATGGCTGGTCTGATCCCCGTTTCCCTACCATCCGTGGTATTCGCCGTCGGGGTATGACCATTCCTGCTCTGCGGGAGTTCATTCTCAAACAAGGCCCTAGCAGGAACATTGTGAACCTTGACTGGACACTCTTCTGGGCGACCAACAAGAAGCACATTGACCCGGTTGCTCCTCGTCACACTGCTGTCCTCAAGAAGGGATCTGTGAAGGCTATTATCAAAGGTGGTCCCGCCGCCCCCTACACTCAGGACAAGCCGAAGCACAACAAGAACCCGGATGTTGGTATCAAGAAGGTCACCTACAGCAGCTCCATCCTCTTCGACCAGGAGGATGCCAAGAGCTTCAAGCAGGATGAAGAGATTACCCTGATGAACTGGGGTAACGCCTTTGTTCGCAAGATCGTGACCGACGCCTCTGGCGATGTTACCGAGCTTGAGTTAGACTTGAACGAAAACGGTGATTTCAAGAAGACCGAGAAGAAGGTCACTTGGTTATCCACTGACCAGGACTTGGTTCCTGTTGAGCTGGTTGACTTTGACCACCTCCTCAACAAGGACACCCTGCAGGAAGAGGACCGCCTTGAGGATGTTCTCAACCCCAAGACTGAGTTCCGCGAGGACGCTGTTGCCGACAGCAATGTTGCGGACATGAAGGAGGGCGATATCATCCAGTTCGAGCGCAAGGGATACTACCGCCTCGACAAGCCTTTTGGCCCTGGCAAGCCTGCAGTCTTCTTCAACATTCCTTCCGGTAAGACCGGTAAATAGACAGCATCGGCTGTGATGGTTTATGAAAGGCACGAGTAGACGATAGAGTACGGCCGAGCAGGACTTATGAATGAATATAGTTGCATGTGCACATTACCTTGAGCTCATTTGTCCCTCGTCTGATAGTACCGTAGTCCCGCACGTCAGTCAACCGTGGAGTTGAACATCAGCTTAATCTATTGTTCCTTAAACCACTGCTCCTTTAACCCCATTGACCAATTAAACACAAACCCAAGAAGTCGGTAGAAAGATCGACTCTGTGACCTTCCTAACGTCTCCTAGACCACTCGCAGTTGTCTTGGAGTCAACATGGCCAAATTAAAGAAATACGAGAGGCACTTCCCACGTGGGTGTCGGCAGGACTCCCGCTTCGTGCTTGGATTTCTGACGTCGCATCTCCAACGCTTCCAACAAGCACGTTCGGGTCTGACTGCGAGAGAAGAGCCAGGAATATGGCAGGCACCACATATAAATACTGCACACGGAGCGAGAACCTTGGGGACGTCTCAGATCTAGCCTGGGACAATGAAACCAGCTACAAATCATGCTCTCCCTTCAACCCCTCGCCATCGCATTGGCGCTCTCCAACATCGTCTCAGCTCGAAACGTCCCTATTAAAAAGACCCTAACTGGCCATATAGACCCCTCCGAGGTCTTCTCTTTCGTCTACGTGCCATTTGAAGTAGAACTAGGAACAACCTCCATCTTCGTCCTGCAGAACTACTCCGCAAAAAGCAACGGCAATGCCCTAGATCTCGGCATCTTCGACCAGCGCGGCCAAACCCTCGAAGCCTCGCGTGGCTGGAGCGGTGGGTTTCGCAATAACTTCACCATCACCCCGTCCTGGGCTACGCCCGGGTACAACGCCGGGCCAATCCAGCCTGGGACATGGAACGTCGTGCTAGGTCCGTATACCTCGATCCCGGAGGGAATCGACTGGCAGCTAGAGATCGAGATGGGATTTGACCCTGTTGACTCCTACTTTGCCGTCGAGTCTGCGACAATCAACATGGATCCGCTCTGCAACGGTCTCTGCACAGAGGAAAGCAAATGGCTCCGTGGTGATCTACACATCCATACCATCTATTCTGACGGCCGATACACGCCGGAAGAGCAGATCGAGATCGCAGTCGCCCAGATCCTCGACTTCATTTTCTTCTCCGACCACAACACCGACACCAGCAACAACATCATGGGCTCGTATCAGCATCTCGCGCCGGATCTGCTCATCGGCCGAGGAATCGAAGTCACTACCCGGGCAGGCCACTGGCAAGCGCTCGGACTGGACCCAGACCAGCTCGTCGAATGGCGCTACCAGGATACAGAGAGCTATATCTCTGCCGCTAATGAAGTCCGCCGGCGAGGTGGACTAGTCTCGATCAACCACCCTGCCGCCGAATGCTCAGCCTGCAACTGGGTCTTTGACGAGTGGGAGCACAACGATGCGATTGAAGTCTGGAATGCCGAGTGGGATGGCACCGACCAGCTAGCCGTCTCTAAGTGGCAGGACCTGCTAGTAGCAGGCAAATACACGACTGCAATTGGCGGCAGCGACTCGCACTCCTCCCCAGCCCTCAACGGGATTCCGACCACGGTCGTGCGCAGCCGCGGGAAGTCCCAGGCTGCAATTATCGAAGGCATAAAAGCGGGGAGGGCGTATCTTGTTCGTGGGCCCGGGATGGAGCTTTCTCTCAAGGTTCTTCTCCCTTCGTTGCTGGGACTGAAGACCGCAGAGATTGGGGATAAGATTAAGACGTCCACTGTTGGTGCGACGGCTATACTTGAGACTAAGGGGCTCGCTGGACAGAAGGTCAGCTTCGTTACGGATCGAGGGTACGTGCATAACTCTACGCTAGGTCAGGATGGAACAGTTAAGCGGTTCGTTCCGCTCGGTGCGAGGTTCATTCGTGTTGAGGTGAGGAATCGTACAGACGATGCGATGCTAGGGATGACAAACCCTGTTTGGTTCTTGTAATTACAACTTAGGTGGCTCAGAGGTATCCTCGCTCGCCTTATATAGATAATATCGACACTGTGAATATTTACTGAAACCGAACATGATGAACCTCATACCCGCCAATCCTCCCCAGCACCACCCCCCCAGCAGCCCTAACATCCTCCCTCTCCGTCGCCGCCCACCGCTCCTCAATACTCCTCCACCCAATAGCCGCAAAATGCGCCTTTCCTTTCTCACCTCCTGTTGGCGGAGTTAACTCTTCAACGACATCAGCTCGTGTATAGGAAAGACACCCCGGTGACTGCGCGCCAAGACGCAAAGTCTCATCAACAGCCTCGCTAAACCCGTCACCGATTGAGAAAAACGTCGCTAGTTCGACGACAGGAGAGGCGATGATCTTATTGATTGCCTCTTCATCGAAATGCACGTGGATGATATATGGCTCTGCGGTTAATTCGGGAGAGAGAAAGGAGAAGAGGACTGGGTAGTCTGCTGACTCGGTGAATTTTTGGTGAGATGTTATGTCGTTCCAATCTGGGTTTATGTCAGTATTGTTCCAGAAGCAGGTACAGATATAGGTGCAGATGTAGATTCGAATACAGACACAGATATAGAAGGCAATGCAATACAAGAGAAAAGGGAGAGAAATACTAATGAAAAACTCCACCTTATTCTCGTCCTCCTCCCACACGCCCCATTTGAACTGCCGGAATCCGTCCTGGCGCGAGAGGACCTCGATGGTCTTTGTGATTAGGGATGTCTTGTCGGTGGTGGGTTTGAGCGGGAGAACGCCGATTTCGGTGACGAAGCGGGGCATATTGAAGTCTTTTGGTGTTGCTACCTAGGTAGGGGTAAAACGGAGTATTCCAGGCTGAGGTGAGAGCGGGGCGGGAACAGCTTTTATAGCTGTTCTTTGCTGATAAATCGAGTATTGAGGTGAAGCTGACCAGACTCGTACTCGGTGCAGGTGAGGTACATAAGTCTGATAGCGTGTACGTTGGTTGGTGAGGAGAGGCGGGGGAGCGAGCGCGGAATGTACCTTTGTAGGGTAAGATCCACTGCGATGCAGATGAGGCTAGGTTAATCTTATGCTTAAGTTGTGATTATATATAGTTTTGACAGAACGCTGCTGCTGCTGGTTCTGTGTTATAGTTGAGAATGCGGGGTACAGCGGGGATATATGTATCCAATATCCATGGACCATCGCATCGCATCACTACATTCCAACTGACACTATCGCATCTGGACCTGATGCACTGTTATCAGTTTAGCTTCAACTCCATCAAGAGGAACGCTTATCGTCAAAGTCGAATAGCCGTCTAGGCTATTGCGAGCCCCGCATTTCCTCACAAAATGAGTCATCTTCAAACGGCTCCAGCTCCAACAACCAGCGCGCAGAGCAAATTAAGCTGGATGCAGAATACGAATCTCACGCCGTCAAGTGGCTTGGCTAGGGCTGGATTGACTCAGACGCGCCCTACGACAAGATAAATAAGTCTTCGACAGGCCGCCTCCAGCTCGCTTTTCTCTTCTTTCAACCCCCAACACCAGCAAGATGGAGGCCAACACCATGATGAGGACCATCTCCTGCAAACACAATCTGTCGGTGGACATACATGTCCAAACACCGCAGATCCAAAGCTCATCTGGCGCTGTATCTTTTGCCTCGTTTGCCACGGGCGAGAAGATCCACGGGACAGTCTCGATTGTCGCTCAGAATGACCTCAGATTCGACAATATCTACATAATGTTTCTAGGTAGGCTGTCTGAGATAAATAAATAAATAGTCATAAACTAAGTTGTAACAGGGGAACAAAGTACAAACATCCCCAGTGAAAGTCCCGGTAAAGCACACATTCAGTTCCTAAAACAAATCTATGAAATCCCTGAAGACATTCTCGCAAGCCCCGGAGTCTTTAAAATCAATAAGAGATACGAAATCCCCTTCGTCTTCGAAGTCACAGACTACCTAGCTGCATCTTCATGCACCCACTCCGCCAACCCCCTCGTCAAAGCAGCCCACCTGCACCCCCCTCCCAGCTGTGGCGACGCCAGCATAGCAGGCTTCGGCGGCAAACTCCGCGACGACTTCGCCCCCACAGCATGCCGAATCCTCTACTCCATCTACGTCAAGATCGAGCGCTCAAGCATGACCACCGGCCTGCAAGAGACATACCTGGAAAAGCGCGCCAAAGTGCGCGTCAAGCCAGCCATCGGCGAGGTCCCCCTCCCCGAACTCCCCAGCAGCCTCAGCAACGAATACAACCTGTTCCGCGAGGAGACCATCCAGGACCCCAGCTCCAGAAAAACGACACTCGGCCGGATCAACGTGACTCTCGAACAGCCAGGCTGTTTCTACCACCCCCTCCGCGACCCAATCCGGCTGATCAGCAAAGCCGTCCGAATCTTCCTAGTATACCACCAATCGAACCCCGAATCAACCAAACCACCCCCGGAACTCAAATCTCTCAAAGCCCAGATCATCGCTACAACAATGTACACCACAAATCTCCGAGAAACCCACCCGCTAGCCAAAAAACGAGACCTCTTCAAACGACCCATCAACTACCGCGACGCCGAACTCCCGCTGTCCATCCCCTCCATCCCTCAATTGAGCTGGAAATACGACCAGTCCTACAAAGCGTACACAGCAACCCTCCTTGTCCCCGTGACGCTCCCCAAGGATAAGAGCTTCATCCCGACTTTCCACTCCTGCTTGATCTCAAGGGTATATAGTCTTGACTTTCAGCTCTCGGTGCAGGGCGCGTCTTCAACGGTGAAACTTAGGGCTCCGATGCAGATTGCCGCGGAGAGGGATCCGTCTGCGTTGCCTTCTTATAATGCGTCGTTGGGGGTTGTCGATGTTGCCGATTGAGGGGAGAAGTTTTTGGAAAACATAATGACTTACGAAGTGTGATTTTCATTAGCATTTCCTCTTTGAGCCCGGTTATTTTATTCAACATAATGTATTTTTTTCTGGATTATACTCACTGCTACTACTAGATTGATTGAGAAATCTCATGTTAGACATAATCCGATAGTATCGAAGAACTTCACAGCAAATAATCGCATTGCTTCAATGCTTTTAATAGTCGTTTTCGGAGTTGAGAGGGATCAATATATGCCATACTAGACAAATGGACCGCTCGGGAACGAGGAGCTGGTATGAGTAGCAGAATAACTTTCGTCCAGTCTGTCCAGGTATGTCCTTAAATGGTAGACAGTATCAATGTCGCGCTTAGCCGAAGCATCAGTACATGGACAACATGGCTTTAACTGTTAGATATAGAAGGGTGAGCTTCGGTCTAGCATTGGTAAAGTTGCTTGGCAATAAGAGTCTAGGGCTGCGGCATCAGATACATATGGACTTGGGGTCTCGATGACGGTGTATATGTATTTTCTGCAAGTTCAGGAGATTCGTAGTGCTAAGAGGTTGCGGGCGTTTCCAGAATGTAGGAGACTGTTAGAGTGGGGATGTTATGATTGATGCGAGGGAGTTGGAGGTTTGAACTTTAGGGGCTCGATTGACAGGAGTATAAGTTCCTCGACACTAATTGGATCAGTTGAGCATTTTTGAGATACCTGGACCGTAGAGAAGAAAGAAAGAGAAGCAAGCGACAATGGAGGCTGTTGTACATGTCCTGCCCGGGAAGTGACTTTCTTTTTGGGATGTCTCGCTTCCCAACCCGCTCAGGTAACAGCTTCTCTTCCTCACAATTTCTCTTTTCATTTCTATTTTCAGTATTCTGTCAACCTCATCGCTGTACAATGCCTATCCAATTTTTCTTACTCTCTCAGTGACACGCGAATCCACTGCCTCTACAGCGTCGTATCCAACCCACCGTCGGAACCACCGGGACGACCAGGAATGATCCTCTAGCGACCTCCGTTCCAAAGTACGTCTATTTACTCTGCGGAAATGATAGGCCGTCTACCAAAAGCTTAATTTTGCTTCACTCTCTGACCTTCTTTAGCTTTTTGTGATGAAGTGGTCAACTCTAAGTGGGTAATGGACGCCTCAAGTCGGTGCGATACTGCTCCAGCCATTCTAGCGCCTGGACTGGATACTAAAAAATAAGTACACGTCAAGACAGCCAGAAACGGCCGATATCAACACAGTAGCAGGTTTCCGGAATGCTTATTGAGTGTATACGGAAATGGCGTCCCGCCGACGACGCGAGTGTCATACATCTGGGCCGGAAGTTTCCTAAACTCTAAGACGTCAGCATGATCTTTGGGAGGTGGGAGATGTGTCCCGGTCTACTATACTAGGCCTTTCGAAAACGTCAGATGTCCTCAGCTAGCAAACTCTGCCATCCCCCGTTGAATGTCCCTCTGCGGGTCTTTACTGAGTGCAAAAAATACAACACCCGATCCGCTAGTCAGATTCCATCAACCCAAAGCCGCTCGTCAACATGGTTGAGAAAGGCGGCTCCTCTGGCGACCCCGAGAAAGAAGGGACAACCGGAGGTACAGGCGCTCCGGGCAAGCCAGGCCGAGTCTCTCTTTCAGGCGACAGACGAGGATCTAGACGTGTATCTCGTGCTTCTGCTAAAGAGGATTGGTCTAACCTTGATGAGTATGGTAAGCTCGTCAAGTATATCTCGACCGCCGGCGTTGGAGGCAAAGAAGAGGGCGAGGGAGAGGTGGAGGAAAGAAGAGTCTGGTATGCGCCTTGGAAGAAGCGAAAGGTCCAAGTCAAGACAACAGAGGAAGAACCGGGAAAGTTTCCTGATGACTGGCTCATAACGGACATCAAGGAAGGGCTGCCCAGTGGAGAGATTCAGAATAGAAGACGACGAGCTGGGTGGAATGAGTTGGTGTCTGAAAAGGAGAACCCTATTGCCAAGGTCTTATCGTACTTCCGAGGACCGATTCTATACGGTGTGTTGGCTTTTTCTCATGACTAGGTCATTTCTAACGTCTTTAGTGATGGAACTTGCTGTTTTGCTTGCCGCTGGTTTAGAAGATTGGATTGATTTCGGTGTCATCATTGGCATCCTGTGTCTGAACGCCGCTGTCGGCTGGTATCAGGAAAAGCAGGCCGCGGATGTTGTTGCGAGTTTAAAAGGAGATATTGCCATGAGAGCTCATGTTATCCGTGACGGCCAGGAAACCGAGATCCTGGCGCGAGAGCTGGTCCCTGGTGACGTGGTATGTAATCAATTCTCAATGTTTCGAGACTACAGACTAAAAAAGCAGATCATTGTTGCGGATGGTCAGGTCGTACCTGCGGACTCAAAGGTTGTTTGTGACTTCAAAGACCCGAATGGATTCGAGGAATACAAGATGCACCTCGAGCACGGCGACCTCAGCAGCACCTCCGAGTCTGACATGGAGGATGAGCCGGAGAAACAAAAGCCAGAGCAGCAGAAACCGGCCAGGAAGCGTGGCTACCCCATCTTGGCCTGCGATCACTCCGCTATTACTGGAGAATCGCTCGCTGTTGACCGCTATATGGGCGGAATGATTTTCTACACAACCGGCTGCAAGCGTGGCAAAGCGTATGCCATAGTTCAAACTACGGCCAAGCACTCGTTCGTAGGCCGCACGGCGAGCATGGTGCAAGCAGCACAAGGAGCTGGACACTTTGAACTTGTGATGGATAATATCGGCTCTTCACTTTTGATCATTGTCATGGCATGGATCCTCGCGGCATGGATTGGTGGTTTCTTCCGACATCTTCCTATCGCCTCTCCTCGCCAGCAAACATTGCTCCACTACACCTTGTCTTTGTTGATCATCGGCGTTCCTGTCGGTCTTCCTGTGGTTACCACCACGACGATGGCAGTAGGAGCAGCGTATCTGGCAAAGAAGAAGGCTATCGTGCAGAAGCTCACTGCCATCGAGTCTCTGGCTGTACGTTCATCACCCTCTGGAAGAATTAGCTAACAGTAGTAGGGTGTTGATATATTGTGTTCGGACAAGACAGGCACGTTGACCGCAAACAAACTCAGCATTCGCGATCCGTACATTGCAGAAGGAGTCGACATCGACTGGCTGTTTGCCGTAGCTGCCCTAGCATCGTCCCACAACATCGAATCACTTGATCCAATTGATAAAGTGACGATTCTTACCCTAAGATCGTACCCGGGGGCTCGCGAAATTCTGAGAAGAGGATGGGTTACTGAAAAGTTTACACCCTTCGACCCGGTATCTAAACGCATTGTTTCGGTTGTCACCTGCGATGGGATTAGGTACACCTGCACCAAAGGCGCACCAAAGGCGGTTCTGCAGCTCTCGGAATGTTCGAAAGAAGTTGCAGACCTCTACAAGGCAAAAGCGCAGGAGTTTGCACACCGAGGCTTCCGGTCTTTAGGTGTTGCTGTTCAAAAAGAAGGCGAACCCTGGCAGCTTTTGGGTATGCTTCCGATGTTTGACCCACCACGCGAAGACACAGCACATACGATCCGCGAGTCGCAGAATCTGGGTATCAGTGTGAAAATGCTTACAGGCGACGCGCTGGCAATCGCTAAAGAGACATGCAAGATGCTTGCACTCGGGACGAAAGTGTACAATTCGGACAAGTTGATTCATGGCGGCCTCAGCGGTGCAATGGCTGGTGATCTGGTGGAAAAAGCAGACGGCTTTGCAGAGGTGTTTCCAGAACATAAATACCAAGTAGTGCAGATGCTCCAAGAACGAGGCCATCTGACTGCGATGACCGGTGATGGCGTGAACGACGCACCATCGTTGAAGAAAGCAGATTGCGGCATTGCTGTTGAAGGAGCCTCGGAAGCAGCACAATCAGCAGCAGACATTGTCTTCCTAGAGCCTGGCTTGTCGACGATCATCGACTCGATTAAGATGGCACGGCAGATCTTCCACCGGATGAAGGCCTATATTCAGTATCGAATTGCGCTTTGCTTGCATCTGGAGATCTACTTAGTGACCTCGATGATTATTATCAACGAAAGTATCCGCGTCGAGCTTATCGTCTTCCTGGCCCTGTTTGCCGACTTGGCCACCGTTGCAGTTGCCTACGATAATGCGTCGTTCGAACTCCGGCCAGTAGAGTGGCAGCTCCCAAAGATCTGGTTTATTTCCGTGCTTCTCGGCGTCCTCCTAGCATTAGGCACATGGGTTGTCCGCGGCTCAATGTTCTTACCATCTGGAGGCATCATTCAAAACTGGGGCTCTATCCAAGAAGTTTTGTTCCTCGAGGTTGCCCTAACAGAGAATTGGCTTATTTTCGTCACGCGCGGCATGGAAACATGGCCATCCATTCACCTCGTCACCGCCATCCTCGGCGTTGATATCTTAGCAACAATCTTCTGTCTCTTCGGATGGTTCAGCAACGAAACCATGCCCACGAACCCAGCCACCTCGTTCGTCGAAACCACCAACGGCTGGACCGATATCGTCACGGTCGTCCGGGTTTGGGGCTACTCGCTTGGCGTGGAGATTGTGATCGCTTTGGTCTACTTTATGCTGAATAAGTTCAAGTGGCTGGAGAATCTGGGCCGGTCAAAGCGGGACAAGGGCGATCTCAAAATCGAAAATCTCTTGGGACATTTGTCACGGTTGACGGTGGAATATGAGCACCAGGGAGTGCCGAGGGGAAGGTTCTTTTTGGCTACTAGTAAGGAGGAGGAGGATGTTGAGTAGAGAGAGAGAGGGAGAGAGATGGAGGGTGGTTGTGTTCTTGGGGTTCGGGGGCAACCTACTAATCAGCTTTGGTGTAAAAGGAAGTGCTCTGTATTCATGGTTTAGTGGCTAAGTGTTTGGCTTCATCTGATTTGAGATATCTAATGAGAATCGACTGCCTTCCCGTATTCTCTCATCTTCTTCCTCTTCTCTATCCGTCCAACTCACATTCCTCGCCCCGGCTGCCCATAATCAACCCAGGCTAGCAACCCGATCAACACGAGTATCTGGCATGCTGGAATGCCAGCCATCACAGCCACCCAATGAGATGTCCACCACCCCAACCCGGCAAGCCATGACATTCACACGCACATACCTCTTTACTTTATACGCAGTACAGTGAATACTCAGAATCCCCTGATTCATCAATTCAAAGCTAACCCCCATCAGCCACACCAAACGCCAAAGCCCTCCCCAGGAATGCTCCAGACTCTAGTCTCCCCAAAGAATGACCAGATCCAGATCCAGACCCAGCCATGGCAATACCAAAACATATCACCTGCACCAAGTATGCCGCCCACCACACAGAGAGATATAATATAAACCAGCCATGCCTGCGCAGGGCGGTTAGGATGTTCTTCCTGATCCTTTTCGCCCTTTCGCCCTTTCGCCCTTCCGGAATTCGGTCTTATCGGTTATTGTTGAGGTTTGTATAGAGAAGCAAAAAGCTCGAGTACATACAGAAAGATACGACACAATGGCCGTTCTTCAACGAATACTCGGCCTCTTGGCTGGGCTGGCTATACTGGAGAGTGTATATGCGGGGCTTGATCTGTCGTCGAATTCGACGGTTGTGGTTTATTGGGGTGAGTACTGTGCGCATGCAGCTGGGTAGGAATTGAAGATGGCTGACTGCAACTAGGGCAGAATTCATACCAGGGGACGGGGAATCTGGCGCAGCAGAGGTTGGGGTATTATTGTGATGGTGAGTGGTTCTCTCTGGAGTTGTGGTACTGGATTGCATACTGACTTCAGCTATAGATGCCAACATTGATGTCCGTCCATCTATCTCCTAGTGCAATACAACAGAGCTAACAAGAACAGGTCATTGTCCTCGCCTTTCTAATGACAATAAACGGCAAAGGCGGCGCCCCCGAGATCGACTTCTCCACTGCCTCCGAGAAATGCGATACCTTCAGCGGGACGAATCTTAAGAATTGTCCTGAGATAGGGTACGCCCCCGCCGTCTCCAACAATCCTCATCACTAACAACCCCCAGCGAAGACATAACCAAATGCCAAAGCAAAGGCAAAACAATCCTCCTCTCCATCGGCGGCGCAACCTACAGCGAAGGCGGACTAACCTCCAAATCCGCCGCTGAAACCTCCGCCGACCTCCTCTGGGCGACCTTCGGGCCCGACAAAGGCGATACCAAAACCCACCGCCCCTTCGGCAAAGCCGTGCTCGACGGCTTCGACTTCGACTTCGAATCCGCTGTCACAAACACAGGCATCCTAGCCACGAGGCTACGGAGTAACATGGACGCCGACAGCTCGAAGAAATACTTCCTCACCGCAGCGCCGCAGTGTCCCTTCCCCGACGCCGCGGATAAAGAGATCCTCAGCACAGACAGCTCCGCGGCGATTGACGCCGTCTTCGTGCAGTTCTATAACAACTTCTGCGGCGTGAATGCTTATACCCCGCCTTCTACCTCGACGACACCTTCTACGACTGCAGCCGTGGGGAACTTCAACCTGGCAACATGGGATAAGTGGGCGCTCTCGGAGAGCAAGAATAAGAACGTGCGTGTGTTCCTGGGCGTGCCAGCGAATACGGGCGCCGCGAGTACAGGGTACCTGCCTGTGTCGTCGCTGGAGAGTGTCATTTCTTACAGTAAGGGGTTTGAGAGCTTTGGCGGCGTCATGATGTGGGATGTTAGCCAGGCGTATGGGAATCAGGGGTTTTTGGATGGGGTGAGGAAGTCATTGCGGGAGGTGAAGCATTCGATTCAGACTGGAAGTGGGAGTGGGAGTGGGCAGTCGACGACGACGACGACGTCAACGACAACATCGCTTTCCTCGTCGACTTCGACGCTGACGCCGGTGGCGAAACCACAGACACAGACGCAGACGCAGACGCAAACGCAGACACAGACACAAGCACAGGTGCAACCTCCAGTTCAACCTGCAGGTGTAGCTGCAGGTGCAGCATCACAACAGGGAACTGGAAATAGTGGTACAACCACGGGCAGCACGGGAGAGCAGCAGGCGAACCAAGATGAGAATGATGAAGATCAGCCATCCTTGACGGGATCCCTCACGGGGAACCTCCTTCCTTCGCTTCTGGACCCAGAGGACGATCTGCCCTGGATTCAGATCTGATCTGCGCGGGGTTGATTTCTTTTTCTATCATACCTATTCTAATGTCTATTTCGAGGATCTGGTTAGCGAGTTACTTGCATTATATACATATTACCGTTGTACAAGGGATGGTTCTTAATAATTGACATGGTTGCACGGCATTCTTGGTTTAACATTAAACCACACGAGAGTCTGGATTGGATGGGAATTCAGGCATCAGCGCACTCCATACGGATCTACATCCCGCAGGAACTATTGTGTCGATCATCATGATGATTCAATCTTGCAGCTTCCTGGCCATGGCTGGCTGAGAACTTCGAGGTCTGGTCCGGCATTGAGCTCTTTCCCTGCTGTATAAATAAAGTCTATCTCAACCCTCACTCTTGCGAAGTTGCGTGTACTCCTTAGTCCTGTAGCACCGCAGCAGCAGCAGCCAAGATGGTCCGCCTCTCAACCCTCGTCTCGTCCCTGGCGCTAGCCCTAACAGCCTCCGCCGCCATCCCAGCAACCGACTTTGATGTCATTGTCGTCGGCGGCGGTCCAGCCGGTCTCAGCGTCGCCAGCGGTCTTGCTCGTGTCCGTCGCAGCGTAGGCCTGTTCGACTCGCACCAGTACCGCAATGACCCAACCCGGGAGATGCACGATGTCATCGGCAACGACGGTACCTCCCTCCTCTTCCCCCCCTCCATCTATATACAATCCAAACTAACAAATACAGGAACACCCCCGGCCGACTTCCGCGCCGCTGCCCGCGACAAAATCTCCACCTACCCAACCGCCTCCTTCATCGACAACGCCATCACCTCCCTAACCCCCGTCAACCACACAAACAGCAGCACGACCTTCTTCCGCGCCGTCGACAGCACAGGCGCCGAATACACCGCGCGCAAAGTCGTCCTCGCCACAGGCCTCATCGACACCCTCCCCTCAACCCCCGGCCTGCAAGAAGCCTTCGGCAAGGGCGTCTTCTGGTGCCCCTGGTGCGACGGCTACGAGCACCGCGACCAGCCCTTCGGCATCCTCGGCACAATCGACCACATCGTCTCGTCACTGCTCGAAATCGCAACGCTAAACGACGACATCATCGCCTTCGTTAACGGGTCCTACACCCCCGAGGAAGTCTCCGCCCTGGAATCCAGCTACCCCGACTGGCGCGCGCAGATCGAGGCCTACAACGTGCGAATCGAAAATCGCACCATCGCCTCAATCACCAGATTACAAGACGGCGGCGAAGTCCAGAATGAAGCCCAAGACCAGCAACTGGATATCTTCCAGATTAACTTCACAGAGGGCGACCCTGTGATTCGCAACGCGCTGCTCACGAATTTCGGCACCGCGCAGCGCTCGTCCCTACCTTATGACCTGGGGTTAGCGATGAAGGACGGTAAAATCGACACGAGCATTAATCCCGGGATGAGGACGAGTCTGGCGGGTGTGTTTGCGGTGGGCGATGCGAACTCAGATGGCAGTACGAATGTGCCCCATGCGATGTTTAGTGGCAAGCGCGCGGCGGTTTTTGGGCATGGTATGTTTCTTTCTTTTTCTCCCTTTCGAGTTATATGAGAGTGGTGGTTTGTGGATGTGGCTGATATGTCTGGATTGAAATAGTTGAGCTCGCGCGGGAAGATATGGCTGCTGCAATCTCCAAGCGCTCGCTTTCGACGCGTGCGCTGCATAAGGAGGCGGAGCGGGCGATGGGCGATGAGCTAGAGAGGATTTGGGAGCGGATTAAGGCGAAGAACTAGGATTCTTTCTCTTTCCTGGGCTGGGATGGAACGGAATGGGTATTGAGGAGGAGAGACTTTGGACTCAGACTTTGATACATACGTGGTGAAGGAGGAAGATCGCTAACGGTCTGGGAGAATGCTATTGGTACATTCGAGGAGCGCAAGATACGAAGTATAATTTGATAATACCTAATGAATTGGTTCTGGGTTCTGATTTTGTAGGAGGTTTGAATAATTTTGCTTCACATGTTGGTCTCTTAGGTGGTGGTAATAGTTACTCATCAATGGTGATATATATACGGAGTATAGATCACTCTGCACTCTGCCTACCGCCATTGGTATACGGGTGACATCTCCTGTACAAGACAGTCAAGAGTTGCTGCAGTAGTAGGATGAGGTTCCTTTGCTATCTATCTAGTCATCCGCTCCGCTAGATATCAAGCTATCTTCAAATGTCATGAAGAACCTTATTCTCACGCAGGCTAATGTTGCCCTCAAGTTGATCCTGAGAGCCTTAACCTATCCATCCATTCGACACCCTGTAGTTGCCTCTACCTCATCCCTCCCTTTCTTACCTCATTTCTCATTTCTCAATCCCAATAACCCTCGTAACGGCAACCTCCCTCTCCAACCCCTCATCAATCACCCCCGCAACCTTCAACACATCCACAACCCCCCCAACAACCCCCTTATCAACCCCCCTCACCCCCTCGTTAAACCGCACATCCCGAATCCACTCCCCCGCATCCTCCTCCCCATAAACACACCCCAGCTCCCCAGTCCCCAGCAACCGCACCACCTCCCCCCGATCCCTCTCAAACTCCCGCACGCCCGCATCCAGGATCTCAAAGATCTTACCTAACCGCTCGTCTTCCCCAGGGTTCGGAAATACAGACGTCGAAGAAACAATCAGCCACGACGGCCAGGGGGTAACAATCTCCCCGATTTTCTTGAGCGGAGGCGACGGGGTTGACGGGGACGGGTGGAAATAGGGCTTCGTCGTGAAGTGCTCCCACATGAAGAACTCCGCCGAGGGTGTCTTCTGCTCGTTATTCCCCGTCACACCATCCCGGAGGGCGCCAAACGGCCCGTGAACGACCGGAGTTAGCGAATTCGGTGTCCAGCCGCGTTGCTGGCTAAGCACGGAGGACATTATGTGCGAGCCACTACATTTTTCCCGTAGTCGTTAGCATGCAATAGTTATCATCCACCACCCCTCCAAGCAAGATAAAACGGATATGAGACCTCTCACCTCCCCAACCGACTAACCCCCACCCGTCCCCCCTCCAACCCCTCCACACCCGATAATTCCCCCCTCTCATTCCCTGTAACGATCGCCCACCGCAGCGGCGTCTCAACCCAGCTGCCGACTATTTTGTATCCGCCTTCGCTCTCGGGGGGCGCGGATTTCCCTGCCAGGCCGGCGACCCAGCCCTCTGTGAGCCCGATGGCGAGGTCGATTTCGTGTGCGCGCAGGGAGGTGATCATGTGGCCGGTGCCGGAGGGGAAGGGGACGAGGGAGATTTTGAAGGGGAGGGTTTGTGCGGCGGGGGTGCGGAGGGAGAGGTGGAGGGGGGCGAGGTAGTGTTCTTTTGTTTTTGTTAGTGAGGGTTTATTTGGAAGTGGGATGGGGTGGGAGGGGCGTGAGAGGGAGGTTGGTCATTTTTTGAGGTAGCTATAGCTGTTGCGGCGGTGGTGTTGAGGCCCAGGGGAGGGGTATCTGGGGGACATACCAGGCACGTAGCCGATGCGGATGGTCTCTGGTTCAGTGGCCATGATTGTAGTTCTGATAGTTCAATGGTAATTGAAGAGGAAGTATGGTCAAGAAAGTTCATTAAATAGAGATAAGGAGCCGTTAAGAATATACAAGTCGTCATCCCGTCCGTCTTTTCTGTCTGGTGGGGTCGGCTGGACGCCCGCGCGGGGCCTCCAGTTCCAGTTCCAGTTCCACCAAAACACCGCAGCCGGCAAACACGGAAGGAGAATATATAGAAAAGAACCCATCTATCAGAATCAGAATCAAGGCCTAGGAAGTTAGTAGTCAGAACCCAGTCGGCCGTTTATAAGCTCATGCCATGCCATGCCATGCCACGCCATGCCATCCATCTCATACCCAATTCATGCGCCAATCCAATTCCTGGACAGTCATCACCTCATCAAGTCATGCGGATATCCTTCTCCTCCAACGGAATCTCCTTCTCCAATCTCTCCTGCGCGCTCGCTCCCCTCAGCCCTCCCTGGGCATAGTTGTACATCCAGAACTGCACGCCCAGGTAGCAATCGCAGACGCACTGGAACATACCGCACAGCCTAAACGCCCAGGGAATCTCGTCCGCGCTGCTGAAGAAATAGCTCAGTTTCATGATATCGCCGAGGATCCACGCAGCCAGGACAGAGACCCGGAACCCCTTGCACGAGCGCGATCGGTGATTCGCGACGACCTGCGGCAGGGGGAGGATTGCTTCCACGGCAAGACCGAAGTATCCGAGGAAGTTGATGTAGAGGGGGGAGCTGGAGATCGGAGTGATGAGCATGTGGATGAAGGCGAGGATTCCGGTGAAGTACGCGAGGAAGAGCCAGTACCTAACCAGCGAAAAAAAAAAAGAGAGTCAGTGTCTGCTCTTTGGAACTGGATCGAAAACATACGGCCGGGCATTCTTCCACTGCCAAAAGTCATATGGTCGTACAAACCCCCTCTCGTCGCTGGTAAAGGGGATATGCTCTACGCCGCTCCTCTGTCCCGGTGCTGGGCGGTTATCAAGCGCAACCTTCAGCAAGACCAGCTGCACTGCAATCATTATAACTGCTTGCGCGAGGAGCGCGATCGAGTAGTAGTCGCCGAACCAGTAGAAGACCCTGCCTCTGTCAGCATTGCGTCTCGGTATGTCCCGCCATGGATGCGCACTTCAGGATCGATGCGACGAGCATAATCAGTGGGATATCGAGCGAGAAACCGGCCGAGCTCCTGCTCCTATGGATGCTAAGGATTTGGTCCGTGTAGGAGGTCATGGGGGACGTGACGAGGCTGTTGCATGGTCAGCACGTTGGATTAGTTTGGGGTCACAGTAGGCGGGACTCGTACAAGATCGGAGCTCCATATTCGAGGAGCTGCGACACGATATACATCGCGCGGTGTTTGGAAGCGAAGAGTTGTGAGTTTGGAGCAGTCGGCTCGGGGCCCGATCTCAGGAGTCCGCGGACCGGGTTGGATAAATGGAGGTGCAGGCGGCGCTAGACTGCGAATGCAAAACAGAGATGACAAGCACGAGGCGGCAGAGAACGTGCAGCGGATGCAATTATAGAGAATATATAGTCCGAGGAATCAGGGTCTGAATTCTACTCCCTGAAGAATAATCCTGAAATCGGGTTGCTCTCAATTCCATCTTTTGTCCGCTGAGTCAGCTGCAGATCGGGGCTTTTCCCAACAAAAACAAGCCTCTGGTAGGTTAATGTGGGCATTGGTCGTGTGAGCTACGCAGTAGTCTAGCACTCTTTAAACTCGAATTTGTCGCATTGCTATGAAACACTCTCAGGAGATACACTCCACCTCACTAATCCGTGTCAGAACCAGAATCCGGACGTGCCTGCCCGCCGTACCCCTGATAGAATCCTGGTGCCCTCACAGTAGGGTCCGATAAATGCCTGTTCGGAGTGACAGGCCGCTGCTGCGCAGGGAACCCAAAATCGTTTCTTCCTCTTGGATCCTGATAGCCAGCCTGAGGCGACCGGTCATATCCGCGATCCACGCTTAACCCTTGATTCCGAGGGTCATCGTTATAGTACTGCATCGGCTGACCATAACGGACGCCGGAGCTTTCGTATCGATGATGAGGGCTTGGACTGGTGTCCATCAGAGGCCCGCCCTGGCCTGGAGATGTAAGGTGTCTCTCGTCCAGCCTTTCCGATGACTTGCCAAAGGCATCATTGCGGTAGCCACGCGATAGCGCGATCTGACCGGCAGTCTTACCACCCTTGGTTTCCTGGAGGTAGTTGTCAAAACCTAAGCCGACCTTGGCCACGGTCTCGAAGTGCCTGGCTGTTATGTCATACTCGGGTTTTCCCTGAGGTGACATGGATGAAAATTGGCGCTTCGAGTCGGGATTCTCCTGCTCGTACCGAGCGAGGGCTGAGGCGATTAAGAATGCGTTTCTGATCTGCCTTCCATTCCACCTTCCTCTGCCGTTCAGATTTTGTTTATAGTGGTCCTTGGCAAACTGCTTGATAGCGGCAACGTCGATATTCAGTGGTGGCTGGCCGGTTGCTTCAGCCCGCTGCGCCTCGATCTTCTCAAGACGGTCCAGATTCAGTTCCCAGATCTTTCTGTTTTGCTTTCGGGTAAGTTCGGGGTAGTACAGGCTGATGTGGATTCGCGATCTGAAGGCCTCGTCGATGGTTCCGACCCGGTTGGTGGTGAGAAACAGAATCCCAGTATAGTACTCAAGGACTCGTAGAAAGACTGTACTCGTTAGTACTGATTCAGACAGGAAGGTGCTGGCACCGACCTGAAACAAGAGCATTTCTCTCTAAATCCGAAGGCTTCCTTTCTGAGAGAAAGACGTCTGCTTCGTCCAACAGCAGAATACAGCCCCAAAGCTGAGCAAGCCGGAAGATGTCTTTCAGCTTGGTCTCAACCTGGGATGGCGACAAACCAAGGTCACCATAGGTTATTGGAAGCAGCGGCCTATTCCACTGATACGCAATCGTCTCCGCTGTCGAGGTCTTTCCAACGCCTGGGACACCATGCAAGAGAATAACCAGCCCCCTTCCTTTGTTATGAACGATATCTTGACTGATGTTGTACACTCCCGTGTCCTGGAATTCCTTGCGCTTGAAGTGCGAATGCACTAAAGACTGGAGCATGCCCATGTGCTGCTCATCGATGACCAGATTCTGAAAGTCGCCTCCACCTGAATCCTTCACATTCGATAGATTTCGAATATCAACAGCAACAAACTTTCGCTCCTGGAGCACATATGCAAACATACGGCGCGGCAGTAGCAAAAGATCTTCGTCCCGGATTTCATACTCCTTTTCCTTGCCCTGCCTTCCTGCTGCCAGGAACGGATCGCCCTTTTCACAAAGCTCGATCTTGAGCTCACGCCCAGTCCGTCTGTCCACCCAGTCAGAATCGTGAACGTTGTAAGCAACGAACTTCCCATCAGTAAGCCTCCAGTCGTATACCACTGAATTCTCAATTGTTCCCATGCCCCCGACCTTGCCGGTAGGGAACTTCCAGTCAAATTTCCAGTTGAGATGTGTTTTCATGGCCTCGCCCTGGTCAACAATCACATCACTGGAAATGTATTGCAGCGAGTTATCCGACTCTGGTGGAAGAGCCCACCCGTTGTGTAGGAGAAATTTGGCGTCCAGGCACTCCTTGAATTTCTGGCCTGACTCCTTGCATTCTTTCAGGATGTCGTCCATGTTCTCGACAAACCGCAGAGGGTAAACTTTGAGGCTGAGAATGTCCTGTTCGTTCTTGAAGGGCTCAATTATGAAGGTATGTCGGACGCAGACATAGGATTCGCCGTTATGATCTATGCAGTAGCATTTGAGCTGGAACTTGCCATCAAGCCACTGTTTGTGGTAGAGTTTCCAGATCTTCTGATCGCTTCTGTTCTGGACGGTAGAGACCGGGCTAGTCTGAAACATGGAAGTCGCAGCCGGGTCATAAATGTACTCTCCAATCTGGTACAGATACCAAAGGTCGTCGTCGTGAACGATTTTCTTATGCTTTCCGGGTCCGGTAAATTGCAAGCCCAAAGGTAAGATTTCCGTCTCAACAAATTGCATGAAATGGCGGAAATCCTCAAGAATCTGAACGTCGGCTTCTCGCTTCTTCTTCTTGTCAGAGGCATCTGGCGCCGTCTCCTGTGCAGGCTCTCCCTCTTCAACCACGCCCGCCTCCTTGGCGTTATTCTCTACTTTCGCCTCAAACTCGGCGAGCTTCTTTTTCAGTGGTTCGAAGTAATGGATCAGAGGTGCGTATGGCCGGTAAAGGAGCAGTGGATTGCTGATTTCTTGTTCGGGATTGAGAACCTCGAGAAGGACGTGGATCAGAGGCAAAGAGTTGATGCGAACGGCCTGCATAAACGCATCGGAGCGGATGACATTCTTCTCCCTGGCGTCACTCATCCTTTGCAACGCTTCTTCCTCATTGAGCAGACGCAGCTTTCGACAGAATGCTTCGTCCTTCTTCCACTCCTCATCCATTGACGAAGGGCCCATACGAACCTCAATCAGCCCACGATCTTTCTGTCCTGGGAAACGATTGACAAAGTTCCCAAGATTCAGTCTTCGAGTCTCCCGCACAATTGGCAAAGGCTCGGGCTCAGGTCCCGAGTCCTCATTGTTGCCGGAATTTTTGGTTCTCTTTTGTGGCTCAGGTACATCCGAATCGTCCTCATTTTCATCATGGCGCTTGCCCGCGGTGTCCCGGGTCTGTAATTCCAGCTGAAGGAGCTTGATTTCGAAGTCAGTCAGTCGTTTTTCGAGGGCTCGGATGTATTCCGACTGATCATCTTTCGGCTTGCCCTTGGAGCTGTCATTGTCGGTTGGTGTATCGAGAGCGGATACGGGGCGTTCTGGCTGCGGCTCTGGTCGCTCCTCGTCTTCGGATTGCCCAGATTCTTCCTTAATTTCTGGCCGTTGTGGCTGTTCAGGCTGCTCCGCCTGTTCTTCTTGTTCTAGCGCGGCCATTGTGGAGGTGTTTGACGGCCCGAGGGAAATCTTGGATACAGATATTCTGTTGTCCCAGGCCAATGTTGCCGGAAGCTAAATGTAGTTCTCCAACAAAACCAACATCTGCTTCAGTCGGACTCGGGACTCGGAATAGGAGGGTGTAGGTGAGACCAGAGAGCTGAGACTAGAAGAGCCGCATTGCCATCGCACCTATTTTTATTAATGCATGCGTATTGGAGGGGGGAGGGGAATTCGAGGCGCCAGTACCGTCCAACTTCGCTCATTTGTTCTTGCATCCCGTGGAGGGGTTTGAGCGTCGTAAGTTGGTGAGTTAGCTTGTCCTTGCAGTAAGCGCTACTGCAAGCCTGTGACGACGATCCACGAATAGAAGCTATTCAGAGGGGCCCTCACGAAGTGATCAGAACCCCTCGGCTCTGCAAGTTTCATAACTCGGTTTCTCTATCCCAATGGTGTTAATGCCTTAGCCGCCAAGTTCTGTCTCGGTCAATAAGCTGTCAATTTGATTGAGTTTAGGAGAGTTCTCGCCCTGCCGGAGATTGCAAGAGACCCTGAATCCTAGTCAAGGACAAGAGGGCTTATGCACACTTAGCCACCCCAGCCTTGGGGCTAAAAACGTGTCGCTCAGCCGTTCGCTTCGTATCGATGAGCATTCAGCTCTGCCGCATGTGAAACATGATATCTTTCTGCAGCGGCTACCTACATGTTCCAAACAACTGCCGCAGAACCCCTTCTTTGCTGAAACGTTCCGAGCCTTGTGAGGTTCGAATTACAAGAGATGAACCTCTTAGCTTTCTGATCTCTGCGTAGTTCATACTCTCTCTTGGTTTTGTTCTCGGAGCACCCCCCCATAGCGAGCCTTTTAAAGCCTCAACGAAGCGGCATTAAAATGACACTCTCAAGCAAATTCAGTCGGCGAAGCGACATCAAAAGGCAGAAACAGGTCGCAGCCGACTTCACCCTACAGAGAGGTGGATCCTACCACGAGGCTCTTGGAGCCCCTGCCGTGTATAATGACGAGCGCGGGGAAATTGAGCCTCTACCAGCAGTCAGGTTTGCGTTGCCGATAATAAGCAAAGTGTATCGTCGCCACTAACGATCGGACGCATAGAGTCCTCCGGGAAGCGCTGACTGTTTACAATGACATGGTAGAAGAGCATCTGCGATTTAGTGTGAAGAGTTGTACCTTCGACGATGTTTTCCAAGAGCTGCAAGAAGCCGAGCAAACTTATGAGAAAAAAGCGGCAGGGTCCAAGAATTTCTTGCGCAAAATCTGGCGGAAAACGGGAGATAATGCTGCTGAAATAAATGCCTGGTGCGACTTGGTTCCCGCGGATAACGGGCTGAACATCCTGAGCGCGGGTTTGAAAATAGTGATTGGGGTATCTCTCTCTTTATCCCAATATACCCTCTGTGCGAGCGCGACGCAATTTGCTAAAGCACCAACAGATGGCAAAGCGAGATGCCGATGTCCGTTCAAAAATCCTGGAGGCCTTCCAGGATATTCCGGCACTCATGATCAATACGGCGATCCAATATAATCAGTTTGCCTTTGACGCGAACTTGAAGAGAAGCGCTGTCGCGCTGTATGAAACCATTGCCCGGTCACTTGCAGAGCTAATCCTGCTGTTGAATGGTAATAGCAATCCGGCGCCTCAATGGAGGGATCGCGTGGTCAAGACCAGAAGACAGCTCTTCGGCTCTAGCCCATCGGGGAGGAGCATTGATGACATTCTCAAGGTCGTCTCAAGACAGGCTTCACATTTTCAAGCATGCCTTGAATGCGTGAGAGGGCGGCTAGACTTGGAGACACATGACAACGTCATTTCAGCAAAGACCAGCATTGAGGAAATGCAGCGAAAGCAGATCGACATAGAACGTGAAGCCCAAAAGTTGATAACAGAAAAGGCAGAACAACTCCAGGTAGGATTCAAAGCTCTGGGCGAGTCGCTACGGAATGACATGGAAGCCATGAATGGTACCATCGGGTTCCTGCTGGCTAGAACATCAGGTGCGTATGAAATGGCGATCAGCGACCCTAGTGTTCAGTTCAGCTAACGGCGGATATCATCTTGAAGTGTGCCAAATTCGCGTCGAGAGCCCAGATCCGCGACAACGGTCATACGGGCCTTTGCTCTCCGAACTTGACATTATGAACAGCCTGGGCGTCTATTTCCGCGAACACCTAGAGGACCTGCAATGGGTAGTACACGAGCAGCATGACTTGGACGACGAATCTCGGGGACAAGCCTGGCAGCTTCTCAAGACACCAAAGTTCTCTGACTGGATGTCATCCACTCGTGGTAGTCTTCTGTGGGTAAACGGCAACTTTGAAGACGCCGGCTCGGCACAAATTTCGAGTCTTTCGGTTGTCTGTGGACTCTTCGTGCTTGGTTTGCGCCAAAACACGAACTTCATAGTGCTTCACCACTTCTGCGGGCTTCATGAGAAAGGGTATCTGGCAGGTCCAAATGGACTGATGCGCAGCCTTCTGTGTCAGCTCCTCCACAGCGGCCATAGATTTAACCTAGACTTCATCAATACTCCGGACTTTGCAGACGAGATCAAGTCCAACTCACTGCGAGCATTGTGCCATACTTTCAGTCAGCTCATCGAGCGGTTACCTCCTGGCCAGACGGTGGTCTGCATTGTTGAAGGTGTGTCGAGTCTCGAAACCAGCCATTGGCTAAGACAGTTGTGCGATGTTATCTTCATGTTGAACGGCCTGGTCGCCAATACTGCGCTACGTCCAGTGTTCAAACTGCTTGTAACAACGCCTTTCAATCATGGAATCATTGACGGGGAGATCATGGATCATCAACGCCTGATCTTGCAGCCTGAAGGGTTTTATGGTGGAGGCTCGGAGATTTCGGACCAGTTAGTTTGGGATGAAATCGCTCAGGCCAATCGCCTAAAGTACTATGAAAGATTGATGCTGATGAGTGATGATGACGATGATGATGATGATGAAGATGACGATTAGAGTCATGCAAACCTGTGTTTCAACAAGACTTGACCGCCAACAAGCATGTAAAAAAGGGAAGTGGCTTGTATCTGAGCCGCTGCTTATGATCAGCAGATTGCACTCCATCCACTGAGTGAACTGTGCGGGCATACCGACCTCCCAGTGAGCCAACCCTTGGAAGAGAGTCTCCTACCGACGCAGAACACATATTCGTGGCCGTGTTGGAGTTTCTGGACGAGGGACAACCCAAAGATCTTAAGCACAAGGCAGCACTCAGCTCTCAGAGCTTCCTGTAGTTAACTAGCAGTTGGAAACACTCTTTCTTGGCCGTTTCGTCAGTTGGATGTATTCGAGTCGGCCAACAGACGGTTGTGGAGGGCACTGGAAACAAACACATTAGTCGACAGACCAAGGTTGAATTGACCTCGGTGGGATTTTTCGGCTCCTTCCATCAACAACGACAAGGTCACGATTTACTTTTTTGATATTCATCCTTCAGATCACACCTCGTTTTCGGGTTTTCTATCTACTTAAAGCTAGGCATTCTCGAGCTCCCACCTGCAGACGGACATAGCATTCTAGCCTCAATGCAGAAGCCTTGTGGTGTATTCAACGAGGATTAGAAGAGAAGTAGCGTAAAGGAAGTTTCACCTCGACCTACCGTACCCAAGGTCAGTGAGTCGAAGCTGTATAGAGCGCAATAAAGTAAAGATGAGTATTTTGTGTTGTAAGCAACTATCATTGCAAATGCATATTCTCTCTATCTCTAGACAACCTAGCCAAAATAAAATGGCCTAGAATTCAATCCGCCAAGTCTTCCCAATCCCCACGTTAGGGTTCTTCACAACCGCATACGGCGCCTTGCCGTCTCCCTGGACAACGTACTCCAGCGACGCTGTCGACGAAGCCTTAGCCCCATCCTCAATCACTGTAACCGTGTTCTTGCTTTGCCACTCCTTTGGCGGGTCAACCACCACGACTCTTTCGACGTGCACGCTAGCGATTGTCTTCTGGTACGCAGCGGTTTGAGGGCCGGGAGTGGCGATATCCTCAGACACGAGAGAAGATCCATCAAAGTGGAAGCGGCGGTGAACGTAGCCGCCGCGCTGGTAATCGAATGTCTCGCCGTCGTCAACGTACAGAGATCCCTCTGCTTGGCTGTTCTTGTCAAGAACGATCACAAGCGTGTAGGGATCGTACTTCATGAGACCGCTGCTGCGGCGGGGGCGGTCTTTGCGAGGAATGATGTGGCCACCTTGCATGAGTACGGGGATCTTCTCCATGGGAGCGGGGACAGAGTGGTGTTTTCCAGCTCCCTGGTAGACGGTATAGTCGAAGTAGTCATAGTACTTTTCGTCGTCGGCGATGTAGATGTCGACGCTTGTGGCTTCTTCAGAGACGGCGGGCTTCGCGAGGATACCAGTAGAGCCAAGGTAGAGCTGGTCATCAATGGTAAAGCCGGCCTCATCAGTGGGATGGACGTAGAATTGGGGTCTCACGATTGGGGTGCCGTTCACGGAGGCTTCGTGGAAGGCAGTGTACCAAGCAGGGAGCAGCTGGTATCGGAGTCGGATTGCTTGGGTAATGATGGAACGGAATGGCTCCTGGATCAAGTACGGCTCACGGCGGCGAGTGTCGATGTGGGCGTGCGCACGGAAGAAGGGATACCAAATTCCGGTCTGATACCAACGAGTCAGAAGTTCTTTGCTCGGGTTGTGGAAGAAACCGCCAACGTCAGCACCGGCAAACGGATAGCCCGAGATTCCGTTGTTGAGTACCATGGGAAGAGAGATGGCAAGGTGCTCCCAGGTAGCCTGGTTGTCTCCGGTCCACATGGCCGACATGCGTTGAGCACCGGCGTAGAACGAGCGGGTCAGAATAAACGGGCGGCGAATCTCCCCTTTCTTGCGCTCCAGCATAGCTTGGTATGTAGCATTGACAAACGTGATACCGTTGACATTGTGAACATCACGATGCTCCCAGTTGCCGTGGTGCAGGTTGTCCTTCGGCATGGTCGTTTCGGGGCCGTTGAACACCGAAGGCTCGTTCATGTCGTTCCAAATGAAGACATTAGGAAGGGTGCCCTTGAATCGATCATATTTGAAAAGACTAATCCACCATTTGATAGCAGCAGGGTTGAAGCAGTCGATCCAGTTGGATGAGCCAGGCCAGCACCAACCCTCATAGATGTCGCCGTCCTTGTTTCGGGTGGCCAGGCCCTTGCTCTTCATTTCTTTCGAGATATCAAATTTGTCCTGGTTCTTGATGTGCGGGTCAATGATGACGACTAGCTTGCGTTCCGACTCATCAAGCTGCTTTTCCATGCTGATAGGATCAGGGAATGTCAGAGGGTCCCAGGTGAAGTATTTCCGGTCATCGAGATACTCGATATCAAGCCAGATAATATCATATGGAATTTGATATTTGTCAAAGTTGCGATCCACCTCTTTGACATCCTCATCAGTGACATAGTTCCAACGGCATTGGTGATAAGCAATGGCAAATTGCTGTGGTAGCTGGGTGTAGCCCGTAAGTTCGCCGTATTTCTTGCTGATCTCTCGGGGCGATGGTCCTAAGAAGACAAAAACATCTAGCTGACCGGCTTCAGAGAACCAATGGGTCTGTGTATCGGCCTTGGACTTGACGATATCAATCCAAGTCTCGGCGGCGTTGAGCCAGAAGACACCAACTGTGGAATCTTTGCGGTGGGCCTGCATGAGTGGGATAGCACCGTACAGCGTCATAGGACTGTTCAGTTCATATTCGAAAACGTCAGAGTTGTACAGTCTGTAAGGTTCCTCGTGATTCCCAGATCCTCCTCTAGTCGCTGTTAGTTTCATCATAAGATCACGCGGCGCGCTGCTTACCGAGTTTCCCTGAGGGAGAGAGAGTCGGCGTGCTCGGGAATACCAAACACATGAGTATAGCCAGGGAAGCTGATATCTAGTCCCACGCTTTCAGGACCTCGAGGCTTGGTGTCTGTGTTTCCGCCGAATGTCTCTTCCCACCACGTGCTTTCGTCTTCCTTAGCACCAAGAACGTCTTGTTCACCTTCGGCAGGGACTTCCACCTTGGGGCGCCAGTGTTCCATGTTGAGATAGCCTTTGTCATTGAATTGCACATGCGTCTGTCCGTCACGTTGAAACTCCACGGAGAAAGGCGCGTGGCGGATCACGGCCTGATAAGAGTTGTCCGGTCCGTAAGCGATTTTGGTGAATCCATCCTGGGTTTCAGCGCTCAAGGTCGCAGACTTGCTGAGATCTAACCCTCCAATCAAGGCCCAGGTTTGGGCATCATTGTAACGTTCCTTGCGTGCTTGACTTTCGTGACGAATTTCGATATCGCCGTTGATGCGCTTCTCCTCGTCGACAGTGACTCGAGCAACTCCGGATTCGAGGAAAGAGATGAGCAAGGGTAGCTTCACTTTTTGAGGAGAAGAGACGGTCTTCAAGATTGTTCCTTTCAATTGACCATTTTCGAAATGAAGATCTGTGTGGTCGAGTTCGTAGGGAGAGCTCCAAGATGTGCCTTTGGCGGAGACATCGTCAGCGAGCGCTCTGTTGCGCTTACAGAAACCAGATTGGGCGCATTTCTTGAAATTCTCATGCTTCACGGAAACTAAAGGAACATCTTGTTAGGGTCCAAATGCTCAAACCGCTGAGGCAGGTGTGCATACCTCCGGGTATAACGAGGCATCCGAGGAGTATTGCGAGGGAAAAGAGCAGGGTCCAGCTGGACGATAGCCGGCTCCGAGCCATCATGGCTGGTTCAATGGGTGCAAGCACAGACTCTCAGTCGCCGAGAGTACCAATGCTGCGATGTTTAGTGCTGGCCTGCATCTACCAGAGTTGAGGTCATACACGTTGCTTGAGAGATAGCGGAGCTGGTGTGCTTCCAGGCTGGCCTCATGGAGATGCGGAGAGATTGGCACTATACCTCTTCGGGATGGACTGTTTGATACCTCAAACCCCAGGCAGCAACAGCTGAGTCCTGACCATTCAGGCGGCAAGGCTGCTAAGCATGCCCCTCTCAGAAACTCTCAGGCCCCACACCGGCGTTTAGACTGGAATAAGAGAAGAATTTCGCCAGCTCAACGCCAGCTTCCGCTTCTTCCTTTCTCTTCAATCGCATCTTGTTGACTTCCTCGTCTTCTACATCTCCGATTCTCTCAAAATGTCTAACGAGCAGACGTAAGTACATGGACATCCCTTTCAATGCATCAATGCATCAATGCACTCTCCTGTCTCTCCTTACTGCTACCCCTCATCCTGAACCCAATCAGCTAACTGTTCACCGTAGTTTCATCGCCATCAAGCCCGACGGTGTCCAGGTACGCATTGAGCAATGATACTCCAGTAGATCACTGGAATTGATTGCGGCTCAAGATCATGACCATGAACTGACAATTCCCAGCGTGGACTCGTCGGCCCCATCATCTCTCGCTTCGAAAACCGTGGGTGCGTATGCCCCTCGATTAGTCTCTGCCACGATGCTAACAGTGACCAGCTTCAAGCTCGCTGCCATGAAGCTCACCTCTCCTCCCCGCTCTCAGCTCGAGCAGCACTACGCTGACCTCAAGGAGAAGCCCTTCTTCCCCGGTCTCGTCTCCTGTAAGTTTCGCTGAAGATATCATGCCATTCGAACATGCTAACATACAGCAGACATGCTCAGCGGCCCCATCGTCGCCATGGTCTGGGAGGGCCGTGATGCCGTCAAGACCGGCCGTACCATCCTCGGTGCCACCAACCCCCTTGCCTCCGCTCCCGGCACCATCCGTGGTGACTTCGCCATCGATGTCGGCCGCAACGTCTGCCACGGCTCCGACAGCGTCGAGAACGCCAAGAAGGAGATTGCCCTCTGGTTCACCCCCGAGGAGGTCCAGAACTACAAGCTCAACGCTTTCGGCTGGATCTACGAGAAGGAGTAAATTCTCTTCCAACAGCATCGGTCCTAGGAAGCTGTATCTGTGATGGAGCAGTTGTACAAAGACAGCAGAAGCCGTCAGATATAGAATTTCACCAATAAATAAAACTTCTCGGATACCTACCACCCGTCTATATCTATACAGTATATTGACTCACAGCACATCACCTCCGAAACAACCTCTTCACTCCGCGCCCAACCGAACCCAGAACAACCCTCGCAAACCACGGTGTCGCCCAGACACTCCCCGCAATGCGCAAAGGCAACAGAGCTTTTGTAACCGCATAAGCAGTCGCAAACTCCAGAACCAACCGCACGCCCTCCTTCTCCGTAGCCGTAGCTACAGCCGTATCTGTCCCCTGCGCAACCTCCGCATCAACATCCTCCACCCACCCCCTTTTCCTCAACCACTTCCCAAACCTCCTCGTCCCCTCCTCAAACCCGCTATAAGACGTAAAATCAGGTAGCCACCCGCCATAATGGAACGCCGCGACAAGTCCGAAGAGCGGGACAACTGCTGTGATCTCGTGCAGGATCAAGAACGATGTGACGTGGGTTGCCGGCGCACCCAGTAAAGGGGTCGTGTAGGCGCGCAGGAACGACGGGAGACGGTCATTGAGCCGGCGGAGGCGCGACTGGGCGTCTTTTGGGGGAGATGTTGGTTGCGAGGAGGGATTCGGTGTGGAGAACTGGCGACGGGGAGTTTGGAGATATTTGCGCGCTGAGAAGCGGAATGATCGTAGAGAAGCTGGGGTGCGGGCAGAGGGCATTTTGAGTTGCTCGGTTTGAGATTGGGGTACTGAGGAGTCGAAAGATGTTCTCCGTCGCCAAATAGCAAGGCCCGTTTGCCTCTCAGGAACTGGTCGGTTTTATTTTTTTGCTCAGTTCTGTTTATTCGAAGGTGGTGAGGCCCCCCATCTGTTTGCTGTGTTTGCAGTCTAGATTGCGATGACTTCAACTTTAGCTAGCTAGGATTCTCTCGAAGAGGAAGCCCTGAGGGGTGATCACTATACTGTTTCTTCAATGTTTCGCTGTGCGTTGACTACTATCCGGAGATGCGGTGCATGCCTCTGCAGCGAGGAGACGGTTCTAGAGAGGGGTGCAGGAGCCCACGTTGAAAACAAAGCAATAAACTCCAAGAGTATATCCTCTTTATCAAAGAGACATTACCATGACTCAAATGAGAAACAATTGTACATCTGCCGCGAACCACCGGAGTATGACGCCGTGTGGCAGGCCGAAAGCCGGACAGAGGGGCGACCAAAAAACCCACCCAGGGACCGAAAGTCCTCCCCGAATTCGTCACTCTCCTCCTCTTTTTCTCTCCCTTCCTACTCCCACCATACACTCAGTCAGGAAAATACGCCTGCAACCATGGAGAAGATCACAGACAAGATCGCGGCCCTGCCGCCAGGCGCAAATTACTTCTCTCTTGAGTTCTTCCCTCCAAAGACTCAAATGGTGGGGCTCTATTCCTCCCCGCATTCGGCGATGTCGCCTTCAAAGACCAAATCCCTGGGCTAACAATTGGTGTAAATGTAGGGTTTTGCCAACTTACAAGCGCGATTAGAACGTATGGCACAAGCCTTACGCCCGCTTTTCGTTACGGTCACTTGGGGTGCTGGAGGAAGCACAGCAGCAAGGTCGCTGGAGTTGGCGGAAATCTGCCAGCGACAGTTACAGCTGACTACATGCTTACACTTGACATGTACGAACATGAGCCGAGCCTTGGTAGATCAGGCGCTTGAGGAGGCAAAGGTACTGGGAATCCGGAACATTCTGGCACTACGTGGCGATCCTCCCCGCAGCGAGGAGTACAATATGCATGGGGAGGATGACAGTAATAAGGATTTCACTTTCGCCGTGGACTTGGTCCGATACATCCGGAAAAAGTATGGCGATTATTTCTGCATTGGCGTTGCGGCCTACCCGGAGGGCCATCCCGCGGATTCGTTCCAGGATGTCCAGGACCCGGCCGTTGATTTGCCGTGGTTGGTTGAGAAGACGCAGGCTGGCGCGGACTTTATCATGACACAGTTGACATACGATATCGACGCATACACGAAGTTTGAGAGCATGCTCCGAAACCATGAGTCTGGCGCTTTCAAGACTATTCCAATCGTACCGGGCTTGATGCCCATTCACAGCTACAAGATCTTGACGAGAGTGACAAAGCTTAGCCATGTCAAGATTCCCGCGCCGATTCTTGCGAAGCTTGAGGCGGCTAGACACGATGACGATGCAGTCAAGCGTCTGGGTGTGGATATAATCGCTGAACTGGTCGACGGTATCAGAAAGTTACCTTCTTCAGGTTTCCGAGGATTCCACTTTTACACTCTAAATTTAGAGAAGACAGTATCCTTCATTCTTGAACGATGCAAGCTTATTCCAGATTACGATGAGGATGAAGCGGTGGTTGAAGACGTGTCTCTACTCACTGTCGACGCAGCCAGAGCACGTTCAAAGTCCCGGCGGCGAACGTCGTCTATCAACTCACTTCCCCACAACCGTGTGATTGTTGATAAGATTTCCGCACCCTCTTCCAGAGACTCCATCACACACGAAGCTACCGCCGCCAGCGCAGGTATGCCCGCACAACCACCAGATCGCAACACAACTCTTCAAATCTCCGAAGGTCTCGGCGCTCTAGGCCGAGAAGCCACCTGGGACGACTTCCCCAACGGCCGCTGGGGTGACGCTCGCTCCCCTGCCTTCGGTGAAATAGACGGTTACGGCCCCTCCCTCCATGTCGCCCCGTCCGTTGCCCACCGCATCTGGGGCTACCCCGTCACCCCAGACGACATCAGCAAGCTCTTCCGCCGCCACGTCTCCGGCGACCTCTACATGGTCCCCTGGTCCGAAGGAGGCGCTGAAGAAGACACCAGCGGTCTCAACGCCGAAACAGAAACCATCCGCCCCGAGCTCCTCAACCTCATCGACCGCAAGGGCTGGTGGACGCTCGCCTCCCAACCCGCCGTTAACGGCGTCCGCAGCGACCACCCAGTGTTCGGCTGGGGCCCACCAGGCGAGGGCTTCGTTTTCCAAAAGCCCTTTGTCGAGTTCTTCTGCCCTACCTCCGACTTCACAAAAACCCTCAAACCCGTTCTGCAACAACACGGCCACGAGAAACTCGCCTGGTTCGCAACAAACGTCAAAGGCGACTTTGAGTCTTCCCTCCCCGCCCAAACAAACGACACCGAGCCCGTCGAAATGAACCCAAACAACGTCAACGCTGTCACCTGGGGTGTCTTCCGGGGCAAGGAAATCGTCACCCCGACTATTATCGAAGAAGTCAGTTTCCGCGCTTGGGGAGACGAAGCATACAGAATCTGGGACGAGTGGCGCCGCATCTATCCTAGAAACTCCCCGACAGAGCGCTTCCTAGATCAGACCAAGAACGACGTTTGGCTTGTTTGTGTTGTCGGGCAGGACTTTGGCGCGGGCACGAAGATCGGCTCAAAGGAGGAGGAGGACGAGAGGAAGTTCATGTGGAGGGTGCTGGCTGAGTCGTAGACGGTGTTCCTTCTGAATGATAATGATGGCTGGGATCATTCAATGCATAGCTTAGCGGAGTTATGGTAGGTCAAGTGTTATGGTAACTGGAGGCTTGTAGGGGAGACGTATGGGGTGTGGTGTATGGTGGTATTCTAGAGAGTATTTTCATCCATCCAGCAAGCAAGCAATCTATCTTCAACTTGGTGTACATATAACATTCAACATCACTGTTTGGCGAACCGGGGTTAGTCTTATTCACTATACTATACATTTCTATTATCTTTCTATTCCGCTAGCTAAAACTTACAATTAGTTCACAAGTGAACCAACCTTCCACTAAACTTTGACACGTAGACTCCGCGTCAACCTTTCTATAATTTACATTCAACAATAAACAAATACTATGGTTATATCCGAGAGCTCTCTTCATTCACGAAATCTTATAGTTATAGATATGTATATGCGATACTAAAACTATACCTAACCAATCTTGATACTCAATAGTCAATCCTAAACCTTCTCCGCAAATCCATGCTCTTCCAACCCCTCAGCGCCAGTATCCGGCGTCGCAACATCAGACTGCGACTCTGCGAATTTCTCCGCGGTAAGATCCAGTCTTCCGTAAGCCGGTGCCCGACGTTGTTGGCCGGGGCCGGCGGCGGCGGGCATTTTATAACCGCGGAGTCTGGTTATGTTATTAGCACTATTGACACGAGAGAGAAGTAACTTTTAAGATAAGATAGTGTGGATGAACATACCGCGGTCCTTGGCCCGTTGGTTCGGGGAATTCAGGAGCGTATGTCTCCTGGAATATGCGGACGTCTTCGTCGAAGGTCCCGCGTTCAATGCTCTGACGGACGCCGGAGAAGAAGTTGTCCATGACGTGATGGTTGTGGATTTGGAGGAGGGTCCAGGCGAGCATTTCCTTTGCGTTGAGGAGGTGGTTGATGTATGCGCGGTGGTGGGTTTTGCAGGCGTAGCAGGTGCAGTTAATATCTAGAGGGTTGGTATCTGTGGCGTTTGAGGGCGTCCAGAGGTCGTCGGCAAAGGAGAGTGGTTTGGAGGGGCGTCCTGGTTCTGATGCTTCGGTGGCGGTTGGTGGTGGGAAGACGAAGTTGAGGGCCATTCCGGAGTCGGAAGCGACGGATATGAAAGGGATTGTGAGGAGGTCTGCGCCGAGGGAGATCTCGCGAAGGAGGTCATGGGGAGTAGCTGGACCGCTGAAGAGGAGTCGAGGGAGGTCGCCTAGGGCCTCGGGGACGATTGAGAGGGAAGCAGACTCGTAGAGGGCGAGGCCGGAGAGGAAGGGCCGGATGTCCGTTTCGAGGTCTTCGAGGTATATTTGTTGCTCGGTGTTTTCGAGAGGGAGTATAGGAGCGAAATATGCTGCATTTGACCGGCTGTGTTCAGAGATATCGGGTCCGTAGAGGTTTTCTGTTGCGTGAGTGGTGAAGGCGTGTGTCCGGTCGACCATCTTCGCGCGCCTTTTGTATCCCGGTGGTTTTCCAAGCACTAGATCTGCAAACCCAACCACAACATCCGGGCTGATCTTCTGGATGGCCTCAACATACTCGGTTGCCTCTAGTTGTCTGAAGCCCACTGAGGTCAGGACAGCTATCGAGCTCGGCGTATTCGTCGGTGGGCACGCGATCGGAGGTTCGCGACGAGGGCCAAAAATTAACAGGTGGTCATCGGGGGCGCAGATGAACTTGCGGAGGGCGGATTCGTGAGGTGCAATAGGAGCTGCATATAGAGGTATAGGTAGGACATTCTTAAGCTGGTCCCTCTTTTCTATGACTGATATCTGAGCCCCGGTGGGCATTTAACTGTCAGTTTGCGGACTCTTCAAATTTAGACATGAGGAGCAATCTCACAATCTTCCAGCCCGATGAACTGACTACTGATAGATGTGCTATCTCGAATCACATCATGCGCCAGATGAGGCACCGCTCCTCGCGATGTCAATGGAATATAGTGAGGGGTCGATATGGGTTTTCTGCCTGTAACAGTCAATCTTCCAAGCCGCGGGGCGAGGACTGCTGCTGCGGATCCCTGGAGACTGAAGTTGAACATTTCATTCGGCAGCTGTAGGGGCGTATCAGATCCCATCGCGTTCTTAGTTGAGATCGTTAACAGGAATTGGTTGGGGTGTGGTGACGAGAAGAAAGTCCCTTATCGATTTAGCTCCGATCGCCCAAATTGAGTTTATCCAGAGTGGGCCTGCTGGGCGACCCTGATCTCCCTGTGACGTTGACCTTTTCACATCTTTCTAGAATCTACGCGCCTTGAAAATATAAAAAACCCCTCAAGCTTGCCGATAACTCGGGGCTCCTATATTCTTCCTAGCAACACCCTAAGAGCTTCGTTGTGACACCAGTTTCTCTCCCTGTCAACATGGTCATGAACCCAACGCGACGCGGGGCCCTTATTGTTGTGGAAGGTCTGGATCGTGCAGGCAAATCCAGCCAATGCGAGTTCCTGCGCAAGTTTCTACAGGAAGCAGGTCGTCCTGTGAAGTACATCAGATTCCCAGGTATGACGTTCTTTTCTATCAAGGTCATACAAGCACAACTGACCCAACTGCCCTCTAGATCGAACAACGGCCATAGGACAGCTAATTGACGGCTATCTGCGTGGGCAATCGCACTTGGACGACCATTCTATTCATCTCCTCTTCTCCGCAAACCGATGGGAGCTTGCGAAAAGCATTGAATCCGACATTGCCAGTGGAAACCATATCATCATAGACCGCTACTCATACTCCGGCGCAGTTTACTCGGCCGCAAAAGCGAACCCTTCTCTATCCCTAGAATGGGCCTGGCTACCAGAGGTTGGCTTACCCAAGCCGGACCTTTGCCTCTTCCTTAGCATCTCTCCTCAAGAAGCCGCAAAGCGCGGTGGGTTCGGCGGAGAGCGCTACGAGAACGAGACGATGCAGGCTCATGTTCGCGAGCTGTTCAAGACCATCTTCGACCGTCAGCAAGGGAGTGAGGTCCAGGTAGTCGATGCTGGCAGGTCAATTGACGAGGTATCACAAGACATATCGAAGATTGTGACTGAGTGTATCCTGCGCTTGGACCCAGCAAGCCCTCTCGGAAAGTTGACGCCCATTTAATAACAAGCCGCAGACGGACTGTCCACTACATTGGACGTTTTGGAGACCAGCTTCATGAATCCCCAAGACCCCTCCAACTTCAAGCACCCTGAAGATGCCCCTGCAGCATCGCCCGCTCAGCTAACCATGATTCTGCCGGCATCGAACCCTATTTAATCCTACCTCAATCACGCAGGGCACACGAACCCACAACAGACAGACCTAGAATTATAGACCAATACAATAGACGCAAGATAACAACATGAAGACATGAAAGCCGGGCCGCGCTCGTTTCACAATCATCTCTCAGTATAGATCACGTGATCCAGAGGACCATTTCTCGAGCAGCTCATTGCAGGGCAATTTTCAATCTCGTACCGTTCAAGAGATATTATGGAAGCTCCTCATACTGGCTTCATTGGATTTAAGAAAGACTGCATACCTAAGAGGTATACCCGCTGTGGTGCCTGACACGAAAAGCCAAGCCTCTGCACGTCATTGCCCCGGTTACGGATATATATACCTGCCTCAGGCGCTGACGGCGCTGACGGCGCTGACCCATTTGTCTCTCGAGGCTCGACACCTGGGCATACCAAGTTATTCTTAAAAATCTAGAGTCGCAGAAATTCAACATGTCGACATAGCCTATACATACAGCCCAATCATATTTGTTGCATGGCTATATGGACCCCACATCCTCCTTTTTTCGAAGGTTCAGTACTTGTATTCGCCACGATGGAGGATGACCAGCCGAAGATAATACCAGCCTTCTATTGCTGCTACCTACTTCGCTCCTTGGGCACGGGGTATAAGACTTCAGCTTTATATATTGGTTCCACGCCTGATCCCGCTCGTCGCCTGGCTCAACATAATGGATTATCTAAGGGCGGCGCCTGCCGAACAGCAGATGAAAAACGACGGCCATGGGAGATGACAATGATTGTAGAAGGGTTTACGAGTCGTATTGCAGCGTTACAGTTCGAGTAAGTGATAGCCTTTATTAGCATGTGGTCCTCATCACTAAAGTTCCTCAGATGGGCGTGGCAGCATCCAACAGCTACCCGTCATATCACCAAGGCTCTCCCGGGTAAGGCTGAAGGAGATCTAGAAGATGATGCTGTCCTGGAACCAACTGCAAACAAGCCTAAAGCACGAAAGAAAACGAAGGCTCAGGGAGAGGCATTGGATGATGAGAAGCTAAAGAAGGCCAAGAAGCGAAGACCTCCAGCTGCACGAAGTCGGAAGTCTTTGAAGGCCCACGTGGAAGACCTACATCTCCTATTACGTTCCGACTACTTTGGCCGATGGCCTCTCACTTTACGATTCTTCTCCCCGGATGTCTTACAAGCCTGGAAGCTTTGGTGTGACCGTGTAGATGGGATCATTCCTGACCATTTCAAAGTTATACCGGATGGCGATTGTACGGATTTCGGTATCGACCCCGAGCAGCGACATCTAAAAGCCAGAAACATTCAGAGCATCGAAACAAACTATGCGCCTCTCAAAAACTATCTCGAAAAAGCAATGTTTTTGTTAGACGACATCAGGAACCTGCGCTGCAAGATCTGCGAAGCACCTTTTGATGAAGACAATTCGATTGTTGTTTGCCACCACGCGAGCTGCAACTGCAGTACGCATCTGCTGTGCTTATCCACAAGATTCATGGAAGCGACACAAGATCGTGATGGGTTCATACCGCTTTCTGGGCAGTGCCCTGCATGTACTCAGACAGTCCAATGGCCGCTCATGATGCGAGAGCTGAGCATTCGAACGCGTGGAAAAGATATGCTAAAGAATATGTTGCTCAAATTCGAGAGAAAGGAGCGAAAGCTATTGAAGAAGACGACGGTCAAGGAAAAGATAGATGGGACAACAAAGGCTGTACCAGCCGGTTCTCAGAACGATGATGGACATGACACAGATTCTCTAGATGACTATTGGGACAATATTCTAGATTCCGACTCAGAATCCGGTACAAAACAGGCCTCTGAGCAGGATCGGACAGCCTCAAAAGTCGAATTGATCATAGAGGATACGGACGAAGAACTAGGCTGAACACCCAGTCAAGCTACTATGCCTGTTGGCGCTCGCAAAATGTCCCCAAACTGTCTCATGGAGGCATATGACACTACTGCATCGCATTCACCCAAACAAGATACAAGTGGCGCCTACCCATCGAGACTCGAATGCCCTCTTGTTTGTAGGACTTCAGCAAGAACGTTACCACATGGGTTTGACGGGCCGAGCCTGAGAATCGGGTCTGCTCGCTCAGCTAAACCTCGGGATCTTGCTTGTCCTTCTGAAAAGTTTGTAAGGCCGGAAGTTTTATCCGGGAAAAAAAAGGTCTGGAAAGATTGGCTTTCACCGAATCGCATAGAACCGTTTCAGTGCTTCAGCATTTTCAGGGAACGGATGCTAGCTTGGGTGGCTGGGATGTGAGCTCTCACATCTGTATCGCCCTTACAAGTTTGCGCGATTAACATGGGTCAGGTGACGGGCCTCAAGGCCCGGTCATCGCTTTTGGCTTAGTAGGTCCAGTGGCTCAATTTTTGAAAACTTAGAGATCATGGGCAGCGCAATGAATTCCGTAGACTTAGACAGCCAATTCTCAAGCTTTTATTGGAGAAATCATGGAAATTTATTATCGTAAATCGGGTAGCTGGCATTGCTGAGGTTTTCTTATATTATCGTTTGCGGACTATATCTTTCAATACCGTACAGGGTGTTACTGACAATACAGGGCATAGAAGCCTGAGGCAGAGATTTCGAGTCGTGATCAAATCTTGTTGAAGCTGGCAAAGTCTACTTTCCAGCCATATCTTTCTCTGCGAACTGCAAGGCTTCATTCATCAATCTCATTATCTACTGTTGGAAGGTCTTGTCGGAAGTTCATCTCTTGACTCTGAACCCAGTCGTCAATTCAAGGTAGGTCAGACCACCACAACAGGTCCCTGAGCAGCACTAGTTTTCCCTTTTTGGCCCGGGCTGCTTGCCCACCAACCAGTCAACTGGCGAGCAGTTCACTGGGTATTGACTTGGCTATGATAGTCGGTTAACCACCGCTAATTTATAGACTCCTACCCAACCGTGACCTTTTACGACTGAGCGAGACTGAGCGAGAGCTGCTGTGCTTGTTCTTGTTCTTGTTGTTCTTCCGAGACTCCACAGTCCACATTGCTACACTTCACTAGTTCTGAGCCAGCCCTCTGCCGGGCCCATCTCGGTCTTCCCTTCATCACCCGTGTTTGACCTGTTCACGGCCATCGCTCTCATCCCCCATCCACTCCAGTAACTTCCCTCCACCCCCCTCCTTCCTCCTCCACACCCTATCGACCCTTCCGACCTCTCACCCACCCTCTATTTTCACCTCACTTGCTTCTTCACATCGCGTGACTGTTCTCACCTGTTTCATTGTTTGCTAGACCTTCTCTCTCATGGGTTTTTCGCATAGGACCCTGGCCTTCCCTCTGCGATAAACGCACGCGCACAACAATTCGACCTCCGGTTGTCAGTCAGCCATGGTGGCTCCGGCCGCAACGGGAGGGAACTCGACAGGCATACAGCCGCCAGCGAGCCGTCAGCCCACCCGTTCCTCAAGCACCCATCCGTCCCATTCCCATAATGTACCCTTGAGCTCGCGGCGATCCGCACCCCTCGACTTGTCGTCTGTCGAGAGGCGAGGGCAACCTAGTGCCCCCCGCGAACCTTCGAGCCGAGTCCGCCCTCATGGCCTTCAAGAGGCGCCGACTTTCCGCCCAACCGAAGACGAGTTTAGAGACCCTGAGGCCTACATTCGCAAGATCGCGCCGGAAGGAAGTAAATATGGCATTTGCAGGATTATACCGCCAGAGAATTGGCAGCCGACATTTGCTATTGACACGGAGGTATGGACACTTGGTGTGCGATCTATTTGATGGTGCTCGTGCTCTCGCGGGATCTCTATCCCTTGCAATGCGATGCTGTGAGACTCATAAGCTAACCATCTGCCGCTTCAGCGATTTCATTTCAAAACCCGCCGCCAGGAGCTGAATTCGGTAGAAGGAGGTATGCCCCCGCGTTCAGCGTTGCTTGCTGCCGGCGGTACTCCGCAGCTCAGTTCTGACCCAGACCCAGGAACTCGTGCGAACTTGAACTATCTTGACCAGCTAGCCAAGTTTCACAAACAGCACGGTACCAACCTAAATCGCTTCCCAAGCGTCGACAAGCGCCCTTTGGATCTATATCGGTTGAAGAAGGCTGTCGAGGTTCGTGGTGGCTTTGAGCAGGTGTGCAAGATGAAAAAGTGGGCGGAAATCGGTCGCGACCTCGGCTACAGCGGAAAGATCATGTCTTCTCTTTCGACGTCGCTCAAGAACTCCTATCAAAGATGGCTTCAACCTTACGAGGAATATTTGCGTCTCGCAAAGCCTGGAGTACAGCAACAGCTCGAGATTGAACATGGTGGCCCGTATACCCCTTCGCCTAATCATTCGCCGATGCCGAAGAAGCCTACACCCCTTGAGAATGACACACGCTCTGCCACGCCTCATGGTCCCTCAACTCTCCCTCCTCTGGCCCCGCAAATTGCTCCGCAAGAAGTCGCCGCTACTCCCGTTAAGAATCCTACACCACCGGTAGAGCCCACGCCACCCCGACCAATTGCGTCCGGATTTACTGCTGTGAACGCTGGTGGATTCACCGCTGTTAATCGATCGCCTTCTTTCGTTGCAGTAAACAGCGCGCCGCCGGTGAAGCGCGAAATCGAACACGAATCCATGACCCCGAAAAGCGTTTCTGAGCACCCGAAAGACTCGACGCCAGTGTCGAACGGCCACGGTGCTCCGACAATGAAGCGAGCGATTAGTGCGGAAAGTGGATCTCAGGCCGAAGCCGGGGAATTGGATGCCAATGGGCGGCGGAGTAAACGGTTACGAAAAGGTATGTAATAATTGGTTGATTTATATGTGCGCACTCTAATGCTCCGGTATAGACGCGCCTCTACCGACTATTGCAGGTTCACAAATGACTCTTCTTCGTCCAGCTCCCTCTCGCTCCAGAAAGAGTGATTCACGAAAGTTCGGCGATGTAAGTATTGAGACAAATTTTGGTCGGGATAAACCACTAAATGTAGCTCAGAAGTGCGAGACTTGCGGCAAGTCCGATGATCGGTCCTCCATTCTGGTGTGCGACAGCTGTGATCAGGGATTCCATCGAACATGTCTTGACCCTCCCTTGCACCACATCCCGGAGTTTGATTGGCACTGCCCCAAATGTCTGGTCGGCACTGGAGAATTCGGATTTGAAGAGGGCGGCGTTTACTCGTTGAAGCAATTCCAAGAGAAGGCCAATAACTTCAAGAAGAACTATTTCTCGACTAAAATGCCTTTCGACCCTGTTCTCAATACTCACCGACGAGAGTCTGAGGATGATGTCGAGCGAGAGTTTTGGAGACTAGTTGAAAGCCTGACGGAGACGGTTGAAGTCGAATACGGAGCTGATATTCATTCAACTACTCATGGCAGTGGCTTCCCCACACTTGAGCGCAATCCTCTTGATCCATACTCAAAAGATCCGTGGAACCTAAACAATCTTCCTTTCCACGGAGAGTCTCTGTTCCGGCACATCAAGTCCGATATCTCAGGCATGACTGTTCCGTGGGTTTATGTTGGCATGTGCTTCTCTACCTTTTGCTGGCACAACGAGGATCACTACGCATATTCCGCAAATTATCAGCACTTCGGGGCGACCAAGACTTGGTACGGTATTCCCGGAGCCGATGCCGAGGCGTTCGAAGAGGCTATGCGACAGGCTGTTCCCGAGCTATTTGAAGGCCAGCCTGACTTGCTCTTCCAGCTTGTCACACTGATGCCTCCAGATCAGTTGCGGAAAGCCGGAGTAAACGTCTTCGCTCTCGATCAACGTGCTGGCCAGTTCGTGATTACGTTCCCCCAGGCATATCACGCTGGATTTAACCATGGTTTTAACTTCAACGAGGCCGTTAATTTTGCCCCTGTGGACTGGGAACCCTTTGGAGCTTCGGGAGTCCAGCGCCTTCAAGCCTTCCGCAGGCACCCATGCTTCTCTCACGATGAATTGCTTTTCACGGCCGCTGCACGCGATACGTCAATCTCAACTGCCAAGTGGCTTGCTCCTGCTCTCCAACGAACAACCGTTCGAGAGTTGCGTGAACGAGCCGAGTTCGCGACACGCCATCGGGAAGCAGCACCTCACAATTGCGCTCTATACTCGGAAGATCCTGCCGCAACTGGTGACTGCCAGCTTAAACTCGTGGTCGAGAACGAAGATTTGCCGGAAGAGGACTACCAATGCCATTATTGCAAGTCGTATATCTTCTTAACGCAATTCAAGTGCAACAAGTCTGGGAAGACGCTTTGCCTGATACACCTGGATGCGCACGATTGCTGCGGAGAACCTCTAACACAAAAGCTGCTCGGGTCCGATCATAAACTGCGCTACCGTGTGAGCGATGCCGAACTGAAAGACCTAGTTCTGAAGGTTGAGGAACGATCCAGGATTCCGGAAGCATGGGGACAGAAACTCGACAACATTCTGGAAGATGAGCCTAAGCCCCAATTGAAGGTCCTTCATAACCTACTTAATGAAGGTGAGAAAATCCCATACCATTTACCTGGTCTTGAAGATCTTGCGGCCTTCGTTCAGCGGTGCGATAAATGGGTTGAAGAAGCAACCAACTACATCACGCGAAAGCAACAGAACCGAAGGAAGAACGAGAAGGCGTGGCGCAAGGCTTCTTCCAAAGCCTCGCAGCTGGAAGAACGTGACCGTGAAGTCCGCAGGGTTGAAAATATGTACGCCCTTCTTACAGAGGCTGATAAACTGTCATTCGACTGTCCACAGATGGCGGCCCTGGAAGAGAAAACCCGCGAGATCGAGAAATTCCGCCAGGACGTTAGCGCTGCGCTCATAAACCCAAATATCCGGTCGGTACAGGAAATCGAAGAGCTAGTGGAGAACTCCCGGAATTTCAACGTGGATATACCCGAAGTTGAGGGACTGGAACACATTGTCCGACAGATGAAGTGGAACGAGGATGCGAAGCGCAGGCGTGACCAATATCTGACGCTGAAGGATTGCCAGGAGCTTATAGCGGCTGGGGAGCAACTGGGATTGTCGGATACCAACGAGCATCTTTTGCATTTCAAGGATCTATTCCGTCATGGAGAAGCGTGGGAGGCGAAGGCCAAGGAGCTGATGTCCGTAGAGGCGGTTCATTATCAACAGCTGGAAGCTCTATCTGCGCAGGCCACGCGTTTTCCGGTCTCACCAGATACCCTTGCAGCTGTAGATGCCATATTGACCAAACAACGGGAGGCGCAAAAGCGGATACAAACGTTATATGAGAGAAGCAAGGACCCAGACTTGAAGAATCGGCCTAAGTACAAGGAAGTGCGGGAATTGATGGAGTCTTTGGAGGAGCTGAATAGTCGACCTACCGGTGCGATCGATCTTGAGCGCGAACAAAAGCGCCATGAGGACTGGATGCGAAAAGGAAAGAAGCTGTTCGGAAAGGCCAACGCTCCATTGCACATTCTGAAATCTCATATGGAGTATGTTGAGAAGCGCAACTCCTACTGCTTCGACTTGGAGGATCGATTCCGCCCGCCTGTCGAGCCAGCGTCAAGAGACAACAGCCCCGGCGAAATCAATGCTGCGCCGCAGCCGCAATACTGGAATAGGCAGTCCATGGCAAAACGTGATGTGTTCTGTATCTGTAGACACTCGGAGGCTGGAATGATGATTGAGTGTGAGATTTGTGGCGAATGGTAAGCTCCACTTCCTGATTTCTCCTGTGCTGCTGCTAACTATGACAGGTATCACGGAAAATGCCTAAAGATCGCCCGAGGCAAAGTCAAGGAGTGCGACAAGTACACTTGCCCGATCTGTGACTGGCGGCAGAAGATTCCCCGCGATGCTGCCCGTCCAAAGCTGGAGGATCTCCAAGAATGGCAGGCCGAGATTGCTGGTCTTCCATTCCAGCCAGACGAAGAGGCGATCCTTGACAGCATCGTCAATCAAGCGACTTCATTCCGTGACTTCTTACAGAGTTTCACTAATGCTGCGTGTACGACTACTGAAGAGGTGCCTACCTTGATTTTCTATCTACGCAAGATCGAAGGTGCGGAGGTTCTCCTTGCATATGAAACGAATCTGTTCCGACAAGAGATCCACAAGTGGCAGCCCGTTGCTCCTGAACCACCGCCAATCCTGGAGCAGTCCTTGTCAACCAGAAAGCCTCGCCCGACGAAACAGCAGAAGATCATGGCTCAGCTGGGCGTTGAACGCCCTGAGGATCTTCCTGCTCATCTCCGGCCCAAGCAACCGAACCCAGCAAAGCGCAAGTCCATCGACTCTCAGCCAGGCCGACCTCCTGCCATGCAGGCCGCATCTCATGCTCCAGGCGTCAACCCCAATGCAGACTCCTCGCGTTTGGAACCCACACTGACACCTAACGACACCTCAAACCCACCCTATCCATTTTCTGCAAGTTACTCCCTCCCCGCGGCCGACACTACCGCATTCGCGCCTGAATCGTCAGCTTTTCTCCCTCATGTTGGCGCAAATTCTCCAGGCTTTCCAACCCGATCTCCCTCACCTCCCCATCATGGTCTTCCTCTGTTCAGCCCTCCTCGCTTTTCCCGGCCTACCACGGGTGGACTCCCTGGGATGGATGTTGAACCTTCCCATCCCTTCGGTAGCAGTCCTCGGAATCTGGATGACGTCTTTGCGGACCTCACAAACCAAGATATCGATCCGGAACAGGACCCCGAGCCAATGGATAATACCCATGCCAATGAAGCCCTGGAATTACTCGACGTCGGCAACGATAGAGAGAGCTCGATTCCTGTACCTGACCATGATGGAGAAGTGGACAAGCCGCAAGAAGTCAACGGTCATGCTGAAGCTGAAGCCACTGTAGCCGCCTAACTCGCTTTTTCTCTCATCCTCGTGTTCCACCCTCTCAATTGACGTGATGCTACGCAAATAACGTGGTATCTCGACTCGCTCTTCGCGACCTCTATACTGTGATGTATGATCCATTATGTCTGATGTTAGTGATACGCATGTCTCGTTTTGCTTTCCTGGAGTCTGGTTCTTTTCTTTTCTTTCTTCCTTACTGTTCACCTTTCAAAATAGTTTTTATCCTTTCTGTAGGTGTGTTTGTCGGTGTACGGGTGGAGATTTGGCGAGATTTCTTCTTCTTCTGTTCTTTCTGCTGCTGGACCGGACTCGGACTGAAGGTGAGGTGGTTGCGCACTACCTGACTACCTGCCTGCTCGCTTTATGACCTATACTGGGGTGGAGTGAGATCCCTCATGTCCCCCCTCTTTTTTTCCATCCACCTTCAAGGTCCTGCTTTTTTATTCTTATTCCATACAATGTACGACTAGTTGAGCTTCCTTCTCTACTTGCAGATGTACCTTTAATTGATAGATTCGATTCGATCCGATTCGCTTCTTTCTCAATATCTTCACTTTCCAAATTCCGCCCTAGATTCAGATTTATATGTCTATATAAGCAAGGTATCCTACTAAACTAGACGTCCGCGTACGCCCCAAGCGCAGATTGTCCGCCCGTATGTATAACTAACACATTCACTTCTTCCTCCCCCCGGCCCTCCCCCTTTCCTTGGCCCTGAAAAGAAGCAACATCCCTCTCAATCTCCCCCCCGTTCACCCAATGCAACACACCCCTCCCAACCTTCGCCGTATAAACCGGATCCAAAAGCACCTCCTCTCCCTCCGCAAACAATTTCAACGCCTCCCTCGTCTCCCGATCCAACACCCCATACCGCGTCCCCGTAAACCGGTCATCGAGAATAACATCATCGGCTGTAATATCCTTCTCCGGATCAAGCCCGATCTGCGCCCCCGCGGCGCGCGCAAAGCGCAGGATCCGTTCCTCGTGGTACGCTTTGCGCGCTGTCGGGGATGTCAGGATGCCGATTATACGTCTCGGTCTTGGTCTGTGATTGGAATTGGTATTGGCAGGTAGGTCAGGGTTTGTTTTCTCGTGCAGTTTAAACCCGGCTATTAGGCCCGCCAGGGTGCTGCCGCTGCCGCAGGCGACGAAGATGTAGTCGAATCTACTAGCCACTCTAGTTCTGTCTTCTTTTCTGGAACCCTCAGACTGAGACTGAGGGGCAGGGAGGTCCTTCTCCTGCTCAACAATCTCAAACGCACACCGCGCATACCCCAGCCCACCAAGCGGATGCAGGCTCGCGCCAGAGGGGATCCAGTATGGATTCTTCCCACTTCTTCTCAACTCCGTTAGGACATCTTGGACATAATCATCTCCTGTTTTTGGAGGACTCGGCGGTTCAAGAATCCGGACATCCGCACCAAGCAGTTTCACGATCTGGACGTTTCCAGTGCGGAGGAAAGAGTTTTTGTCGCTTGACGCTGCTAATCCGCCGCCTGTGGCTTTATGTAGCAGCACCACGGACTCAAGACCGAGTTTCGAGGCCACGCTGGCGACTTGTACCGTGTGGTTGCTTTGGATCGCGCCTTCGGTTACGAGGGTTGTTATTCGGCTTTGGTCTTGGCTTGGGTCTTTGTCTGTTTCACTTCCTGAGCCTGGACCTGGGCGCGAGGTAGATAATGAAGCTGGCAATTCCCCGCCAATTCCGGCGCCGTACCTCGGTGATGGAGAGAGGATATCCGGGATCATGTACTCGAGTTTTCGGTATTTGTTTCCCGCGCAGGCGAGGGGGGAGGAGTGGTCTTCTCGTTTGGCGTGGATGGTTATTTTTGTTTTTCTCTTGCGGTCTGCTGCTGCTGCTGCTGTTGAAGAGAGGGTTTGTAATGGGTGGATTGGGGAGGAGAATGGGTAGAGTAGATTAGAGCGGGGGAGGGAGGCTAGGGGTTCTGGGAGAGGGAGGGGGAGGGGGAGTTTGCGGGACATTGCTTGGGTATAGCGAAGAGTTGTAGAGGCACTCTTAGAGCTTGAGGAGTGGTTTGTTGTGGAGAGAGGCGGATGCAGGATAGTAATGATATGATGCTCTCGAGGGTTGGTGCGGGGAACTATATATGCTTGTTAGTATGGAGTATCTATGAGGAATGGCGGGGGAAGTATGTACTGTTTCTCTAGTAGATCTCTCAGGGCTAATGAAAGGCAAGTTCGAGAAAGCATTAAGCAGCAAGCTTTAAGCCTCAGTCACGTAGGATGTTACTCGATGTGAGGCAGGTCAGTGGTGCGGGGGTGCTTTTTCCTGTTTGGGACAAGCACGATGGTATCATAGGCGGTGAACAAGGCGGATGGAGGCTACAGTACAGTATGAGGAGTTATTTGACAGACAGATCAGCTACACCAGGTCGATTAGTGAAGAGATAGTGGTGAAGTGGTATATTCGATTCTCTGATGAGTATAGGTACAATGTTGAGGTCGAGTAGGACATGGAAAGCGTACTCGAACAGAAACTGAAAAGAGACGAAACCGGAATCTATAGCCAGCCAGAGAATCTAGTTTAGATCGATGCAGAGACCTGTGGACAAGGTCAAGGTCATCAAGAGAGATGGTAGAGAAAACAGACGCAAGCAACAGAGATCATAGATGAACAAAAACCCAACAACTCCTGTCATGTAAATGGTGTAGAACCCATATGTAATCCATGTCCATATTCCTGGCAAGATGCAATGCAACCATGAGCCAATAATGTATGCCGTAATGCAACAATGCAGTGAAATAAAACAAAAATCTTTCAGCAAGAGCTGGGCCGTCATAGAATGCTAAATTGGTCAGAGGCCAATGCAAGACAATGCAAGATAGACAAATGCAATGATTAGAAACATTCCCATTCAGCGAATACACACCAGCGTGCGACGCGGTCCGCCAGGACCAACCCTCGCCAAACGCCACTCTCGCCAATCTTGATGACTGTCTCCCATACACTGCCGTCGGCGGTGCACTCGCTGGGCGAGTCGGAGAGGTTCGGGCTGCTGATCATATGGTCGGCCTTGCGGGTGAGGCGCAAAATCTTGCCAGAAGGCGACTGGATCGCGAGCTTTGCGGGCTTCTCTCGCCCAGAACCGGACCGTGTAGAAGAGATGGCCGAGGTGGAAGCAGAGAACTCGTTAGAGACCGTTGAGACAGTCGACCCGCCCGCAGAGCTTGAAACCATGCTGAGTGCACTTGCAGGTCGGGAGAAAACGGAGGGAGAAACACGCCCGCTAAAGCTGTTTTCAGTACTAACTGGCGGAGGAGAGGCCGAGGATGGGTGCTGGCGGACGGCGAAGACGAATGTGTTGTTGACCGCTAGTTTAGAGCACTGGGGTTGGATAATGTACAAGTCGTGGCGTTGAGCATGAGGAGTCGGATGGCGCAGAACGAACTCATAAGGAGGATTTTCACCTGCGTGGATGATCGGGAGAGCGAATGCAAGTGGATGAGGTATGTCTTTGTTAGAGTGCATCAGTCCCTTTTGCCCGGCATAGATCTTGACCATGCCTTGTCCTTCGTCACCGGGCAGGACAGCCTTGACAGTGATGCGTTTGAGGCCATTGACCCAGTCTGGCTGAACAAGAGCACGCTTTCGTACGATTTCGCCACTCTCGAAGAAATCTCCATCAGCGTCGCGAGCAAATCCAGGCGCTTCGACTTCCGCGGCGCATTCCACATCTGGAGGGACGAGAATGCGGATCTGGAGGACCTCCAAGCCTTCGATGCGGAAAACACTGGTGTCATAGTCCGGGAACTGCATGCCCAACTTGAAATATGAGGGGCTAGCTGTAGGGAGGGCAAGAAGGACATCTGGAGAGATTGGAGGACAGATATGCTGACATTCTGGCTCAACGGGCACATGAGTGTAGCAAAGCTCGAGGGGCCGGACAAGGAAATACCAAGACTCGGCTGTTGTCGCATTAGTGGTTACGAACTGATTCCTCCGGGGATTCGTTGGGCTTGCAAGCGAGCAGTCCATAAAGCGCCATTCACCATCAGCAAGTACCGAGTTCCACCAGTGGTTCGGCCGCGAGAGGCTATCAAGATCGAACATCTCGCCTGGACTTTTGAGGAATCCTTCAATGACCTCAGAATGTATACCCACCGCAGCGCACATTTCTTTGACCAGATAGGCCACCTCCTGGGCGCAGCCTCTCTTGGTCTGTAAAACGCGTCTCAAGTCAATTTCACCATCCTCAATTGGCTCATCCCAAGCGATCTTCTCGCTCACCCATGTGAAGATTGCACGGAGTCTCTGCACATCACTTTTGTATGGACGACAGACATAGCCTTGGGCAAGGCTCATTGGGTTGGTCATCGGAGGAAGGCTATTAACAAAACGTGCGCTTTTGTCGACTAGAGTGAGATTGACATTGCCAAAGTCAGTAGGCTCACTGATTGGTAGACCGTCAATGCTTTCTTCCCCTTCGGCGGTTTCGTAAAGCTCTTCCACCGCGTAGATCACTGGGTGATCCATCATCTGGCACCGCTCCGCTCTTTCAACCCTTTCATTGCGACTCGGGGAGCTGGCACGATTCACATCCCGCCGAACTTGCACCCAATCGACGGCACTGCTACCGAATCCCATCTCACGGGCTGCGGTATCTCTGTGCGAATGTGAGGAGCGAATCGGAGAAATTGCTCTTCCCTTTGTAGGAGAGTAGGGGCCTCCACTCTGCCCCACGGCGATGCTGCTCCTAGCGTTTGCCGCGCCGGTTTTCGCGGACTCAAGTATTTTCTTGAAGAAGCCCTGCTTCTTTGCCTTGGGGGTTGACAGCCCACCAAACACGCTTGTAGATTCCTCCGGCGTGGTTGCCGAGGTTGAGCTTGACCATGGGATGGCGGAGGAAGCGCCCTGGCGGGACGTGTTGTGACTGGAATGATAAGATATTCCACTCATAGGTGATTCTGGACGTGTCATCCGCGTGAGGTCGCTAAATCCTCTCGCACGCACAACATCTAGTGATGAGTTTGGCCTATCATTTGCTCCAAGACCTCGTCTTGCATAGCTTCCAGCACTGGTCGCGCTGAAGCCCCCTGCAGAAACTCCACTCATGAGGCTGTGGGCAGTGGCCGTGCTCTGCACTCCACTTGATGAATTCGTGGCCGTTGTTTTATTAGTCGATGTTCGGTTTAACATGTCACCCCGAAGATCGTGCCCTGATCTTCGACTCCTCAACGATGGGTAGCGTGAAGGGATAGAATTGTGCCGTGTGTGATTCGACGCATGCCTTGGTGGTGGCGGTGGCGGAGGCTCGTCGTCTTCCGAGGGCAGGACATCCTCAGAAGCTCGGCGGCCTTGCTCCTGCATTTGACGAAGTCGGCTCTCCATACGTTGAACGTAGTTATTGATCTGCGGCGGTCCTTCGACAAAGGGATCATGTGTGTAGACACTGTTCCTATGCATAGTGTTGTCATTGTAATAGTCCTTTTCTTCCTCAAAGCCCATAGACGTTAGAGGCCGGTTAGTTGTCTGCCGAGGATGGGGATCCTCTCGATATGAGTTGTAGGCATCGGGTGACCATGGGGTGTTGACCTCTGGTTGCGGCGATGGCGAGTGTGAGCCTCGAGACATACCCATATCCTCCAAAGAGGTCATCACATCCTCCATCGCATCCCGTAGTGGCGAGGGTGTCTGCCCATTGACGTCTGAATGAGCAGCCGGAGAAGGTGTTCTCGCAAAGACAACGTAGCGATCATTCATGTCCAATTGCTGTGGCACAGCCACAGCTGGAGAAGGTTCACGGCGCACTGCGACTCTGTGCGGAGGGGGTGGTGGAGGGGGTGGAGAGTCTTCACGTTCCGTAAGTTGCAAAGGGGAAATCTCTCGAGAGGTCGGATGCGGGATCTGCGACAGTTGCATGTGGTTGTTGTGCACAGGCACCGACGGTGATAGAGGTGAATGGTGAGCAATCTCCGGAAGTTGTGGTCGAGGGGAGATTGCACGGGAAGGCGGCCGAGAGCGCGAGCGCCCGGGTTCAAGGCGACGCGGAGGGGTTGGCTCTTGGGATAAACGTGGTGATGCTCCCCGAGATGGTGGCCGAGATATCGACAGTGGCCGAGACAGGGAACTCGGTTGTTTGACCGCCGTAGTCGGAGTGCGCGATGGTTTGCTCTTTCGAGAGAGACTGCCATCTCGCGGGGGTGTCTGGGGGATTGTACTCCCAATAGAGACATTGGAGGATGAGCCCTGCCCAGTGGGTGCAAGAGCTTCCCGATGCGCCTGAAACGGCTTTCTAAAGACTGTCTTCTGCTTCTTCGGCGCCGAAGTGGGGTTTGTTATGGGAGACACAGCTGCTGGGGCCATAGGACTAATTGACCGAGTTACAGGGACGAAGTCCTCTTCAAGCAATTGGACAAAGTTGGAGGGGAACAATCCCACCATGCGGCGATCTCGTCGCAGCCGTCCCATCCACCATTGACCGTCCCCCGCATTCAGACATTCGATCAGATCGCCCTCCACAAAACCCAGGTCGCGCTTTGTTTCCCCTCCCCATGAGTATACGGCCCGGCACCAGCAGGGAAACCGGGTCGGAAGTTTTGGAGCAGGCGGAGCCATCTTGTGACAACAGACCGGGCAATAATAAGCGCCTAGGAAGCTCTGTGCACTAGTCGTGATCAGGAACCGCTCAATTAGGTTGGCAAGGCGTCGCTCGAGCTAAACAAACTGTCATAGGAAGCGACGCAATTGAGGGAAGGGATCAAGTCCGGGGGAGTAGAGCTCGCCCAAAGCATACCACCATGGTACGGAACACAAGCGGAGCGGAGGCAGGACGAGAGCTCGGAATGGGCGAGGGCGGCGGAGATGACGCGAAGCAAAGCCCTCCACAGAGGTATTGTCGGTTTCACAAAGACAGGAAGAAGAGTAATCGCGAGAGAAAGGGGAGGGGGGGGAGGAGGAGGAGAGGAGAGGAGGGAACAGGAAGGGAGGAGCTGAAAGATGGAGCAGCAGCAGCAACAAGACGGTGACGCCCGAAGGTTGTTTTGGTGGTGGTTGGTTGGCTGGTGGCCCGTGTTTACGTGGTGCCCCCTTTGGGTCTAGCGCCCCTACAGCTCTTATCGATAAGCTTATTCTCCTCCACTTCCACTTTGAAGTTTGCGCCCTCCCCTCCCCTTCTTTGTGTCGCTCATCCCCAGCTTTGCTGCAATTGTTGGCTCTTTATCTTTAGCCCACCAATTCTATCCAGAACTGTCACTTGGCGAGTACTATGAGTCTTGGTGCCTTCGTTTAAAGGAGGCTGTGATTTTCACAGCCCTTGACGAGCAGCTGCTACTAAGCTACTGACTAGCGCCAGATCCATGGTTCTTCCATCGATCCCGCCCAAGCTCCCGTGCCTAGTAGGCTCCGCATCGCTCTGTTGAATATAACGACATCATCATTTCAAGCTGATCAGGACTGCCAGGGAGCTCATATTTGAGGCCGCATTCCAGAGCCCACCCACGTCAACGGTCTTCTCCCGCAGCCACTGCCACGAGCATGTAGCATCATGATCTCCAGAGGTCGCTCGCTACACTTAATGCAGGTGTTGCTCTCCATCTTCTTCTCTCTTCTATCACACAAAGTAGTTTGAGTCACAATTGATGGTTGATATTCAATACGCGGTGCTCGCAGTCCAGAGTGCTGATCGACAGCCCATCTTGGCAGTGCTGCATACCAAACGGAACAAGCAGCATGACAACGACAGGAAGGAAGGAATTCACTCTTACGTGGCTTACTCAACCTGCTCACTATGATGTCTTCCTGTCGACCGGCTTGGCCCTGTTCAAAGGAGCTAGCTAACTGCAGGCTTGGACGAAACTAAACAGGCCTCTCCGGAATGCCGAGCTCTACCAAGCCCGTGTGTTATTCGGTGTACCAGAATCCGACTGGTTGATTCCTTGCAATTTGCTCTAGAGTCTGCACGCGACAAATGCAAGGACACGGGAACTTTAAAAATCTCGGTCCGAGTGGCCATGCTGCCTCTAGATGCCGGATACGGCATGACACCAAAGCCAGTTAACTTCACACGGAAATCATCTCCGATGGATAGTAACATACGGCCAAGAGCTTCCAAGGCAGGCCATTGTCAGCATGTTGTTCTCTCACAGCCCAATTACGTAGAGAAATTACCGACGGGAAGATGACATCTACACGTGAAGATGGTTATGGCTAGACCGTGAGCGGGCGGAGGCGTCATTTACCATGTGAGTCTACTTTAGCCATCTCGGTACATCGCTCCCTCGATGGCAATAGAGGCATACTGATAATATAATTAGCATATGCTCACGGTATATACACCGCCGAAGAGCCTTGAATCCTAGAACTCTCTGGTAGCCTTTACATTACGTCTCTGGCGCCCTGTTCGTTAGTGGAAGCCACCAAGCCACCAAGCCACCAATGACTTGGCCCTGCATTTCCTTCAAATGGCTAGGCTGGACACGAGATGAGACAAGGCAGTCTGCACTCCAGTTCTAATGACGTCTTCTTCTCTTGAAGTATTGAATTGTGAGATCAGTAATGTAACCCTATATCATCAGGGCCTCGAAGTCCTGCACAGCCTCCGCTGGTCCGAGTACTGCTCTTATCCATGATCAGGAATTGAAGAATGGTCCAGATTAGACACAGTTCCAACGTATTACCTGATTCTCCGATGAGCAAATGGAAATCGCGATCTGAGAAGGTTGAGTGTGAAGAAGAGTGGACACGTGACGCATCTGGATATCCGGATGCGGAAAGCACCTTCCTCTGCCAAGTTGGATTCCACTCCACTGCCAACTTTATTCTTCCAAATCTTTGAGAGACTCAGTCAACAAGCTGTCTGTAGCCGTTGTCTTACTGACAGCTGCAATTAGCCAAATATGCATCCAATTTCCTTCTTTATTTAGGCATATTATGACCCATCGACTCTGGGCCGGTCCCAGGAACCGCCTCTCAGCAGGATGAGCTCAGCACCGCTGCTCATCTCTGCAGCAAGTGTGGGTAGGGTGGAGGAACCCACTGCCTAGTTTTCAGGGTTCTTCCGATCTAGATGTATCTTTTCGAGGAGCTGCCATAGACAAGGTTTGGCCGGGGGCCCACAACGCCGTGACGGTTGTATCCAAGCGGCCTAAACAGGATTTCCCGTCGATGCTACCTCGTGCGTAGTGTTGATCAGTCCTGCCTGTGATGTGTATAGTTGGCTCAAGAGCAGCTGTGACCAGGGCAAGCGGCCCACTTCCAAGGGGCAAACAGGAATCGGCGGTTTGGAAAGCATGCCTCTTATTAGGACCCGATGTACGGTGATTCTGGACTGGCTCTGAATTGATTGTCTGACGAGCAGAGCTCGACCCTTGTTCTTCCCGCCATGAAGGACTGGTTTCACGTCTATCTCTTCGGAGATCAGACTGGTGATTTCGAGGTCGGTCTTCGTCGTCTGCTACAGGCAAAGAATCACACAATAGTTTCGGCTTTTTTCCAAAAGAGCTATCACGCACTGCGCCATGCAGTTGCTAACCTTCCGCCATCTGAGCGAAGCCTATTTCCACGCTTTACAAGCATTGGCGATCTATTGGCAAGGCATTGTGAATCCCCAGGAAACCCTGCAATAGAGAGCGCTTTAACATGCATTTACCAGCTGGGATGCTTTATCAAGTACGTTAATCACATCCTGGGTGATATGTCTCTACTAAAGCCTGACAATCTGCAGCTATAATGGGGATCTTGGCCATGCGTACCCTTCAAGCTCAAAGAGCCACATTGTTGGACTATGCACTGGTTTGCTCAGCTGCGCCGCAGTCAGTTCTGCTCGGAACATCGGCGAGCTTCTTACACCAGCTGTTGAAGTGGTCACTGTGGCACTTCGTCTCGGCCTCTGTGTCCTCCGAGTCCGGGAACTTGTTGAACAGGGTCATGTGGCACCGCTTAGCTGGTCTACTTTGGTCTCTGGGATTAACGAGACACAAGGGCAGGAATTGATTGATAGGTTTAGTGACAGTAACGTGAGTTAAACTACTCACCCCTCGCTCGAGGTAATACTGACCAGAAATAGGCTGTTCCTCCCCTATCTCGCCCTTACATAAGTGCAGTCTGCGCGAACACACTGACTATTAGTGGTCCACCCCTCGTCCTCGACAGCTTCTGCGAAACCACTCTTGACAAGCAGCACAAGGCGGTTCGGGTACCTATCCATGGCCCGTACCATGCTTCTCATTTGTACGATGATCGAGACGTCGAAAGGATCCTCGAGCAATGCAACATGGATATCATATGCAACTACGAACCTTGTATCCCCATTCTATCAAGCGCCACCGGAAAGCCTATGGCGGTCAAAAGCTTGAAGGACACTCTCAGAGTCGCTATTGAGGAGATCCTTCTTCGTCAGATGTGCTGGGATAAGATGACAGATTCGTGCACTGAGGTACTCAAAGCTATCGACGATGCCGCAGGCATAAAGGTGTTTCCAATTTCCACCACCGCTACACAAAGCCTATTCAACGTGCTTAAAAAGGCCGACTTCTCAAATCTAGAGATTGACGCTGCTATCAACGATGTTGCATCCGAGACGAACGGCTTTAACCAAACTGGGCGAACTGAGCATTCCAAAATTGCCATCATCGGGATGTCTGGGCGATTCCCCGAAGCAGACAGTCCCCAGGATTTTTGGAACCTTTTGTACCAAGGCCTCGATGTCCACCGCAAAGTTCCTGAAGACCGATGGGACGCCGATGCGCATGTGGACCTCACAGGTGCGGCTAGGAACACCAGCAAAGTACCGTATGGATGCTGGATTAGACAACCCGGTTTATTTGACCCCCGTTTCTTCAACATGTCGCCCCGCGAAGCACTTCAGGCAGATCCTGCTCAGCGCCTTGCGCTTCTTACTGCCTACGAGGCCCTGGAAGGAGCGGGTTTCGTCCCAGATAGTACTCCCTCAACTCAGCGAGACAGGGTTGGGATCTTTTACGGAATGACAAGTGATGATTATCGTGAGATCAACAGCGGTCAAGACATTGATACCTACTTCATCCCCGGTGGTAACCGTGCTTTCACACCCGGCCGGATCAACTATTACTTCAAGTTCAGCGGCCCTAGTGTTAGTGTTGACACAGCATGCTCCTCTAGTCTCGCTGCCATTCATTTGGCTTGCAATGCAATCTGGAGGAATGACTGTGACACCGCTATTACTGGAGGCGTGAACATACTGACCAACCCAGACAACCACGCCGGTCTCGACCGCGGGCATTTTCTGTCCAGAACGGGGAATTGCAACACATTTGACGATGGTGCCGATGGGTATTGCAGAGCAGACGGAGTTGGTACAGTTGTCCTCAAGCGACTCGAGGACGCGCAAGCAGACAACGACCCAATTCTGGGTATTATAAATGGCGCATACACGAATCATTCGGCCGAGGCTGTCTCGATCACCCGGCCTCATGTTGGCGCTCAAGCCTTCATTTTCAAGAAGCTGCTTAATGACGCTAATGTCGATCCCAAGAGCGTTAGCTATGTTGAGATGCATGGAACCGGAACCCAAGCTGGCGACGCGGTGGAAATGCAATCAGTGCTAGACGTGTTTGCTCCGGATCACAGACGTGGTCCAGGACAATCACTTCACCTTGGCTCTGCTAAGTCGAATATTGGTCATGGTGAATCAGCTTCGGGCGTGACTTCGCTTCTCAAAGTATTGCTGATGATGAAGGAAAACATGATACCGCCTCACTGTGGGATCAAAACTAAAATCAACCATAATTTTCCCACTGACCTAGCTCAACGAAACGTTCACATTGCTTTCAAGCCCACCCCATGGAATCGTCCCTCTCCTGGAAATCGCCGAATGTTCCTAAACAACTTTTCCGCGGCCGGTGGTAATACTGCTCTGCTGCTAGAGGATGGACCTGTTGCAGACCGTGACGAACTGGATAATCGGTCCGTTCACGTCGTAACTGTATCTGCACGGTCACAATCTGCTCTCCGAAATAACGTTGACTCACTTGTTCACTTCATCAACGAGCAAGGGAAGTCATTCGGAGCGAAAGAAAGCAATATCCTTCCGAGCCTAGCGTACACAACCACCGCACGCCGCATCCACCATCCTTTCCGGATTGCTGCTATGGGAACCACCCTACAGGAGCTGCGCGAATCTCTAAGCGCAAGTTCTCGCAAAGATGTCATTGCCGTGCCTGCAAAGGCCCCTGCTGTCGGATTCCTCTTCACGGGTCAAGGGGCTCAATATGCGGGGATGGGGATGCAACTCTATGAAAGCTGCTCACTCTTCCGTTCACTGATCCAACATCTCGATTGCATCTGCCAAAGCCAGGACCTTCCATCTATCTTACCATTGGTCAGTGGTACCGTACCTCTGAGCGAACTTAGCCCTGTTGTTGTCCAGCTTGGAACTACCTGCGTTCAAATGGCCTTGACAGAATTCTGGTCATCCCTGGGAGTGAGGCCCTCCTTCGTCCTGGGCCATAGCCTAGGGGATTATGCTGCTCTCAACGCTGCCGGTATTCTCTCCGCCAGTGATACAATCTATGCATGTGGGCGCCGAGCTCAGCTCCTCACGGGGCAATGCCAGGCTGGAACACATGCTATGCTGGCCATCAAAGCTCCTCTGGTTGATGTCAAGCAACTTATGCAAGATGGTATCTATGATGTTGCCTGCATCAATTCGCCTTCAGAAACTGTCATTAGCGGACCGAAGTCTGCCATTGATGAGCTGAATCAAGGTTGCTCAAAACAAGGCTTGAAATCGACCATATTGACCGTGCCTTATGCATTCCATTCCGCTCAAGTTGACCCCATTTTGAGAGACCTGGAAGAGACCCTCCAGGGTATTACCTTCAGCAAGCCGTCGGTGCCTTTTGTTTCAGCTCTCCTTGGTGAAGTTATCACCGAAGCCAACTCCAACCTTCTTGATGCGAAGTACTTGGTGCGCCACTGTCGAGAAGCGGTAAACTTCTTGAGTGCATTTGAGGCGCTGAGGAATGCGAAAGTCAGCAGCGATCAGACTCTTTGGCTTGAGGTTGGGCCTCACACTATCTGTTCCGGTATGGTAAAGTCTACACTTGGGCCCCAAGCAACCACTGTTGCATCTCTTCGTCGGGAAGAGGACACATGGAAAGTTCTCTCGAACAGCCTTTCTACGCTCCATCTGTCGGGAATTGATGTCAACTGGAAGCAATACCACCAAGACTTTATCACTAGTCATCAGGTGCTTCCTTTGCCCTCGTACAAGTGGGATTTGAAGAATTACTGGATTCCCTACAGAAACAACTTCTGCCTCACCAAGGGTGCCCCTGTGCCTACGATGGACACTCCTACTCAGTCCACCTTTTTGACTACTTCTGCCCAGAAGATTATCGAGACCCGTGGCGATGGAACGACAGCAACAGTGGTTGTGCAAAATGATATAGCCGACCCCGATCTGAACCGCGTCATTCAAGGCCACAAGGTCAATGGCGCAGCCCTTTGTCCATCGGTAAGAAATCTCTCTAGCTAGTTTGAGTTCCAAGTACTGACATAACCTAGTCTCTCTATGCAGACATTGCTCAGACCCTGGCAGAATTTCTTATCGAGAAATACAAGCCCGAGTTCAAGGGCTCGGGTCTCGACGTGTGCAACGTGGTGGTCTCCAAGCCCTTGATCGCGAAGACCGGAAAGGAACTATTCAGAGTCTCTGCCACGGCCAACTGGGCAAGCAAGTGCGCATCAGTCCAAGTTTACTCCGTCACCGCGGAAGGTAAGAAGATCATCGACCATGCGAACTGTGAAGTGAAATTCTTCGATTGTGCGGCTTCTGAACAGGAATGGAAACGAAGCTCTTACTTGATCAAGCGGAGCATTGAAATTCTCGAGCAGAGTTCTCTCCAGGGTGATGCCCATCGCTTGCGAAGGGGTATGGTCTACAAGCTTTTCAGTTCTCTAGTCGACTACGATGAGAATTATCAGTCGATCAGAGAAGTGATCCTTGACAGTGAACATCATGAGGCCACTGCGTTGGTCAAGTTCCAAGCACCCCAGGCCAACTTCCATCGAAACCCATTCTGGATCGACAGCTTCGGTCATCTATCTGGCTTTATTATGAACGCCAGCGATGGGACAGACTCGAAGAATCAAGTGTTTGTCAATCACGGGTGGGATTCTATGCAATGTCTGAAGAAGTTCTCTCCGGATGTGACATATCGAACTTATGTGAGGATGCAGCCGTGGCAGGACTCAATCTGGGCGGGTGATGTCTATATATTCGATGGCGACGACATTATCGCCAAGTATGGAGGCGTGAAGGTAGGTTTCAGCCTGATTTTACCCTAGATTGCTACTAATACTGTAATAGTTTCAAGCCCTGTCAAGAAGAATCCTCGACACTGTTCTGCCGCCAGCAGGGGCTTCAAAAGTGCAGAGCGCACCAGTACCGTCTAAGCCTCAGCAATCCGCACCACCCCCAAATACTCTCAACCGCCCGAACCGTCCCGTTGCTACTAAATCTTTCGCGACGAAGTCTGCTGGCCCGAGTGTGGTAGTGCGGGCACTTAGCATCCTGGCATCCGAGGTCGGCTTGTCAGGAGCTGACATGACTGATGATCTGGTTTTTGCAGACTATGGAGTTGATTCGCTACTATCTTTGAATATTACCGGCAGGTACCGTGAGGAGCTAAACTTAGATCTTGAGTCTTCAGTCTTCATCGACAAACCGACAATTGGTGACTTCAAGCGCTTCGTGGCTCAAGTGAGCCCATCTGGCTCCAGTGATGGTTCATCAAGCGATCCCGGATCAGAGTTCTCATTCAACGGTGGCAGCTCTTCCGGGGTTTCAAGCCCAGCTTCTCCGGGTACTATGTCACCACCAAATGAGAAAATTATGCCGGTGCAGGAGAATAATACCATGAAAGAAATACGCGCAATCCTGGCGGACGAAATTGGTGTTTCAGCAGATGAGATCAAGGGAGACGAAAATCTAAGTGATATGGGAATGGATTCTCTTCTTTCTCTTACCGTCTTGGGCAGGATCCGCGAGTCGCTGAATATGGATTTACCAGGAGAGTTCTTCATTGAGAATCAGACCCTTGATCAAATTGAGTCCACGCTGGACTTGAAGCCCAAGGCTGCGGTGGCATCTATTCCAACCCCCCGACCCCTTGCCCTGCCAGAAGCAGCCTCAATGAAACAACCAAGCTCGCAATCAATCAGTGCTCATCCCCCAGCAACGTCTATCTTGTTGCAGGGCAACCCGAGAACGGCTACAAAGACTCTCTTCTTGTTCCCTGATGGATCTGGCTCTGCAACATCTTACGCTACTATCCCCGGCGTCTCCCCAGAGGTCTGCGTGTATGGACTTAACTGCCCATACATGAAGACGCCAGAGAAACTCAACTGTGGCCTCGACGAACTCACAATACCCTACCTGGCTGAAATCCGCCGCCGACAGCCAAAAGGCCCATACAACTTCGGCGGCTGGTCTGCAGGCGGTATCTGCGCCTACGACGCCGCCCGTACCCTTATCCTCCAAGAGGGCGAGCAAGTCGATCGTTTACTCCTCCTTGATTCCCCCTTCCCCATTGGTCTTGAGAAACTCCCACGCCGCCTCTACGGCTTCTTCAACTCCATCGGTCTTTTCGGCGAGGGCAAAGTTGCGCCCCCAGCCTGGCTCCTTCCCCACTTCCTCGCCTTCATCGACTCTCTTGACGCCTATAAGGCTGTTCCCCTCCCGTTCGATGACAACGAATGGGCCAAGAAGATGCCAAAGACATACCTAGTCTGGGCTAAGGACGGAGTCTGCTCAAAGCCATCCGATCCCTGGCCTGAGCCAGCTGCCGACGGAAGCAAAGACCCCAAGGAGATGATATGGCTCCTCAACAACCGGACAGACCTCGGCCCTAATAAGTGGGATACCCTCGTCGGACCGCAGAATGTCGGCGGGATTACAGTGTTGGAGGGTGCTAACCACTTTACCATGACGAGGGGCCAGAAGGCCAAGGAGCTCGCTGCATTTATGGCGAACGCTCTTGCTGCTTGAGACTGTAAGTACGTTGCTATTATCAGGGTGGTCTTGTCATCTTTTGGCTTCTACAAGAGTACTTCATGTTGTCTGAACAAACGATCTCATTTGTCTTGATTTTGGACCATTTCTTGTCTGCTGGCGCTCGTTGGATGTTTTGCAATCGTGTACTCTATCAGAACTAATACTAGTGCTTCTTGAATGCAAAAATTTGTCCTTGTTAATCTGAACTTTCAAATCCCTGCGCCAACTACCTCGTTTCCAGGACAGAACCCCTCCAGGGCACTGAACAGCACCAACCTCATCTCAACGTCAGTGATACGCAGACAAGAACAATACCTAGGTAGTCTAACTCCCCGTACTCGCTCATATATCTATGACGTACACCATAAAAACTCACCATGTCACCTCAGAAAAATGGACGCAATAGAAGTGCACAGTAGCGTAGCATCCAAGTAATGTCACGATAAAATCAGGATCAGAACAGTTTACCTATTTTCTCGATCGATCGATCGATTAATTTATTATTCGATTGATCAATTAATCAAGCTACCCTACCATAGTCTACATAGCATAGCATAATGGATAAGGTTGTAATGTAATGTAGATATGTTCATTTCAGTGTTTGTAGGTAGGTAGTAGGTACGGTGACATCCGATCCGGCTAGTAAGCGTCATCGAGTCCGATGTCTCGGTTCGAGTCCGAGTCCGAGTCGCGCGGCGCAGCGCAGCGCCAGCGCCAGAGTTTGATTTTGACTCATACATTTGGTAGCGTAGCATGAACGGAAAAGAAAATTGAAATGGAAAAAAAAAGATGGAGATAAAATGGAAATGGCTACCCAGAACAGTAAATGCACTTCATTTTTGTGTGCATGTTAAGGTGGTTTAGAAGGTTACTTGCTTGCTCGCTTGCTTGCACCAAATGGTGACGATATGATTGATGTAATTGAGATCAGGTGAAGTGGGTAAGATGGTTAGGTAGGTAGAGAGGTAGCTAGGGCAAGTAAGTAGGTCAGAGATGCATATCCGAACTAAATCGGAGAGCACTGCCGCGCCCCGGGTAATTGTGTCCGTTGTTATTATTGTTGTTGTTCATGATCCCGGGGCTCGTTGGACGACTATTCCCCGCATTCAATTTAGGGCTTCGAGGCGCTGTGCTCGTTGACCTGGTCGAGGGCCGATTTTTGCGGATCTCGCGGAGTTCGTCTTCTTTTCTCCGCAGGAGGTCTTCACGGGATGAGAGGAGGGATTCGAGTTCTGCGACTCGTTTCAGGTGTTGTGTTTCATCGTTTTTGAGGTTCAGTTCGCGTAGTCTGGCAGCTTCGCCGGCGAGTTTCCGGTTCAGTGTTTCGTTCTCTTCCTTGAGTTGACGGAGTTCGGTTGCGGATTGCGCGGCGACGTTGGAGGCTGTTTGGTATTGATCGCGAGTATACTCGGCTTGTTTGTGCTCGTACTCTGATTTGCGTACGAGACTGGCGTTCTCTTTTGTGAGGCGGCGGATTTCTTCTCTTGCTTTTTCGAGTTCGGCAGCGTCGCCTCCGCCGGACTTGAGGGCTTCTCGCGCGGCCTCGAGCTCATGCCGAAGTTGGGTGCGTTCGTCCCTCAGTTTTGTCATGTCTTCCTTGTGTTTTTCTGTCTTCTGGTCGGACGCTGTCTTAGCTTCGAGTAAACGGTCGCGCTCCTGGCGGATCTTGTGTAGCTCTTTTGTTCGAGACTCATAGCGATGCTGTAAAAGCCCTAGGGCCTTTTCTCTTTCCTGCACGAAGGTCTGAGTGGCAACTAGGGCTTTCTGGAGCCTTTCTATCTCTGCCTCCTGTTTGTTTCTCATTTGCAGTAGACCTTTTTCCAAATTTTGTAACTCGGTGTCTAATGTCTGAGTGGCTCCTTTTGAGCTGACTGTGAACTGACTCGTTTCTTGCGACTCGTCCGTCCTCGGCCGTTTAGAGGTTGGCTCAATCGAGTCTTCCATCTGCCATTTGTTAGTCTCATGTCAGATATAGTGTAGGAGCTTCACTTACGAAGACGCGTTTCTGGGCCACTGTGGTTGCAGGTTTTGTGGGTTCTACGGTTGGAGGGGTGAGGTTCTCGTCTTCAGTAGGTCCAGTCAGGCTTGACTCGCGCAGAGGCTCAACTTGTGGCAAGGCCCAAAAAGCATCGAAGTTGTCAGATAAGAGGCATGTCATGAGTTCGCCCGCATCTTCCTGCACTCCTAGAGCGTCATCCTGAAGGTCTCCAACAATGTCACGAAGCCGAATGGAATATCGAAGGAGTGCAGCGAGATCATCACGGCTCGAATGACCAGGGAAGCACAGCTCAACATGCTCACTTGAGTTAGCAACCATAAGCCGGACAACAGGCAGTAGATTCCCGTTACGGGCAAATGTAGTCCGCATGTGCTCAATAGATGGGCTCTTCGTATTCAAGGAGGAATCGAGCGCAATTACTGCCGAGGGAGGCTTGTAACTTTGAACAATCCTATCAGCCTGTGCTGTCTGAATGCCAAAACTCAAGGCTTCCTTTGCCATGGCGACCTCGAGATTGGTTCCTGCCCCCATCTCTTCCCGCGAGCGTATGTATGAGAACCCTTTACCTTTCAGATATCGCTCAACAACATCTCGGGTCTTCTCTCCTCGAACCGTGATGACCAGGTGCATGTCATGGCTGCCGGCAGCCTTGATCAGATAGCTTAGTAGAAGGAATTTTGCACTGGAGTAATCTGCCCAGGCAGCTTCCTGCTCAAAGTTTGCGTCCGCACTTTTCATATGTTGAGCAACGTTTATATCAGGATGAGTTGCTGCGTTGCTGAGTCGTTCTAGCATTTGCTGTAATAAAGCCACTTGTTCCTGTTGAAGCTCCTGCTGGCTGTCACTAAGATGCCCCCATACAATGTGCGAATTATCATGCAAAACTCGTTCATAATCATCTTTGACTCTCGAGTCCATCGGAAGAGTTATGGCAAACTCAGAAGGGCCAAGATGGAGAGATCCCGGGGCTTTCGGCTCAGTGTGTTCCATAGTCAAGGCGCTAGGTTGAATCGTCTGGAAGCTCTCAACATCATGGGCCTGTTGGTCGACGTCGACTAAAGAAGGTTCCGGGGGTGGCTCTTCAAAGCCTGAGTGGGAGTCCTTATCTACCCGTACACTGAGAGGCGCAACTGTCTCCGGTATTGAGACTGGTTCCGCAGGTTCGATATCTTCAACCGACGATGGAGTCGCGCTAGGTTCATTCTGCAATGCCTCTACCGCAGCGCTTTTCTCGCGCAACTGTGCGTATAATGTTCTCACCTTTTCCCGGGGTGTTGAGCCTTCAACGTGGCTGTACTTCTTTATAGTCTTTGTAAGAGAAGGTTCCTCCTTCTTCTCACCCTGATCATCCATGGTTGCTCGTTTGGTTGGTGATTGGCCTACCGGAGAGTGTGTTTCCACGGGCTCGGAGAGTACCACTAGTTCTCTCCGGCGAGAGGGAGACTGTTCAGAATATGGTCTAACCAAAGGTGTGCTTCGTGTGAAGGTAACTGGTTCGGAAGGTATTCTTGGCGGGGGTATATTCGGAGAGAAGTCAACAGTCTTATCGGTTTGAGTGCTGCCCGGGGGCTGAGGAATTGATGCAGTAGGTTGGGTACTAGAGAGTGTTGAGGTTGAGACTGCGACAGCCGGATCACTGTAGTGGCTGTGTATTGAGTGATCCCCGGTGTTCTGGGCAGAGTTCGTAGGAGAAGCTTTTGAAGTTGGAAGCTGGAAGTCAAGTACGGGTTGACTTTCCTGCGGTGGTGCGAGTAAACCGGAGGGTGATTCTGGAATTTCTGTCCGGTACCTGGGCCGAGCGATAGGACACTGTCTTAGAGCTGCTTCGAATTGTACGGATCTCCCTTCTGTAAGATCTGACACACAACTGCTAGGTGTTGGGCACCTGGTACGGTCTTGTGATTCCCCAGGGAGATATCTAGAAGGAATTGGTGACCACGGATAGTACTCGAACACGTTGTGATTTCTTCTCGATAGGTTGGGTTTCGTATCCAGCTGCAGTTGGATAGATTCCTCAATGACCACACTTGATTGCGGGGGGTTGTTGGCCTCCGGTGGAGTCTCGCCCGGCGCACCTTCGGGCGAAACGAACAACGAAGATCCGGTTATATGCTCTTGCTCAGGAATAACCGGACGGCGTTCAGGAGCTGGGGTGAGAGGTTGTGTCGGGGCAGTTCGAGCAGGGTCCTTGTTCGTCCCAGGCGCAAGTTGACTCTTCTTCCTCGTCTTCTTTTCCTCCCAAACCTGGATCGCAACTTCACTGGCGTTGTCTTTCGGTTCCTAGAAAAAGATAGGACGTTAGACAGCTACTCAATTAAAGTGTATAGCCATGACAGTGCTAGAACCTACCCAAGTCGGTGAATAGTCCCCGGCCCAATCTATCATATATTGAGATTCGGTTTCGTCGAGTATTCCCTCGATTTCCCACTCTTCGTCTTCTGCCTCCTGTGCGTTGTTGCTCTCGTTATCGTCTTCGTCGTCGTCGGAAATAACGGTGTAGTTGATCCTCCACGTCTGTCTTCTCCTGTCGGGGGACGACCACGATTGTTTACTATTGTACACTGGCGATGCTTTCCGCTTGCTGCGCATTATGCGTGCGGAGAAACGTTGAGGGTGCGTCGGGTCATGATGGGTGATGTAGTAATAATAGTTGTGGAGTTCAGGACGTATAGAGAGGAGTAGCACCTCACTGCGACAAGTAAAAGGTGAATGGTCAAAGGTGTGTTAGGGGAGAGAGAGGTGAAAGAGAGAGTATGGGCCTCGGACGGAGAGCTTCGCGGGTGATCGCCCACACGTGACCTGCTTCAGGGCAACTCCCCGCCCTACCAGCCCCCTCTTGACCAGCGCCAGGTTGTCAGGTGGTTGTATGCACTATATATTCCTTGTTGGATTTCTATAAGTCAGTATAATGATGTTTTGTGTGTATCCAACAATGTTTCTGGGCTTTATCTAGCTATATGTCGAGACCTGCTCCACGATATATACTTCAACCCTAGTACTGAATAGTCAGGTACATTTAACCAGCCCATGCACTGTCTAAACTCTTATATAGGTTGTCTCAAAGCCTCACTCTATCTTCATGGCAAATGCTCTTGTTCATTTCGCCACCTCTTGAAATCATACCCCAGCTCCACAAGCGTTTTGATCGAACGCCGCCCTTCACCCTTAGCAAAGAATGCCCTTCGCATCTCGGGGACCATCTGTCGCATCCACCTTTCCTCTTCGGTCCAGTAATTACACTGCTTGCCATTGCCATCGTTGTCGAGTCCATCACGTTTCTCGGCCGTTGACGCCCAGTCATGGAGCATGTTAATGTAGTTGGCATCCAAAGGAAAGGGCATGAGATGGAAAGCCAGGCTGTCACCCTTCTCAGCAACAAGTGAAGCTTCCCATTTCTTCATTTCCGAGGTAGACGGAAGACTGAGACGGCCAGACCACACGCGGGAGAACACCGCAGCTTGATTCTCGGACAAGGGAAATGGTATGATGCGCTGCGGCAGCACGGGAAACACAAGAGTTGGGTCGTGAATATAGAACAGATGCTGATAGACATTCTCGACCCGCCGTCCATGAGTAGTGACGGGAGGATCAAGAGATAGGAAAGGGAACGAGTAGAAGAACCCCGTACAAAATACGATTGTATCAATATCATTCGCAACTCGGCCATCTGCGAACCGGACGGCTCGCTCGTGCGTTCCCGGCGAAAGGAACTCCACGATCTCAGGGCAATAATCCTTGTCTGTTGCGGTGGGCAGGGGAAGTGCCCTTTGAGATGCGAGAATCTTCCCTTTGCTCACTTCGTTGATCTGGTTGCCTATATCAAGCCCCGATGCGGAGCTTCCAACAACAATGACCTTCTTGTCCTGGAAGGGTGCTGGCGAGTCGTAGAACTTTGAGTGGGTAATGGCACCAGGGTAAGCTTTGTTCCATTCCACTATTCCTGAGATGTCCGGGAGATAAGGGACGTCGAAATGACCACTTGCCGCAACCACAGCATCGTAAGATTCAGTTGTGGTAATCCCTGTTCGGAGGTTTTTTGTGGACACCGTCCATCCGGATGCGCCCTGGACAGCCTTTCTGACTTCCGTGACTTGCGTTTCAAACTTTATATGCTGTTTGATTTCGTCGCCGTACGAAGTCAAGTATGACTTGACTGTGAAATGCCTCGGGAAGTCCTGCTCGTCCGACGGAAACTGCTTCGATCCAAATCTCATCAACTCCTTGGGCAAGTTGGTATCTAACGTATCATAGATGGGGGAGATGAACATCGGTGTCTGGCTCTCTTTTGGTGCCTCTTTCGGCAGCCAAACTGGCTCTTCGACTAGTTCATTGGGATTCAGCTGAGGCACTGGGACTGGTGTCGTCTCTTTCAGCGACGCTGGGGAATAATTCCAGACTCCACCTAGGGAACTTCTGCGCTCAAAGACATCTACAGTGTCAAAGCATTTCTCATCTAACAAGTACCTAGCCTCTTATCAGCAAATGCAGTTTTTATGGAGGGGCTGTTAGGCTGTATACTTCACTGCAGCAACCCCCGACGGGCCCCCGCCTATCACCGCGATCCTTCGAACTGTTGACAGCGACATGCCTGCTTGGTGGGCTGATCTTGGAGAGATATGTTTCCTAGTCTTTTTGAGGTGCCTGGAGATTTGGAGTACTTTATAGCATCATCAGGCCGCTAAATAGTGTCCCGATGCCGGATAGCAAAACCCCACTGTGTTAGAGTCATGGCAAGGCTCAGCCCACGCGCGAAGCTATGTTCGCATCACGAATGGCTAGCACCTTGAAATACTCCTGATAGATTCTCTCAAGACTTCTGCTGCGTAGAGGAACCTCCCAAGACTATAAAAAACGATGATGCTGTTGTAAATCCACTGTAGCCCACCGAAATACAGTAATATTACAGCAACAATACGAAAGAGCTTAATTGGACTCTCAAGCTCCGCCGATTGCGATCCATCAAAGCTCCAAACGCGTCTTCAAGCAAGCGCCCAACAAAGGCTCGACGATATTCTTAGCTGCTAAGGCTCTTTGGTGTCCTGAGTGTTTATATCTCACCGAGAAGCATGCGACATCTAGGATTCCGAAGCATGAGCAACGCACCCTGAATTTCGGAGCCGATGATGGACACACACGATCAACTCGCGGTATCTGAGCGACTACGTTCCACAGCGATTCCAATTGCGCATCTCTCTCCTGACCTTGATCGCCTGCAGGAGAGCACTATCCACTCTGTCGTGACACTTCTATGGCCCTACTCGTCCTCTACGAAGTCCCTCAGCGTCCTTCTAGCCGAGCCCGATTTCCGTCTCCGACGATCGAATGGGCAAGTGAAAGTCACTTTCCACGGCAGTGTTGCGGAGGAGGTAGCTGGTACACATCTTGGAATTGGCGACAAGGTCTATCTCAGTCTTGCGGGTTCAAGACTGGTAAAGAACGATGCCGCGGCGCAAACTCCCGGCAAAGGTGTTTCTTGGGATGTGCATTTTGACACCTCGGCATTCATTGAGGTGAATCTTCTAGAGATATACTGGACTCTGGCAGGCATCTGACTTTGTATAGATCTGGCGCGATTCCAAACCTTTTGCGAGAGTTTCGATCGAGCACTCCTCCCCCACACCTCCGCCTGCGGATCACGTACCGGCAACTCCGAGCACGCCTGCTGCAAATGGCCACGCATACACATCCGGACCTCTCGGTGCAGCCTCATGGCAATCCCCAGCCTTTTTGGGAAAGTCTCGGGTTTCTTTCGGTCTCACAAATGCGCCGCTTGACCCATTCGTGGAAGAAGATGGCTTTGTGCCTGGAAAAGGGAGGAAACGGCCAAGATTCAGTATGGGCGGCACTGAATGGCGCGTGATTGATGAACCGGAGAGCCCAAGGGAAAGGGATCCGCCCGAGGACTGGATGAACATGTTTGATGAAGAGTTGGAGACTGGGTCGGACACGGCCGAGGAACCCGTTGCACAAGAAGCTGAGCCAAGTGCCGTATCACCAGTACCAAAGCGGGCATTGGAAACTAGCCCGGAACTTGATAGAGATGTGGCTATGGCTGATGCTCAGACGGAAAACTTAGAATCAGCAGTGGAGCAGCCGGCCAACGGTGTTTCAGAGGGCGCTGAGTTTGTCCGTCCTACTGTTGCCTCGAGAAGTGTCCCTGAATCAGCTGCAGTGAGCGGGCTGGGCCATTTCTTAAATCTTCCCACGAATACACCACGACTTCAACCAATTTCTTCACCCAGTCTGCCTGATCCTTCGCCAATATGTACGACGTCAAATAGCCCTAGTGGATATTTTATGGCTGCGATCGATGCTGCTGCTGCTGCGCAATCAATAACGCCGTCACTCTCTATATCCGAGGATGTACATGAGGATGTATCTGAATTGGATCATGCCACTCCCCCTCAAGTCCGGTCCGATGGCGAGCACACACATCACGACGAAGATGATGCCGTGACTGTCTATACCGACGACGTATCGATTCTACCTGACTCTGTTTTGCAATCCGAAGATGTCCCGTCTAGCCCCCAAGTTGAGGGTAGTAATGTGGCCAGGAGTACAATCATAGCGGACAATGAAGAAGTACGCGACGAGGAATTGTCTGATAATAATGAAGAGGATGTTATGGAGCAAGGTGGAGAGGACATTCGGGACGACAGCTCGGAAATAGAAGCGGAGCCACAGCTCGGGCACGAAGGGGATGAGGAGGAAATTGTCTCATCACCAAGAGCAGATGAAGGAGGTCGGCCGAGTAATAAACGACTACCGGAACATATAGAACGTGAAGACGACGAAAGCGATGGAGCTTCTGCTGTCTGGAGCGAGAATGAGGATGTTGATGGCGAAGTTCCAGAAAGGCAGAAGGACGACAAACCGCATCTTATCGAAAGCGACCCAGTGTCTCCAGAAAGCCGAGATGTTTCCGAACAACCAGATCGTCATTATGATGATGAGGATCAAGATGAATTGGATGAGGACGATGAGGGCCAATATGACGAAGGAGAATACTACGAGGACGACTACGAAGACGGAGACGAGGAGTCGCAACATAAAGTTGGATACGGCTATGATTACTCCGAATCCGAACGCGAGTCGGACTACGAAGAACCACGCCCACCGGCCAAGCCGAAGAATATAGAGCCAGAAATCATTGTTCTGGATAGTGACAGTGAGGATGAGCCACCAGCTAAGCAGCAAATCAGTACGTCGGGCCGTGAGGTGGACGAATACTCAGATGGAGGCTCTTACTACTCGGAGGACCAAGATCGGGCTGACGTTGGAGAAGGAGGTTTTGATGACGAGGAAGAAGGGGAAGAAGGAAGATATGAAGATGAAGAAGAGGATCGGGATGAATATGCCCGTCGGGAAGAGTATGAAATGGATGACGAAATGGACGAAGATGTTGAGGAGGAGGTTGATGAGAGAGACGCGGTGGGGGGCATAGATGAAGAAATTGAAGACGATCTGGAAGACGATATCAGGAATCAACGGAAACATTCCCTAACGGGTGGACGACCCGCAGGTGACGAGCACCCCGAGGTTGAGTATGTCGAGGCTGATGATTATATGGAACATGGAGGTGTCGATGAGGATCACCCTCAGGACGTTCAGGAACAGCCCGACACAAGCTTTGGAGTGACTTTTGCAGAGCCGCCGTTGGTAGATAACCACGACCCGGCCCTGAACGGATTGCCAACAGCACAGGAATATCTCGAAGATTACCAAGCCACTACCGAGTATCCACATGTGCCTGCAGAACGCGATCCTCTTGATTACCTGGCCGCAGTGTCGGAGTCCGCCGAACGAATTATCACGTCTGAACAGACACAGCAAGGATATGACATGGCAATTGATCCCAGTCTATACGCGCTTGGGGCGCCGCAGAACGTCGATCCTGCTATTCCCAGTGCCTTGAACGACCCAGAGGAGGACCCAGGAGAAGTTGCAGATGTGACCATGGAGTCCCCTGAGAGCAAACGCGAACGATTCATGGCCCTGCAACTCGACGGAGCTGCGCCATTAGCAATGGATGATGACTCCACTGGGGAGGTCTCACAATTGTCGGTCCGTCGTGAAGCCTTGCAGTTGATCACCCCTGGCCCCTCCCAGGTGCTAAAGGTTGAGGGATCGTCTAGCCCAGTAGCACCACCTAGTGAAATGCTACCGACTCCCATATTGACCCAGGAAACTGTGACATTGCATCAAATCATTGAACCGGCACTGTCTCCTTCAGACATCCAGCCACCGTCAACTGTGTTAGAGAACACCAGCGCGTCACCATCTGTGCCGACCAAGGTAGATGAGGAGCCCGTCATCAAACAGGAAGAAACCGAGCCTGCGCCCCCGGTTGTCGTCGTCGAGCCAGCGCCACCCACCCTACTCGATGAAGACCAAATCCTCCAAGCTAGCATCGAGGTCGACGATGCCGAAGAACCCGACAACAACATCAACACCAGCCCTATAGACCGTAACTACCCAGGCCTCCGCAGCAAACTCTCATACTTCGCACCCCTCGCCACGCTCATCGACCACTACAACGCGCTAGTAGACACAATCTCCATCGCGTGCGAAGTCCGCCCCGCAACAAAAGCCACCTCCGGCAAAAAGGACTTCATCCTAACCCTCCAACTAACCGACCAATCCATGGCCGGGACAACCATCTACGCCCAGATCCTCCGCCCCTACAAACCCGCCCTGCCAACCCTCCAAGAAGGCGACGCCATCCTCCTTCGCAACTTCCGTGTCAAAAGCCTCGACCACTCCGTCATTCTCGTCAGCGATAGCACAAGCGCCTGGGCTGTTTTCTCCGCCTCTTCACCAGATAACCCGCAAACCAACGGCCCGCCCGTTGAGTTCGGCGACGAGGAAAAGACCTTCGCTATGGACCTCCGCCAGTGGTATCTTGAAGACGGTCTCGCCATGGTAGCAGATAACCAACTGCAGGCCTCTGTAGGTCGTGAAAGCAGGGCCGTGACGCCTGGTAGTAGCGTTGCGCCTAGTGATGCGGGGAGCATTGATTTGGCGGTGCGGGAGGCCAGGGGTGATACATCTTCTAGTGGGAGGGGAGGGTCGAGGAGGAGGAAATCCCATCGACGGATTACGATCCATGAGCTTAGGGATGGGAGGAGGTATACGGAGGTGGGGTCGAGTCCGGGGGAGGATAGCATTCATGAGTTGAGGGATGGGACGGTTTATGCGAATCTTTAGCGGTTTTCCTTAATCTCTTTGGCTGGAGTTCATGGGCATGGGCATTGCATGTTGTTTGATTAGTGGGTGGTAGGAGGCATCTAGCGATTTTGTCTAAGAGGTGCATGAGGCTACTATACTATCGTGTTTGGAAACACCAAATGGACTACTGCAACTGTACTTTATCTCAACGCTAGGATAGCATCGAACATCATTAATCATGCAGTCTATCGTCTATAACAAACAGCCGCTGACTACCACAATGACCACTCCAACCCTCTAACTCCGCCTCTACATCCTCGACGAATTCTGCTCCGCCAAAAAGTCAATCTTGATCGCCGCCTGGATCAATTGATTCGCAATCGCCGTCGCCGGCGGCAACCTCAACCCCCCCTCCTTATACCCCGGCCCAGCAGCCTGATCCAGATTACTCGTGCCAACCCTCAACGCTTCCTCAACCTCACTAATCTCAAACCACTTCGCATCCTCTAGCTCGGGATCATGCTGCAAGCTGATAACCTCATGCGCCGGGTCACTCACCTGCGCAATGGCGCCGATCATCAGGTTAGCAGGGTACGGCCAGGGCTGGGTGCTGTGGATGAGGACGCGGGAGAGAGTGACGCCTGCTTCCTCCCAAACCTCGCGGCGGACAGCGTCTTCCACGGACTCGGCGGGTTCGATGAAGCCTGCCAGCGTGGAGTACCAGTGCGGTGGGAAGCGTTTGGAGCGGCCGAGCAGAATGCGCTTGGCGTCGGATGAGATCACCGCGACGATGATTGTGGGGTCGGTGCGCGGGAAGGAGAGGTTGGAGAGGGTGGTGCGCGTGCTGCAGGCGGGCTTTTCGGTGGGCTTGCCTTGTGCTGCGAGGGCTGCGTCGGTGGGCGGGCAGGAGCGCTTGGTGCCGCTGTTTACGGAGATGGTGCGGTGGCCGCAGGTGCCGCAATAGATGTTGCGAATGTTCCAGTCTGTGAGGGCACGGGCTTGTGCGTAGATGGCGGCTGTGGGTATGGAGTGTTAGCGGTGGCCTGGTTCTGCTTGGATTGTTGATAAAGGCTTACCTTCATCTGCGGAGAATGTCATTGCAACCCTCGCTTGCAGAAAGCTGAGTTCCTTGGACTCGAACCCGGCGAGAACCTCCTTCGCATTGGCCTGCTGCTCCTCGTTGCCCTTCTCTGAGACATCAAGAGCGAAATACGGCGTGCCGGAATAGATCTTCCAGTTGAATCCGTCCTCCTTAGGGGCCGTCTCGTCCACGCCTAGGAAAATAAGGTGCGGCTCTGTCTTCCGCGAGTCATGATCTTTGATGATCTCCTCCTCCGACTTGTCGTACACTGTCTCGGGAACAAGCTTGCGGACTTCGTCGAGTTTGGCGAAATACAGTGCGGCGGGGGACCTTGTAAGTGGCGCTAGGTCCTTGAGAACGACGAATCGGGTCGAGGGGTGCTTGATAGCGGCGGAGAGGAAGGGGTGGTCTGATCGGAGGAACGAGAGACGGTTCAATGGGGAACCTAGACGCCTGGTTAGTACATAGCTAATAAGAGCGCTGATTTGACCACTTACTCGAGAAATAGTTGACTGTTTCCTTGCCGAAACGCCGAGCCAGCATTGTATCGGCTTGGATATGCGCCGGATTCGGGACCTGGGAGTTATTGGACATGACGCATGTATGTACGGTTTTTGATCGGTGGTATATACAGGAAGAGAATAAGGAGAAGAGTTTAAGAGAACCGTAGAAGCCGCCACCAGGAGAAAGTCGGCCTGTTCCTGACTTCCTGTCCTTGGGGAATCGCGGCGACCCCTCCGATCTCCGACGCCCATTAATCAGCGGTCTTCAGCCGAGGCGGGGATGACACATAGTTACGCTATCGTGACGGCTCTCTGCAGCCGAGGGGTCCGTATTTGTGTAATACCAGAACGATGGAGGGGTAACCCCACACACGTGACGCTCATCATGCAGCCGATTCGGAACGTCTCCAAATCCGTGGTCTTTCAAGCGCCGTTTGCTCATACTATTTGGCTTTGACGAATACCTGGAGATCGTCTTCTGTAGCTCAGAGTCTCAATTGGATCGTACTTGGTCTGCTTCCGGTGATCCAACATGGGCCGACTTGTTACTCTCGCAACATGGTGCGTACCTGCATTTGATCTCGTGCTCACATCAAGCTAACGTGTGACAAGCTCTCTCAACCAGTGGGCGCTCGACTGGGAGGGCAATGCCGAGCGGATTATCGAGAGTATTCGTCAAGCTAAAGCTGCTGGTGCCACACTCCGAGTCGGTCCGGAACTTGAGATTAGCGGTACGATCGTCTTCGCAAACAATCTTTGGACGTGGTATTGATACCTAGATAGGATATGGTGCGCTGGATGCATTTATGGAGGGCGATACATTCCTGCACTCGTGGGAAATGTTAGCTCGTATCGTTGATCACCCGGACTGTCAAGATATCGTGGTTGATGTCGGCATGCCTGTGCGCCATCGGAACGTTCGGTATAACTGTCGGTCAGTTCTACACCTGCCCGATACACTTAATCTGGGGTATCTGGACTGACACTGTTTTAGTGTTATCTTTCATAACCGAAAGATCATCTTGATTCGACCTAAAATGTGGCTTGCTAACGGTTTGTGACTCCTACCCTTTTTTGCCCTTACACCGCGGACCATTTGAACTTGTGCTAACAATCAAATCTTTAGATGGAAACTACCGAGAAATGCGGCATTTCACTCCGTGGCAGCGGCCCCAGGAAGTCGAAGACTATTACTTGGAATCGATTGTTGGAAAGATCACTGGACAATACAAGGTTCCTTTTGGCGACGCGGTCATCAGCACGAGGGATACATGCTTGGGTCTAGAGACTTGCGAGGAGCTTTTTACTCCCAATGGGTATGCTGCCCGATACATCACTTTGGGCTCAATACTGACGCCACCTATAGACCTCATATTCCGTACGGTCTTGCAGGTGTTGAGATCATTTCAAACTCCTCCGGTAGTCATCATGAGCTGAAGAAACTCGATACACGAATCAACCTCATTACGCAGGCTACAAGACTGGTGCGTTAAGTCCAAAACAGCCATTGTGGCAGATACTAACATTTTGTAGAGCGGTGGTATCTACTTATATGCAAACCAGCAAGGCTGCGATGGCGACCGTCTCTACTATGATGGATGTGCTATGATTGTCATCAACGGAAACATTGTAGCTCAAGGATCACAATTTTCTCTGAACGATGTCGAGGTGGTCACAGCTACTGTTGACATTGAGGAGGTATGTCTCAACGTAGCTGGCGTGGGAGAAAACTACTAACAGTACCAGGTCCGGACGTACCGCTCAAGTGCCAGCAGAAATATGCAGGCTAGCAAGCAAACGCCCTTCGTTCGGCTTGATCTCGATATCCGATTGTCTCGCTCAGATGAAGACGCCGACCCAGGACTTGCTCCATCAGAGTATCTTCAGCCACGCTATCACGTTCCAGAAGAGGAAATTGCACTCGGTCCTGCTTGTTGGCTATGGGACTATCTCCGTAGAAGCGGTGCTGCGGGATACTTTCTTCCTTTGAGTGGTGGAATTGATAGCTGTGCTACCGCGGTTATTGTACATTCCATGTGCAGGGAGGTTATCAAAGCTGTTGGGCAAGGAAATGATCAGGTCATCAAGGATGTTCGCAGACTGTGCGCAGAACCAGAAGGCTCGTCCTGGCTCCCATCTACTAGCCAAGAAATCTGCAAGTAAGCACCATCTGCTCTTGTTCTGCCTATACACTCATACTGACACTCTCAGTCGCATCTTCCACACCAGTTTCATGGGCACTCAGAACTCCAGCAAGGAGACAAGGGACAGAGCTAAGGAGCTTGCTACCGAGATCGGATCATACCATATCGACTTTAACTTTGACACAGTAGTAACTGCGCTCACGAACCTTTTCACCGTTGTAACAAACTTCCAGCCCAAGTTCAAAGTCCATGGTGGTACTCGGGCAGAGAACCAGGCGTTGCAGAACATTCAGGCTCGACTGAGAATGGTGTTGTCTTATCTCTTTGCATCACTATTACCTACAGTTCGCCAGCGCCCAGGAGGAGGTGGACTCCTTGTTCTAGCTTCGTCTAACGTTGATGGTATGTACCCAACTCAAACCTTTATCTATTGATCCGTACTAACAAGGTCTAGAGTGGTATGTCTATACATCAGCACCTAGATAATAAACCGCCAAACTCCATTCCACCCGAACAAAGCTAACATACCCCAGTCTCCGAGGTTACCTCACAAAATACGACGCCAGCAGTGCAGACGTAAGCCCAAAACCAACCCCCTCACTCCCTCCCCCCCCTCCCAACACACCAAAGTCTAATAAAACTAGCTCAACCCCATCGGCTCCATTTCCAAAGTCGACCTCAAAAAATTCATCGCCCACTCCTCCACCTCCTTCTCCATGCCCATCCTAACCTCCTTCCTCAACGCCACCCCCACCGCCGAACTCGAACCCATAACCGCCACCTACGTGCAGTCCGACGAAGCCGACATGGGCGTCACCTACGCCGAACTCGGCACCTTCGGCTACCTGCGCAAAGTCTCCAAACTCGGCCCCTGGTCCATGTACGAGAAGCTGCTGCACCTATGGGGCAACGAGTATAGCCCGCGAGAGATCTACGAGAAAACACGACACTTCTTCTATAATTATGCGATCAATCGCCATAAGATGACGGTTATCACGCCGAGTTACCACGCGGAGCAGTATAGCCCGGATGACAATAGGCATGATTTGAGGCAGTTTCTTTGTGAGTTTTTTCTTCTTCCCCTTCCTTTATTCCATCTGGACTTGAGTTCAGTTTCGATTTGTGCTGGTATGCTAATGTGTGGCTCTTACTACCTTCAGATCCCTCGTTTACCTGGGCTTACAAGAAGATGGAGGAAAGTGTCAAGTACTGGGAAGAGAAAGGGTGGACGGCCGGAAAGGCGCAGAAGAAGAGTGTGAAGGCGGATTAATTAGGATCTTAGATGCTTTCTCAGTTTCCACAATCATAAGATAGGATAGAAAGTGGACTCGTTGAACTTGCAGATTTTCTTTTATGAGAAAGGATGTGGTAGAAAGTCCCGACTACGTCTTGCCATATTATGATCTTTCTATATAAGGCTGATGTAAGTTAGTGGACGTATACACGGGCTTGATTATCGAAGAGCACTGTGGTTCGATTTCAGACAGGCCAGATCTGAAACAGTAAAATGAGACCTAGAAGTCACAGTATGACAATGCAATAGATAGACTTCAGTAAAGACAGATGATAGATCCAAATTTCCAACTCCGCACCCAACGCTAAGAACGGCTTTACTCCATCCAAGTTTCCACAAGCTAACTAATGATAATAGATATAAGACATTACCCAGACATTCTTGACAGTCTAGTCTCTCCAAAACCAGCCATTTGCCTTTTGGTCAGGTGTAGAACCCTGGTTGGGGGAGTTCTGGTCCCGTTGAGGCGGATTGACCGTCTCGGTTGACTCGTTGGTCTCCTCACGGCCGTCCGCGAAACGCTTGGTTTTGACGGTTTTCGTCTGGATGGACCCATCAGGAAGGCGGATACGCTCGGTGCTGACTTGGGTCGAGATCACGTAGGCGTTTTCGGTGGGAGGTGTAGCTGAGGACACCGCGGCGTCTTGGGGTTCGACGGAATCAGGAACAGAGCGTTTGTTTCCGCCAGAGACGAGCTCTAGCCAGCTCTCTGTATCGTCATCGTTATGGTCTTTATTGGGGGGATGAGCGCCATTCCGACGGCGTCGAGCCTCTAGAAGGAAGCGCAGAAGAGGGCTGTGATGGGATGTGTTGAACTCTCGCTCGCGCGCTTCGATATCCGCAATAAAACGCTCGTACAGATCCAACTCGGTCATTTGCCCGGATATCGCACCCTGCTCCTCCGACTCGGGAAATAATCGAGCATCACCGTTGGTACGGTTCGAATGCGCTAAAGAAATGGCAGACCATGGCTGGTTATTCGATCCTGGAACAAACTTCCAGTTATTTCCCAAGCTACCGCGATTGATCAGGTTCTGTAACCACTCCTTTCCGGATTCCGGTTTGGCGACTGCGTTGCGTTCGCGGTCGAGCATTTGTTCGCCGTTCTCGAGACGGAGGAGGTCTTCAAAGGCTTCGCGCCACTTTGGTTCCGCGGGTTCGGGTTCGGAGGACAAACTCATGGAAGTCTTAAGAGATGAAAAAGCACCTTGCCCGTACTGGGCTCGACGACGCGCCTGATGCTCCAGCTGTAACGGCGAATACTGAGAGAATAAGATGTAGTTGAGGGGCCAAGCGGTGGAATCAGCGCTCAGCAGGTTGGCGAATGGAGAACGGCTGTAGGGATGGAAGAAGTTGGGGTCGAACCAAAGGCGATTGAACAACGAGTCGAACATTTCCATCGCGGTGGTGTTTTCTGGCCCGGGTATGAATATTCCGGAGGAAGCTGCTTGGTAGTTACTCCTGGGCGATGGCGACAACTCAGGGCTCGAGGAAGTCTCGCCGTGATCGCTCCCGTTTTCATTATAGTTCTGGCGTTGACGGCGTTGCGCGTCTCGGTAGTTTCGTTCGTCTTCGAAAACGGCCCAACGATCGGACTGCGGCGGGACCATTGAACTGGGGATGCCCATGACTGAGTGTAGCATGGCTGCGATCTGTTCGTCGGCATATCGGGATAGCTTCTGCAGCGGATTCTCCTCGTCGGGCCATTGTTGGGACCCAGGCGAGGAAGGAGATTGCTTGCGGCGGGGGTCTTCCTCCTCGCCGGCCATGGTGAGTTGGTGGTATGGAATTCTTGGAGAGTAGGGATTGAACGAGTAGTGATGGAGTGATTTAGTGATTAAGTGAGTGATGGACCTGAAGAGAGTTGCTGATGAGAGCTTTGAATCTTCTGGAAAGCTGTTGGGGAAGGGTGGATGCACTTATCGCCCCACCCTCCCACAATCACCACGTGACCGGTCTTGGTCTGAGGTATGACGTTGGTAGCCCTAGTCCACTTTCAAAACTATAGAACCCTCCCTCCTCCCAGTGTATCAGAGTATATCCCTCTACAATCTATACCAGATAAGAAACTCGCTAGTATCGATAACAAAGAACCTCCGTCTCTGTTCGCATCACCTCCCTAACCCTCAAATCCGCCGCAAGCCCCCACATTGGCATACGATCATCCAGCGTCGCCTGCTGCGGCGTCGGCCCCCCAGGCTGAAGCTGCGTCTTATACCCCGCGTAATCCGCGTAGCGATCCTCCGGATCCTCTTCCTGCCAGAGCCACCAGAGGCGGTCGACCTGTGTATGGTGGAGGAAGAAGAGGGGGTCTAATGGAGTCAGCATTGCCCAAATAACTACAACAGATGAAGAAAGAGAAGGGAGAAAAGGGAAAAACACACCATTCGGACTAGTAGAAGGCATCATTTCCCCCGCAACAGCAGAATGCACAGCGCCATGCGGCCTAACCTCAAGACGGACTCGAAACTGATCGTAGGTTTCTTCACTCATGACGTTCTGCACGGCTTCGGGGGTGTATGCGTGGCCGAGCATGTTGCCTACTTGCGAGGTGCCGTTGTTGAAGGTGCGGTAGAGGCAATGCAGGCTGTATCCGCTGGGTAGGTAAGCTGGACGGAGGTTTTTAAATGGTCCGTCAGAGACACAGTTGATGATGTAGCCCTCGGAGAGCTCAGTGTGGTTCGGGTCCCCGTTGCCGCCGAGGCCTGTGGTGGCGGACCAGATGGGGGAGTTGGGGACGTCGTGGGCGTCGAGGGTCCAGTCCCAGTATCTGGATGGATTATTGGTGCTGATCTATTGTGGAAGAAGGGGTAGAGCGGGGAACGAACGTAGCAGAACCGGTATATCCGCACTCTTTGAGGGCGTCTTCGTAGACCTGCACAAAGAGACGGTGCCAGGGGAGAAACGAGGCGACGTTGTGGACTGGAGTTCCTCGTCAGCGGCTAGCGAGGCATAGGGCCCGGTATGGGTGACGCTTCTTACTCTCATTGTTAAGCATGCTATGCGCATAAGCAAAGTCATCGTAGCGGGTCGTTTCTAGGCCAATCTGGGAGGGTTTTATCGTGAGACAATTGACTGCATTGGTGTAACTCGTTCGTTCTTCTGTCGAGAGCTCGCGCCATTCCTTGCGGATAGCTGGGTTTGTACAGGCGGCCGCGGCAGTCCCTGATAGGGCTGCGATTGTGACGATGACCTGGCTATACAGCATTTTCTAGACCTGAGTAGTAGAGTAGCTGCAGTTGTCGAAGACTGACATTGTGAATGCAATGTGACGTTTATAAACCAAACGCCTAGGCGCGAAAGGCTGTTGAAAAGCTGAGAAATAGATAGCGGCTGAGGTAGGGCAAGGCCAAGAGGCGAAATAGTGTACGTTTAATCTACTAGGTAACATGCAAGAGCTCAGCTTCGAGCTGATATCGGCGAAAGCCCCCGGGGCCCACTTGGAGAAGGAAAAAGAAGACCGGGCGCTGAGCCCTAATCTACAACACTTGCACTTTACCTAGGTAGGGCAGCACTCATCCATTTAGCCTGTCTTCAACCGCAGGACACGTTGCATCCTGCTAGTAGCTTAATAGTATCAGGCCCTCGGAATAGCCAATGAAAGCACTAACTTCCACCACGATTATAACGGCCTTGGCAGACTAAAGGGCTAGTTTCTTCATTTTGACTGAAGAGACTAGGGGTGCGTTTTAGTTAAAAATAATGACACGTTGGCTGGGCCTGAAGGCTTTTCTTCTTCAAGTCCGATACCCACCATTTCAGCGGTCATACGATAGACAAGCACAGTGTGCAGATCCTGGAAACTTGATATTCCTTGTACTAATAGAAGCCAGCCGCCGTTGTGGAGTTAATTTGGAAACGAAAGGGTCTGGAAGACTCATTACAACTCTCCACTGTTCATATAGCATATAATGCCCGGGCAGCGAGAGCCACAGCAATACGCACTAAGCGGAGACCCTGGAACTGGTGCGCTTGCAGTTGTGAACTAAAGGTGACAGTAACATTTACATCTACATGATAGATCATGTTGAATACCTCTATCTACTCTCGCCACCCCAGAAGCTCGTGTGTTCAAGTCACGGCGGGATGGAATGGTCGAGTGTCAACCTAGCCCTAACTCAGCGCGTCCAGTCTCTGGTAGGATCCACAGATGAGCGAAGGGTTCTCTTTGAAATTTTATTCTGCTGATTTAGCAATCTAGACCTCGTTAAGCCTCTAAGGAGCTTCACCTGTAGGGTAAAAGGGGGGAGGGGGGCGAATTTCATGAAACTGATGGTGGAAACTCTTCACCCGCAGAATTCATAGCGGCCTGCGTGGAAGGTACTGAGTGCCTGCTGGTCCTCGAACTGGATTTGGATAGAGCTGATCACAAAGAATCAAGCCTTTTGCTTCGTCGAGACTCTGGATACTTAGCTCACATTGAATCTCAAGCACTCAGCGCTGCTCCTAAGCCGTCATCTTAAGCCCCAAATTGTAAGCCCCCTCACACTCTGAACAACAATTCTGAGCGTTGCCATGATTGTGGGGGGCTTCTGAGGGTTAGTTAATACGGTGCAGATATTGAGGGGTTCGTGGAAGGCGAGCACGGTTGTGTTTTTGAATGAGGATAGATGGTTGAGCCGTCGAAGCGGGTTGCTTCTGCTGCGAACCAGGAGACGTAGGAGGCGGCCATTTTCACTTCGGAGGCAGCTTAAGGTAGAAACTCTCTGTTTTCGAGCGGGAGTAATTGCTGCTACTGTTCCTTGGGTTGTTAGTGTGTTTTGTGGCTATGACTGGCGGAGGACTATTCGATATTTAGGGCTAGATGGGTAAAGTGAGGGAGGAGACGGACAGTCATCAAGACCCTCGAGAATAAGCCCGTACTACCTCCTCAGCAGCTCTCTTCTTTCTTTTGCTATTTCTGACGCCCAGAATTCTCGATTACCTTATTTGCCGTGGAGATGGCGTCGATGAGAACCTGGTGGCCGAAGTCTGAGCAGTGGCGGAGGATTATGCCTGACGAAGGTTCGTAAACGGGAAGTACTTGCCACTTGCGGCAGTTTTCATGAGCAAGCGATGATACCGCGGATGTCGAGGGTCTTTATCCAAAGACATCGGGTTCGGTGGCTCTAGCTTTAAGCCCTAACTCCTGGCTTCGGGAGATGTTTAACTCGGCGTACCCCAACCTAACTGGATTTCCATCCAAGCCGGTATGCCTGATGCAGGACAAAAGAGGACATTAGAATCTAGTGTCATTTTCGGCAAGATCCTGCTGGGTTGGTGGAGGCCGTGCATGGATAGGGACATATTGGGAGAGCTCCTGTAGGACAGGCCTAAATATGGGGTTGACTCTCGGGACCTAATCCGGTTTGTCATTTGTTGAGAGGACTCTATGGCTGTTTGAGGCTGCAAACCCAATATTGGACTAGGAGAGCTCTAAGCATGAGCGAGCATAATCCGAGTTTTGGTATCGTATTCTTGAGGATCCGGTTTCAATCTGCTAGGAGATATAGCAACGTCAACAGCGGCACAAGGCGTATATCATTCTCAATGATAAACTTCTTCTTTTGGTCCTCGAGTTGTGGGAGATTCAGATGACAGCGCAATCCCATGGGGCACGATGCTTGGTTACCAGTGATCTATATCATTGGGCAACACGGACTCACTCCGACCAGTCTCTTGGTGCGTAGACAGTGTGTCTCAACAGGCTGATAAATTTCGTGTATTGCCAAGGGCTTCTTCTCTTTTACGCACTGATCAAGACTTGGAAGATGCTGTGAAAACCCTGTCAGTCTTCTTCTCAGGTATCTATAATACAGTGCTCACAACTCACGATGAAGTCAGTTAAATCTCTGGTCTGTGGAAGACATGAGTCAAGTATTGAAGCTCTGGGAACGAAACTGTCTCTATCTTGCCAGCCTCGCAAATCACAAAACTATCATGCCCTCACCACCGAGAGCAAGAGCAGTAATTGAAGCAACGTCCAGAGCCTCCATATAGACCTATTCGGCCTAGAAGTCTGGTTAACCCATTTCCAGGCTGCCTGTGGAGTAGGAAAGAGCAGGTTGCCGAGCAGATTGGACGAAAAGATGAGTCCAAATAGAGATGCTGAGTGCGGTACATGAAACAGGGAAACATTCTCTTTCTTAATGATGAAAGTGATCTTATCAAGGATCAGGTGACATGAAGGTATACTTTTCACTCTTCTTCCCACTCCCACAACACTCCAGAGGCAGCACCATGGCAGGCCTCCTCGACCTTCCAGATGAGCTTCTTGTTCTCATCTTCTCCCACTGTCAACACGAAAACCCCATCCCGTGGCTCCGCGCTTCCAAGCGGCTCTGTTACTCTGCCATGCCCATCATCTACCAATACATTTCAGTCCACTTCACCCGCGTGCCCAAGCTCCTCGACACCTTTAGCAGCTTGCAGATAGGATACCAAGACCCAATCTCTCACAGAACTCAATCTCTGACAGTTCATGTGCCGGACTACCAACCCATCAGCAGCAACAAGCAAGCAGACAACAAGATCCTCCAGGACCTGAAAGCCGTCATAACCACAATGCCATCCCTCACAACGTTTTCCATGTTCTCAGAGCCCAAAACATATTCGAGTCACAGTTGCCGCGACGTTGATCTAAACCGATTCCTCGTCGCCAACATACTATACGCCCTCCCAGGCACACTCAGAAGCCTAGAGCTAGCCGTACCTACCGAAGAACCGATCAACAGCAGCGCCGCGTATTTTGGATCCGAATGCTCCCCACTTTGCTCTAGCATTCAAGCCCTGCTCCCAGTTCTTCATCATCTCCGGCTCAAACTCCCTGGGCAATGCCCAAATTTCATCTGGGAATTTACGCAAAGGGTCCAAGACCGAGACCAGCCATTTCCACTACAAACATTCTCGATCTCTCTAGAACACTGTGCCCACTTCTGGAGAACCATTCAGATCAACACCCCGCAGGGCCTCCGAGAAGTTGACATCCACGATAAGCAGAAACGCCTGGCTCTCTCCGCTGATGCACGCGCCCTGTATACCTCCAACCGATTCCCTCATCTCAAAGAATTCGTCGTCATAGACATGGACGATTTCGAGCCGTAGATTGAATACCCAGGCACGGAAGTTGATGACAGAGGTGCTGTCATCAAAGCTGATGCCGTGAGGGGGACTACGGTAGCTTTCCCATTCCAACCCATAAAGGGGCAAGATGATAGGCAGAAAAATAATGAGACCCGGTCAGCTGTCCCGTATCACAAAGTTGTTAATCTAATTCGTGTTGGGAGCGCCGTCACCGCTGCAACATGGACCAGACTCTCACAGTGGCTAGAGCAGGAGCAGGGACAGGGACAGGGACAGGAACAGGGACAGGAGCAGGCTCGGCACCAAACATAGGCCCGATCAAAGACTACGTCGGCCCCCACGATACCCTCATTCAATCCATCGAGGGCCCTGCATCTTGGTGTGAGGCTTCAACTTCCAGAATACGTACAGGATGCCGCTTTCCGCGCAGCACCATGAGATTCAACACCGCCGCTCAGTCGGACAACGGTGATTCCCTATCCCTGTCCCTACGCCGGAGCCTGGGCATTAAAGACGCGGATACCTACTTCCAGTCACACCCGGATTTCTCCTGCCCGATGGCGCAGGATCCACTGATGAGTATCCGCCCCGCATGGGCACCGTATATCCCTTGTGCTGTGCATCTAATGGATAGGCCGCAGGATGGTGTCCCCCTCGGGGACGAGCTTGTTGTTATCCCAGATAAAGGCTATAAGAGGGATAGGACGGGGTTGGTCACTTGTACCTATTTCGAGACAGGAGATCTGGTCTGATATGGACGGGATGCTTTCTTTCTGATAGTTCTGGGGGGTAGGCGTTGGGATCGGGGTTGTTGTTTAGGTACGGGAACAATCTTTCTCAATCCAATGTACATAGTCATTCAATAGATACCCAATGTCCAAGCCGGAAATCATGAACCGGATTGTGCAAGTGCGGTGGATGGTTAGTTGAGGCTCAAAGCGTGGTGTTTTGATCAGTTCAGGTCGATTTCTCTCAATCTCCTAGTGCACATGGAGATGATATGTTACGAATTCTCACCTACTTGGGTAGTTCGGTCAGAAAGAGGCATAATTATATTAAATGAACTATGCTAATTATCCAGATAGCAATCCAATTTATTGCATATAATCCACGCAACGGACTAACTAGACTTGTATATAACCCGCAGCAGCAGCAATCTACTTCGAGAAATCCTCCATTTCCTTCTTCCTCTTCAGACGATCGCGCTCCATCTTCCGGAAAAGCGGATGGTGGCCTTTATCCTTGAGTTGTTTATTCCTACTCCGATTATACTCGATATACGCCATGTCTTCTCCACCCGCAAGGCCGGAGAGCGTCGCGGCGCTGCGCTTAACGCCGCCCTTTGGTCGTGCTCGCCCACCGGAGCGATCAGAGAAGAGATCGTCCGTGACGTTCTCGACCTCTGCGGATGTTTCGTTCTGAAGCATGACCTCCTGCAGAAGTTCGCGGCGTTCCGAGGGGGTAGCGTAGGCGAGGCCATTTAGGTTCTCGATGCCTTGCAGGTGGGTGATGACTTTAAAGGCGTAGCCCTGGTCGACGAGGAAGGCCTGGCGCTTGGAGGAGTAGAACATCTCGTCTGTGTCCTTTGAGACGAGGGAGTAGAAGAAGGCGTTAAAGCCCTCGTCGTTTCGGCGTTTGGCTCGCAGGATGCGGCCGAGGCGTTGGGCTTCTTGACGGCGGGAGCCGTAGTGGGAGGAGATTTGAATCAAGCAGGTGGCTTCGGGGAGGTCGAGGGAGGTGTCGCCGATTTTGGAGAGGAAGATTGTGTTGACCTGTTCGTTGTGTTGGAAATTTTCGAGGATGCGCATGCGTTCGTTTTGAGGGGTGCCGCCGTAGATGTAGGCTTTGTTGAGCTTGAGGGCGTAGCGTTCGAGGGCGTAGACGTTGTCTGAGAAGACGATGACTTTGTCGCCGCGCTTTTCGTGGTAGTCGATGAGGAATTGGCAGGCTTGGAATTTGCGCGGGTTCATGATGTAAAGGAGAGCAGCTTTGCGGGATTTTTCGCGCATGTATTCGGTGTAGAATTCTGTGGTCATGGGGCACCAGACTTCGGCGCATTGAACCTTAGCAATGTGGCCTTGTTCGGCGAGTTCCATCCAGTTTGCTTCGTAGAGCTTGGGGCCGATGAGGAAGTTGAGATCCTTGATCTTGTCGTCTTCACGGAGGAGTGTTGCAGTCAGGCCGAGCTTGCTCTGAGTGGCGATGGCGGACGTGACCTTTCGGAACATGGACGCCGGCACGACGTGGACTTCGTCGAGAATCATCAGACCCCATTCTCGCGACTGGATCCAGTCCATCATCTTCTGCGCATCGTGAGACCGCGCTCGTGTTTGTGAGACCATTGAGTATGTCGAGACGATAATACCAGTCGACCGCCTGAATTTCTCCTTGTTGTCCGATGTGAAGACGGCAATATCTCCAGGGTCAATGTTTGACCACCGCAAGAACTCATTCCTCCATTGCACGACGGACATGGAACTAGTACAGAGAATAATAGTTCCTTTCTTGATAGTGCAAGCAGCCGTAATGCCAACCAGTGTCTTTCCAGCACCGCAAGGCAAGACGATTATACCACTCTTCGCACGTCCGTTACCGAACATCTTACTCAAGCTCTTTTCCTGGTAGCTTCGAATCCTCGCGTTCGGCTTCAGGTCGATATCTAGAGTCGGATTGATTTCATCATTTCGAAAATCATACTCCTCTAATGCAGGGCAACCCATGGCTTGACAACGCGCCTTGACCGGTTCCACCGCCTCATTTGGAATCTCGAAACTGTGCACTTGCGCCTGCTCTTCGTCGTCGTCATCGTCACGGATGGCGAGAAGGATATCATCCTCCTGTGTACGGTTGCCGGTACCATTTTCTACCGGCTTTTGTTCGGACGTCTCTTTGACGCCCGCAGCGTCCCTTGTTCCAGGAATGACTAGACCACCCATCTTCGGCGCTGCCTGCTGGATGATCCCCTCCGAGCCTTGCACACGCTGGGGCCCGATAACTTCATCCTGGAGCAACATCTGCAACATAGACGGATCGGTACTCTCCACAAAGAATCTGTTGTGCTTCAAAACCACCTTGATCTTTCCATACGACTTTGTAAAATCGATAATGAACGATTTGATCGCATCGGGCAGCGGCGTCTTCGTTAACCGGTCCAGAAAGTTGATAATATCCTGCGGCTGCAAGCCGACTGACACAGCAGCATACAAACTATTCCCCGTCAACCGGTATTCGTGCAGATGTGTCGGACGCGATAACGGTTCAGCGATCGTAGTAAGAAAGTCTTGCGCTTGCGGAGCGAGCGGCGAGAAGCTCTCGAGGGTAATCGTGCCCTTCAACGGATCGATCCATAGCGGCCTGTTCACATGGTCCGGTTTCAACGGCAGCGACGAGAAGTCCTTGTAGCCAAAGTTCGGATCCTGCTTCTGGGACTTTTTGCTGAACGATTCGAGCGAGAACTTGTCGACCATATCTTCACAAGTCAGCTATCGATAGCCTCAAATACCGCCTCGCATACCTTTTATCTTATCCTCCTTCGCATCCGGCTCGTATTCCGAGTAGTCATCGTCGCTGTCGATTTCCTGGATATCCGGTACGGGCGTTGGACGCTTCGACGCTCTACTGGACCGACCACCTATCCTGGTCAGCCTGTCAGCTCCCCAGGGCTAGTGAGAAGGCCATACTGTCAGTCGCCTTGCGTTTGGGCGGCGGCATGATGGAGGAACTGGGTTTGGGAGATTTGTTTCTTATGCAGTCTATCGTCTATATGCAGGAATCCGTTCGAAGAGAGCTCCGCTTCAGCGGGCTACCAGCGCCCAGTCGAGCTTCAAGGGAAATCGAGCATTCCTTTTCCGGTGTGGCAGTACTCGCTAGGACTCGCTAGTCTGGTCCGATAATCAGCTCAGGATGCCTCGCTGCCAGCTGGTGTCGGATCGAGCGATGAGGCTGAGATGAGAGGCGAAAGTGATCGAGGTCGAGACAAATGATCCGTTGTCGCCTGAGGCTTGAAGCATGTGTCAGAGAGGCTAGAGCATTTCCGGATTAGCCCAGCCTAAATCGGAATGGCGGCCTGAGGAAAGCGGCTCGCATTATTGACGTAGTTTATTTTCCAGCTTCGTCTCATTTGCAGCTCTCTACAACAATTGAGAATAAATATCACAATGAACACAGTAAGTGAAGAAGATTTGATGATCTCAAAAACTGTATGTCAAGATAACTGACCGCTACTCTCTATCTTTCCAGATCAGATCAACTTGGTGAGCCGACCTCGAACCTTAGCACCAGCTCCCTCCGATAGCAACCACGAAGAAACAACTAACATGGCCTCGACGCATACAGGATAGGCTGGGGTACTCTCTGCGTTGGTAAGACCCTCCAATCTCCAGATCCAAAATCACCTTACAAAACATCATCGAATATCCACTGACTCAAACCCAGCCGGCGGCGGCGCCTACTACTTCGCAAAGAAATCCATCAACGCCGACCGAGCCACAAGATTCGAAGCCGAAGTCAAGCGCAAAGCCCACCTAGCAGCAATGGAAGCCGAAGACCGACGCCAGACCCCCAACCTAAACAAACCGATCAGTGCGCCCTCCGACGACCCAGCCTTCAGACGCGCAAACCAGGCCCGATTCCAGAATGCTTCGGACGATGTAGCGTCGCCGAGTGAGGAGGCGAGCCATGATCCGGCGGCGACTCGCCATGAGCCGGAGACTGAGCAGGATAGAGTGGCTGAGAAGGGGAAGTATGAGGCTTCGAGGCCGTTTCGGCCGCCTCCTGGGAATCGGTTGTAGATGGGAGCGAGACTTGATAAATGGTGTTGATTATGTTGGAGGTGATTGATGGCTACTGGTTTGGGTTTCTAGATGACTGTATATTATTCTTGTAGCTATTCTGTGGGTGGTCTTTACACAATGGGATATTGGGCTACTGCTCAGCTACCACACAACTTGGTCTCTCAGAATTTTACAGCTGCAGTTCCGTGCGAGTCGGGGAGCCCTGGCGACAGCTACCCCGAAGTAAACGGTTTCGCCCGGCTCTATCTGTAACTCGTGTGGGTCGCTGCCGTTATCATCCGAGCTTCGGCCGAAAGGACGAGCCTAGGCCTGTCTAGTCGATATATAGATACTGGAGATGGAGCACGCGAGTAAATTTTGTAGAATGTTTGCATTGGTGTAAGCCTGTAAGGTAACTATGTAAGTGCAGGCTCTAGCCGCTCCCCATGGTTGTCGGCAACCACAGGCGGGCACTGCAAGGGCTTGTGTGGTTCAGAAGTTCTCAGTCAGCTTCTTTTGTGCACATCACCCCATATTGACTGACGAGGCCATGAACGAAAATGTGAACTTAGACCCACACCACATGGGTAGTCCAAGGCTCGAGGAGTAGATAAGCAAAAACTAAATCGCAATCAAACGCCGACCAACTCCGGCTCCCATCGAGAATGCATATTGTCTATGTTCAACATAGATCAAGGTATATGCCGCTCCTAAACGCCCATGAAGTAAAGACCAACACATGACCATCGCATTATAAAGAGGTTTGTTGTGAATTATCTGGGAAGGCGAGCCGTCGGATATCGGGACTCATGGATCGGGTTCGGGAACGATTTCCGATTTCCAATATTCAAGGATATTGAGGGTCATCAACGAGCATGAAAGCAGAGGGGAGGATGCGGTCTAGTATTGGCCATTAGTGCAGAACCATGGAAGTTGCAAGTACTCGATGCGATGACTCACTTGCTGTGGTTGGGATATCCTAGGTTCCTCTCTCGTGAACTTTCAAGCGCGGGTGGGACGAATGGCAGGACGACAGCAGAGACGAGGCATGATGTTGCTATAAAGCGAGATGTGCGCGTGGCTGCTTGAGGACGGTGGACTGAAAAGTGACGGATTGTCGGACGGGCAAGCTGGATGGTAGCCATGGTGTTTGTGGAGAGTGTAGTTACCGGATTCGGGGATACGATTCGAGATGTTTTCGAGTGCAGACGGTGAGAGTTTGCTGTGTGAGGGTTCAAAAGAAAAACGCTGCGTTCGGGGATTGAGGAACGATAAAAGTAGAAGACAAAGGCACACGAGACAGGGTCTGGACAAGGTTATATATAGGACGCAGAGCAATCATGTCATGAGTCTTTGTATAGAGCCGACTGACCTGACCCTGTGGGGATCGAATCATGCGGGGCCTGCTCTGCTTCTCCACTTCCTAAGTTCCTGCTAGTCTGCTGCAGACAATAATCCCATTACTGTAATCCTCGTCAATCTATTTCGTTATCAAGCTCGATGCAACGGCGGCTTGGTTCGAAAACAGTTTGTCGTCAATCGAAACTCCTTTCGCACACATACAACCATGGATTGCTGTGCGAGTAGAGACGGATCAGGAACGCGCATTGAGAGGATGTTCTCACGCCATCCCGGCCGACCAAGTGGTTGCGGGGCGATTAGGCTCCCTTAGGCTCATCCTCACCCAGGAACCACAAAAGGATGGCGTGTATCTTCACAGAATGGCGATTCCGCGCTGAGAAATCACGCTGACTCCTCAATATTTGGACTCAAATGACGCGACTCGGGAACATCAACTCCAGAGATTCCAGCCTGGTTGGCCCTCCTTTCTCCATACCTTGGGGAAGCGGAAGAAAGGACATCCGCTGCAGCCATCATGCCACCCCGCCGACTGTCCAATTGATTTCATCCATAGCGGGCCTAAAGCTTTCCGTTCAGCACGGATGGTGTGAGATTTCAGCCTTCATCCTAGCTTGCACTCAAGCTTGTGCTTCAGGGGTCAGATGCTTCGACGAATGAAAATGCCTTCCATTGTCAGCTTATCCAAAGGATGCCGCTGGTATGGGTTTATCGCCTATCGCCGACCAGCGGTGATAGCCTGATGTTAAGGGACTTCGCTGGGTTTGACCCCCTTCGGAAATCGGTCTTATGAAGTTTGATCGACATCGGCCATGGATCTCGACAAATGCAAACACGATGGGGCCCGTTTCAGACTGGGGCTGCCGTTTCGGGCTCCAAAACCGTGGGGCTTCGTTCTTTGAGAAGCAGTCCTTCAAGCCCTCTCTTCTCACGGATTACCTATATTTAGACCTCGTGTACATCGATGATCGGAGGAAATCAATGTCTGTTCTCGTTTACTACACGATGTGACGAAGCTAATACGAGGTGCCGATGATCTTCGCAACGTAACAAAATCCAGGGTCCAGAGGAGGGACCTTTATACAAACTACTCCAGTCTCCAGGGCCTACTATTTATATCCTCCCCTGACAGATGCCGAGAAAACGGGCTCAATTGATCGACGCCCAGAGAAGAAGTATTCTACGAGGTCAAGCCAACGAGAGCTCTCTAAGATGGAGATCAATGTTCAGCAAGTGGCCGACAGGCCGATCCTGCGGGCCATTTGGTGACACGGTCGGTTCAACCAAGAACTAGATATGATGGCGGCAGATAATTACGATCGAAGCGAGGATCTAATTGATGCTTGACTGTCTCCTGCTAGGAAATGACAGGACATGGAGGAATACGAGCACCTCTATCATAGACCCCACCAGAGTCCGAGCTTCGATCGTCGTCGTCTTGGTGTCTATCCTAGGATGTATCCGTTACATAGAGATACAGGGATGATTGTGGGGGCATTTCCTGAACATAAAGAGCCGATATCCCCATGGGATCCGTCCTGTGGACCATACCTACGCTTCTCTCCTTCTCAATCACGATCGTCGAGATGGCAAGAATATTACATAGCTGGGTCAGTGCTATTCTCCTCTTTCTCCTCTTCCAGATAGGTCTCGCTTTGGTGTTTGAAGAGATACCCGCCCCCGATGTTGTTCCCTCAACCCTTCGCACAAGGAACAGTGAGGACTTTGATTCCTCCCTGTTTGACTTGCATGGCAGAGAATCATTCTACTGGGGTGGTATGAGTCTTCCATTGCGTTCCTTGTTGATATTCTAACCCCTCACAGGAAGTCAAAACGGTCATCTAGCACTAGCTAACTTGACAATTGATTTGCCTGGGGATGATGAGACAGTTGTCTCTTTAGAGACATTCAAGCATCTCCTGAGTTATTTTCAATGCACAAACAGAACCATGACACTAGGCCTAGAGAATGAGAACGCGTATAGCCATGTCAAGAGCACATGGCAGTGGCTGAACGATGTCGACCCACACAAGCTAGTCGTCGTCGCAGGTGCTGGCGAGTGTGGCTGGAACTCGGCGAGGATCCCATTCTCTGCGTCAACCGTCGTTTTCGATGATGCGGCAAACACCGCAAAGCTTGTGGGTAGGACGATTTCCTGGAAGGACTTCCAGAACTATGAGCTCACTGTTGGCAATTATCGGCCTGTCCCAACGAGTGGTCTAGCTCAAAGGGACATTGACAAATCTCTGACTCTCCCCTTCAGCTTTCCTCTGCCATTTCCTGCCGGACAGCTCAATACTCCAGTCGATAAGCTTGCGCTGACATGGTTCTGCGCCGACTGTGGTGTGGAGGGGTCCTTTGATTTTGGCTTTCACATTGAAACTAAGCTCGGAGTTCCCAAAGGCGCTTCGATATCTCTCTCGCCCAACGGAGTTGCAGCAACTCTTACTCCAAGACTTGCCGTTCAAGCCGACCTTACTGGCGACCTCGATAATGAGTGGGAGATTGGGAATATTCCCATTGGGGGCATCACCATCCCTGGTGGTATCCTCGAAATTGGTCCCCAGATCACCTTCAGTCTGGGCTACTCAGTAGGGCCACTACAGGGTTCTGCCGGTATTAACGCAGGCGTTACCGTCACCATTCCAGATAATTCAGAACTTGAAATCGAACTTATAGATCCTGATATTGCTTCGTCTGGGTGGACACCGGAGGTAGAGACTAAGCCTTTCACAGTCGATGCGCGCTTGTACGGAGAAGCCTTGCTATATGTCAAAGCTGCGGTTGAACTCTCAGCCGAGGCACTTGGTGCGTATTTCAAAAATGATGATGACACGTTCTAACCGCTGTAGGCCAAGGGTTTGAGGTAGGAGTCAATCTTCAGCCGTACGTTGGGGGTGCCATGATGGGCCAAGCGAGTGAGTGTACGTTGTATAGGTCAGACCAGGTCTAACAAGAGCAGCATCTGGCGAAGTTTGTCCAAATGAAGGCGACCACTTCGGCGTGAAAGTTATTCCTAGAGTTGGCGTGGCCCTGAACGCGGCTGTTGCAAAGGCCAGCGACCCCGAGGATCCATTGGCTGAGGTTGTCGTCGCAGTAAGTCTTTTATGCGTAAATGTAATGTCTCTAATGCTTGACAGTCTATTACTGCTCCTATTCCGATGTACTGCACCGCCTGGGGAGGTGACGGAGATTCGTCAAGCACAAGTGCTCCATCCAGCAGTGTCCCTTTGCCGGGCACAACATCTAAGACTACAGTCGCTACTACGAAGTCATCTACGATGACTACTAGGACACTGACCTCAAGCCCGCCTACTTCTTCGCCTACCTCGACGTTGAGCCCCTCATCGCCTTCGACTACGCCAACACCTTTGTCCCATCCGGTACAACGTGAGGTCTATGCCACCAGGGTTCTCTAGTATCCGATCTACATTGTTTATCTCACCTGTGCTTCTCGAGTTAGCAAGCGCTGTTTGCGATCAATTGCTCTTAGTCTCTATCTCTGCGATAAACTTTTTGTTTTATGTACATATTCCTTCTTCAAGTATATATTCGAGAGTTATCTTTGGGGTTACTCTATGCAAACACAATCCTTAATTCTGTAGAGACATAGAGATGGTGATCCTTCATCAGCTTATCATTCAACACACTCACCATCATCGACATTATATCCCATACTCCGTCGACATAGGGCGGCGTGGCTCACGTGACGTCGGAGCTCAACCTCGTCCGCAGCTCGGGATGCTGCCCACTTCATCATCACAACTCAACAAAATGGCTTCCCACGAAGTCGCAATCGCAAAGGCTTCACTAGCCGCTGGACTCCTCCGTCCAGACCCTACATCCATTTCCCGCGACGAGATCACAGCCCTGCACACCACCCTCGACAGGGCGCTGTCGCAATGCTCATCCGCAAACATCCAGGTTTGATCTGCGTGTCCTCACCCGCCGGTATCACGAAATACTAAATCTGCTTCTCACCGACACGATAGACCTGCAAACAATGGCTGCTCAGTTATGTTGTCTCCTCATCTAACCGGGTCAGCCTTCTGGCGAAGTACCTGGTGACTCTGTCGAGGTCGTTCGCGGAGGACAACGCCAACAACAGCAACAACACAAAACCGACACGGCCCAGCGCGAAGAGAAAGCGATTGCATATGCTGTATCTGCTGAATGACCTGTTTCATCATACGAAATACCATGAGTCTTCGACTGCGGCTTTCTCGGGGCTGAGTGGATCGCTACAACCGCATATTGTGGATTTGTTGAGCTCTGCTGCGTCGTACGATCGAGAGAAACACCCAAAACATCATAGGCGGCTGGATGAGCTGTTGGATATATGGCAAGAACATGGATATTTCAGTGCGGAGTATGTGGGCAAGCTCCGGGAGGTGGTTGCCAACTCGGCCGTATCGGGACCCGTCAGGACTTCGACGACTCCCAGCGCGGAGGTCGTGGAGCCGGATCGCAAGCTCAGAGATGGGCCTTTTGTGATGCCGCCCACCCATGGCGACCCCTCTATTCCGTACTACGATTTACCGGCTGGTAACCTTATTCCGCACATGGTACCCAACTCGAGTGTGCCTCTCCGGCCAGATATGATCAAACCGCTGCAGTTTCTTGCTGGTCCTGCCGATGGGAAGCTAGTGAATGCGCTCAAGGCTTTTCTCGAAGATGTAGATCGAATCTACGCGCCTGGTGAAAGTGAAATCGAGGTCAAAAGTGACGAAGTCGTGGACGTCGACGAGCTAGGCCAAACAGTCATCCGTGATGTAATATCAGGAGAGATACTTGACGGCGAGACCTACTACGGCTGGACCCGGTCATTCTGCAACGAGATGAAAAAACGAAACGCACGAAGCCCGCGACGCAGCGAGAGCCGAAGTCGCAGCCCACCAAAACGCAGACGCTACAGTGACTCCAGCGACGACAGCAGATACCGGAGCTCACGCAGCCGCACACCACCGCGAGACAGCCGGCGCTATTCTCGCTCCCGCTCACGCACTCCGCAGCAGTCAAGGTCACGCGAGAAATCATACTCGCCTGCTCCAGCCCCTAGTCTCCAGCCCCAACTCCAGCATCAGAATCAACACCCCCAACAGAAACATCAACAAAACCCCTACGCCCAACATCCGGGATATCACCCGCCACCTCCGCAGATGCCGTTTCCTCCTAGCGCAAACGCATTCCCCCCTCCGCCTCCAAACTATCCCGGCCAATGGCCGCCACCACCGCCTCCTTCATTACCCAACTTCCCTCCGAACTTTCCACCACACTACCCGCCGGGTCAGCAACATATGCCTCAAATGCCGCCAGCACCAGGGTCATATCATTTCCCTCCTCAGGGGCCTCCTTCGGGGCCTCCTTCGAGCGGGCCGCCGACCGGACGAGGTTGGCATCAGCATCCGCCGCCGCCGCCGCCAGCTGGACGCGGATGGCGATGAAATCTAGTTTCGATCATGTACAATACAAATAAAATAGTCAATATGAAACGACAAGAAACCTGTCATTAGATATATAATCTCCGAAATTCTAAATAACATCACCACAATACTTCCCAGCCCTAAACTAAAACAAGCTAAATAAATGTCCACCAATCCAAACTCCAAGCAGAAGCAGAAGCAGAAAGGAAGAATGTTGAGAAAAAAAGGTACTCCGTAGCTAGGCAGCCGAGCCGACCCAGCCCTAATCTGATCTGACTTCAACCCAGCTATGAAAGCCATGCCATGCCATGCCATGCCACTCCTCTCCTCCCAGAAACCCGCGCCCAAATCATAATCCCAGCAGGATACACCTCTTACCTTCCTTGCATGGTTACAACAATGACATAACCCATAGTTTGGTCGGTCTTCCACTCAAGCACCCCGCGCCGCAGACGCAACCGTCGCCATCGTCGAAGCACCAACCAGACCGGTGCCCGTCGCTCTCGACACGCCAGTCGCAGCCGCAGTCCCCGTCGCAGATCCTGTCTCAGAAGGCCCAGAAGCAGTTGCAGTTGCAGAAGCCGAACCAGAAGCAGAACCCGCCTCCTCCGCCGCAAGCATACTAGCCTGCACCTTGCTCTTCTCAATCGCCTCCTTCTTATCGGCGATTGCCTTGTCGTAGGGGATGCAGCCGCTTTTGAAGAGGGATTGGCTTCCGGGCTGTAGGTAGTTATCACCTTAGTTAGCACTCATTCATTCATTCATTATTAAGGTTACTGGGGTTTGAGAGGGGAGATTCGAGATTCGAGAATAAATAGGCGTCTAGCGTACCTTCTCAGCAACATCCGCCTTGGTAGAGGACTTCACCCCGCCATTCGCAGAACAGCACATTACGGAATCCAAACAGTCGACGTTTGGTGCAGTAGCGGCCATGGCTTTGCCTGTTTTATCCACAAGACAACCAAATCAGATCAGCCTTCTATTTCAAACAACCACAACATCCAATGTCCCTCCCAGCTCCGGGAAATGAAGAGGCGAAGGGAACGAGAAACGAGAAAAAGAGAAAACATACACTGAAACCCCACCAAACTAGACACACTGATCCCACTCGCCCACGGCAGAATCCCGCCCACCTGGCCCATAAGATCATCCGCGAGCCCATTGACCGAAGTGCAGCACTGCTTGCTTTTATGAGAGAGCGGGCAGGTGGACTCGTCGTAGCTCTCTGCAGCGTTTTCGGCGAGGATGGTTGCGATTTGGTGTGTGAGGGAGCTGGCTTTTGCGGTTTGGGTTGGGGGGAGGGTTGGGCGGCTTTGAGGAAGGGAGGCGGTTATTGGTTTGACGCTGTGGGGTTTTGTCATGGGCGTTGGGTGCGGGAGGGTGAATGTGGGGTTTAGGGGGGTTGAGGTTGTGAGTGTTAGGAGGGTGAGGGAGAGGAGGGTTGGTGTTAGGCGCATTTTGGTGGGTGTTGTTGTGGTGGTGGTATTTCTGGTTGATGAGTTTGTGAGATGGATGGGGGGTATATTGGAATGAGTGTGGGTTCTATAGAACAGTGAGTGTGTATAGCAGTAAAGAGTGAAGGTAGTTGGGTGGTGAAACGAGTGTGGATGGATGATGGGAGAACGAAAGTAGCAAGAAGGTGGGAGAGATGAGAAGGGGACAAGGCAAGAAAGGCCGCTTTGAGGTTATCCAGTGCCTACCATCCCAATGTAGGCAGGGATAATGATCCTATCAAGTTGTCTCATACCAGAAACCCCTTGACAGGTTGATTGGAATGTAAGCGTGTCATAGACGTGTCTCCGATTCACCGTGGCTTATCCATCGCTTTGCCATGCTGCCGTTTCTGTAAAACCAGCGCAAGAAATGACCTGACTCGGAAAGGGATCGATCCTGCTCTCTCAACATACAGGTTCTCATCTACAGCCTACAAGGCACAGCAGGACATACAAGGCAAACAAGTGGTGCCGGTGGCTGGGCAGCAAGGGATGATATAGTTACTCCACAACCAATACATGTCAACAAACAAGAATGCAAGAACAAAGAAGTAGATTCATTTCGGTCATCACAAGCTCAAAAACACGAACTCAAGATATTTTATGGACACGGGTATCGTAGAGGTAAAGGATTCTCTGGCTTCTAGCTCGACTATCCGGCTATCATAGCTGAAGAATGACAGAGATAGAGACGGACCAGACGTCCAGAAAGCCAGGCCGAAAGCGTGTCAGCTGAACGTCCGGTCACCTCTCGATCGAAAGAACGCCAGAACCCTGCTCTGGTGATGCTGAATGGCATATAAACGATGGGATGCCGTTTGTAGAAAGAAGGAGGAAGAAGGATAAGGTGGAGGGGATATGGAAGAACAAGGCGTGAAGGCAATGTCGCTGTATCGCTGTCGCAAGAAGGGAACGCTAATTTGAAATGGTCTTGCAGTCACGACCTCGACCCATAACCCCCTGGGATAGTATGCGCTGCAACAATGTATACCGTCGTCTGCAACGCTTGTCCAATATCACGAACTAGACATCCGGACGGGCGCTGGTAGTGTTCGAGTGGATGTCGTCGGTACTAACGTGACGGGACTTGAAAGGGGCATGGCCGGCCGCCTGGCTCGCGAGGATACCGCTAGTCGAGTTGCCGCTCTGGCCGCTGGTGTTGCTACTTCTGCTACTGCGACTGGTGGCGTAGCCTCGGTCGTCTGTGTCTGCGAATCCGGCCATGCGACGTTGAGTATACTCGAGCATGATGCGGCTGTAATCTTCAACGGACGCGGTGTGGTGGCGATCAGCGGATCGGTCCGTTTGGATAACGTTGCCAGGCGGCCGGCCGGGCTCTCCATCGGAGGGAGACATAGACGAGTTGTTTGTAGAAGACATGGTAAACTGTATCACGCCGTCAGTTGCGCTCCATCAACCTTTGCATGGACTGGACGTGAGCGGCCCTCCATGCAACATCATCTTGGTATTGGCCGTGGTGAGGTGCGTGCTGAGACAGATCGATGCAGTCGGAACAGAGACAGTAGTTGCTCAACTCCGACAGAGTGACCTGAAAGGTCGCCACGAGCCGTCTCTAACAAACGAGGGTAAGGGAATGGAGAGTGAAGTCTTGACGGGATAGATGTGTGCTAAAACAACATAAGCTCATGGCTCACCTTGAGGCTCAGAAGCAGTAGTCAGTAGGTAGTCAGAGGTCAGAGGCGAATTCGCATATAATCGGTTTCAGAGCTCAGATTGCAATGAGATGAGACGGAAGAAGGGTTCAGAAGCGAACTTTCTTATACCCATCGAGAGACTGGATAGTCCGTATGAAATCACAATACTCAAATACTAGTGGCAGCAACGGGCAGCGTACGAGCGGAGTACTGCTAAGATGAGCTAGCTGTCGCTGGGGCCAGCCACATGGCGATCAGAAGGGCAACTGACGCTGGGATTCGCCATCATCGGAGGGCAGAGAACGCCATGACATCACAGTTCCTGGGGCGTCCCTTACGGAGCATCGCAGCGGCGCTAGCACATCCGTTAGCCTTATTTGTCCAGCAGGTGAGGAGGGTCTCCATCTGCGCTCGTTACCTGAGAAATGGTTCGCCGACCCACAGTGGCTTCATGCAGCGGAGCCCGTATGGCGTCACAGTACAGCGGTGGATGGGAGTATAAGGGAGGTCGCGCGGGATACATTATCCAGACAATTTCCGATTCGATGATCTAGTTCAGACGTCGTCCAGCTGCAGATCCGTGCTCTGTAACGCAGAAAAAGAGTTTTCAATACTCGATCACTAGGGTCACTTAGGAGTGGTCGACTACTCCATTCTGCAGCGGCAGGCGCATAAGGAACGCTTTAGACGAGGAGAGAAGCGAACCAAGGTCGATGACTGGATTCATCCACTTAGCGTGCGATGAACCGAGGAGAAAAAGGAAAAGTATTCCGACTTGATGGAGATGGAGGAGAGAAGCGAGGAAGTTGAGTTTGCCAGTGACGAGGCTTGGCGCAATCGGATCCCATGCTGAAGGAGACAATCGCAGCGATGGTGAAGATCTACAGATTACATAGGACATAGTACATAGTACATAGTACGTAGTAGACGATGCAATCATCTGCTATAGAGAATTGCCTACAAATTGTACAGCATAGCAGAGAGGTCTGTGCCTGAGCCCTGAGGCTGCGCGATGGCTCCAACGAATGACGTCAAGGGGAGCTTATTCGCAGCCACTTTGGGGTATACGGAGTACGGAGTACACTGCAGCGTTCCCCTCCAGCTGTGGCGAGAGATCTGGGATAATATCTGCGGTGATGTTATCCTGGCCACCTCCCCCGGCTTCAGAGAGCAGCTCAACTATGAGGAAACAGCAGATGAAGTCAGCGCAGAGCATTCCAACCTCGTTACTTACGAGTAGGTAGAGCTCTGGATCGTATGGCCGTTAATCTTCATCACAATGCCATCATAAATTGCCCAAAGCAGACATTTGAGAGAATCTGTAGTTGTATGGAGTACTCTTGCTAGTGCATTACTTCGCAATGAGCTTGTGAAGTCATGGCCTGGACCCTTTCTGCAGCAGAATCTCGGTAGCCCTACCGAAAATGGCGACGAATTGGCGAGAAAACGTCAAGGCTCAAGGTTCATACTGCTCGCCTATCTCGGTGGGTAACCGAGCTCACGGCTATGCATGTTGATCTTCTGGAGTATCATGCATTCTCCCACTGCTCAAGAAGAAAGTCCATGCAGCTATTCTCCGCAATCTACTGACCACTAAAGCTTGAGGCTGTCCTCCGCCTGATTCAGCTCTGGTCCACTGCCTGTTGGTCGCTAGCATCCCTATTACCCGGTACTTGCGAGAGATCGTCATCCATGACAGAATGCCTACCAATCCAGCAGCCGACTCATTGGCTGATTCACCAGTAAGATTGTCAAGGTTGAGCTTTGCGTTAATTCGGTTTCTTTTTCTTCCTTCCCAGCAGAACGCTCAGTCTCGCCTCTCGCGTTGATCATGATAGAATCCTCGATAATGGTGTGCATTATTGCTACCGAAAATACTGACAACGATCCCAGCACTCACTTGTAACGCTCAAAGATTGTGCTATTGTACTCTGTGCTGCTGCGCAACGATCGACCTGCTATGGCTCGGTGTGGAGGATGCTCGTCATAAGCCCCGGCCCTGCCCACAGCCGTTGGCACCAGGATTTATGCTAGTCTCTCCAGCCCAGACGCCCTATTTTGATGTCACCAACGTTCTAGACAACTGGCTCCTGCGTCACAGGGTCTTCGACTTGTCCTTTGCTTGACCTACACATCTATCTCCAGAAGGGATCGTCTTCTCCTCGTTCTTCCTGAACGAGATAATACCCTAACCAGACCCGCTACATTATGTCAACGTCTGGAGAAATCCATCATCTTGGTTGAGATTGGGACCGTCCAGCCCCACGCAAGCTACGGAGTATGATATCGCCTGTTCGCAATGCCATTCTAGCAGCTTTGACCGAGTACGGAGTATTGACTATCACTGACGGCCTTTCTCACTTCCAAAATCACTACATGCGTGCAGTTACTGTCGCCAGAATGACCTTCATCTCTCTCTAGATCTACAGAACAGATCATACCACTAACCTATCATGACATACCCTCATACGCTTTGTGTCATCATAGCGGCCGTCAGATCAAACAGCCCCCTCTTTTCTCGGCGCGCCAAACGAGGAAACGAACGCTCAATCAACCTGGCCACTTCATCTCCAATGTATCTGACCGATGACATATCCAGCCTCCGTGGCCGTCATCCGCTCCAATTCAATGTTTGCTCTCATCAGCAGCAGAGTACAATTGTCGTATCACTCCACCAGCATGCAGACGCTCCTCCAACTGACATATGCATTGGCTTCAGTGTAACCCTGCTGAGCTCATGCCGGTCATAGGATGTCTCTAGTCTGATACCTAGGTAATGGGTCAATCTTAACAAACCTGCAGCTGTCAACCGGCAATGACATCAGATAGACAGAATCCCAGAATCCGGCAATGCGAGCTGTAGCCCTTAAGCCTGTTTCTTACATATTTAGTATTACGGAGTCAGACCTCAGCCTCTTCTCAATAGCTCTATCAACTATCAGATATATTCATTGCAATTGATTTTACACAGATTAGTTGAACAGCCGCTCTCCAGCTCCTAGCTCCACGACCCTAACTCAACTTACCTATAGCTTCATTCTAAAGTCAAGCCAAAATGAAAAGTACAACAGCGTGAATGGATCGAAGGATCAACTGCTTCTTCAAGGTCTTAGGCCTGGAACCTATCACTAACATCCTGAGGATGACTTGTCTTTATCTGGACATCTCACCCTACCTTACCTCACCTCACCAGCAATTGCACATAATGCAGTTCTTATTACAGATACAGATATATATATATATATATAATTATCTCATAAGCACTCCCATCTCTCCCTATAATTCCCACCAAATGAAAAGCGGGTATAGACAGACACACGGCCAACCCAACCCAGAACATAGCAAAGCAAGGCCTAGCATGATATCATCCTCCAAGACTAGAAGTATAACCTAGTTAACTCATCTCAACCCCATAGCACCCACGGAGTAACATGCCCCCGAGATGGCGTTGGCGCTGGGGTTCAACATAGTACAGTATGTACAATCTAGGGTCTACGGCCGGAGTCGGGTCCAATTCGCCTCCCTAGAATAAGGTACCTTGAGTGAGGGGAAACCGTGGCGATATCGACTATCTAGCGCAATCATGCCCCGCTACATAGTACAAGGTGGTAGGGCGTTATCTATACTGCAATACTGGCATTGGCATTGGCACTGGCGTCGGAATTGGCATGGGATAGGGTAAGATGAAGAACGAAAGACAAAAATGAGCTGGGTGGTCTCGTGGCTGGGATTGAGACTGGGGTAACATGGAAAACAAGAGCCAAAGAAAAGCTAAAACGGTATAGTAAAAGGTGAGAGAAAAAAAAAAAAAAAAAGGATGAGAAGGCAAGGTTCAGCTCGCCGGTCTGTACTCTATTCTACTCTGTGCTGGTGCTGCTGCTGCTGCTCTCTGGGGGGGCGATATCTTAGTTAGTACTGGGGTTTCAGATTCAACGTCATGAGCACCGCCAAACAAGAATGGGAGAGGGAAACAGGGTGGGAATGGATTCCATTGGGGCTGTCTTTCGAGAAGAGAAGCTCTGACTCGCCTTGTCTCGCCTCCTTGTTACACCGAATTCAAATTCAAGACACCCACCTACTCCGTACTCCAGGTAAGTAGGTCATTTCGAACGAGGGCGAGGGTGCTGTGTGGCGTGGCGTGTTATGGTGTGGTCCGCTTGCAGGAGGGATGACGGAGGTCGAACCTGTCGAAACCTCTACCTCTCCCTTTCTCCAGCCCGGTTCAGAGACCATTCGGCCGGGCACCCTGTGGAATCAAGGCAGGGAAAGGTCCAAGGTCGAAGGTCGAGACCCTGGTTTGACGCTCCAGCTCAGTAGCGTTGGAGACAGCAGCATTGCATCCCTGATTCCGTTGACGATCACCTGCAGGGCATACCGCATGCCGTATCCGCTGATTCTCGGGAGCCAGGACCTGGCCTGTCACAAGCTTGCTGTTATGGTTCGGTTGTCAGGCGCGACCGAATGAGAGGACGGGGTTTGTCTCGGTGTCGCCACCCGAGAATCAATCCGTATGCGGTAGATGAGGGCGACATGGAAGTGGCAGCCGGCGAGTAGGGTTTCTGTTGGGGTCATTCTGTTTGTTACGGGTGGGATCCATGCTGGCTTTGGCGGAGCGGAGGCGGAGGAGGTACTTTGAAGGACTTCCTCGATTGAGGAAGGTGGTTGAATTGGGTCTAGCCATAAACAAGGCAATGGGGTAAGGTAGATACAGATACAGACAAGACAAGACAGACGCCACAATTGAGATCATATACTATAGTCATGCTCACTCATCACACGTAACCTGCACAATGGTTAGACCTGAGTTTCCAGATACGAACTGCGGATATTGTCCGCAATATCGAAGGAGGACATACCTTTCCTAGCGCCCTGGAAGAAGAAGCGCACAATAAATACCTGCAACCCAGCCATAGAAACCATCATCAGGCCCTCGATAACGCTAAAGTTCCAGATACGACGCTCGGTGCTGCGGACGGTGCTGAAGTTGCGGTTCTCGCGAGTCCGGAAATACTTCTGGTTGCGGGAGACGGTCGACAACTGCGCGGAGAGCTTGAAAATCGACTCTTCAATAGCGGTGGCTTGTTCGGGATTGGCACCTTGACGCGAGGGGAGTTCCGTGCGCGATTCGTTCTCGAGCTATTGTGACAAATGGTTAGTCTGGGTTCTTCCAAACATCTTTGTAGAGACCGGAACGGCATACCGCGATCTCAAAATCAACCATCTTCTCCGCAAACGTGGACATCTCGTTGTTGAAGCAGAATCGGTATTCGCCGACGCTTTGAGCTGTGAAGACAAAGTCGCCCTGGCGTTCCTTGGTGCCGTCTAGGACGGGCTTCTCGCCGGGTCCAACAACAGCGTAGTCAACATCGAAAGAACCGCCGGATTGGACCTGTAGAGGGCATTCGTCAGTAGCTGCCGCGGATTGTACCAATTGCAAGATTTGGACAGGAGTAACTGACAGCAAAGTAGAATGCGACTTTGGTGTTTGTCTGGTCGACGAACTTGTAGAAACAAGCTTTCTCGTTGGCCTCAAGCCGGTAGGTCAGGGCAGTGGCTGTCACAGAGGACACCAGGTAGGCCAGCAGGCCCAGAACCAGAGTTGTGAATCGCATGTTCGATATTGTTGGCGCTGAAGGCTGGCTGGTTGAACACACGACTCAAGGAGGACGGAGTTCTGGCCAGTTGTGTTGTTGATGCTGTTTGTCCTGTTTGCACCGCCCCACGCAGCCATTGGCCCGCTATTTGGTCTCAGAGCATGACTATAGAGTTGTATTGTTCAATGCTTTCAATTGTTTAATTATATTGGTTTATAATAGTGTTTCGTGAAGCTGCTCTCCTCCTGAAATACTGTGCCATAATCATTGCAAGAAAGCAGCGTCTACAACATAAGGCGAAAGAATCCTCGATCGCTGCGCGAAAGGCTGGACCCCTGACCCATCCATCTATACTCCAGGCGGCACATCATTAGGCCACATGTTGAGGACGGAAATGTATCCTGTGTGACTGTCATGTTCTTATCGGATGAAAAAGGACTCGCTCCTGTTCCAAAAGCTTTGTTTCTTGTTCGGATGATCCAGACCGAGCATGTCATCGGAGTCACCGATTATGTCTGAGAGTATATCATCTGGTGCGAGTTAGCGGACGTTCTACTTGTAGAAACGGTATCTTACCATCTTCCAGATATCGCGGGCTTGAGTAAAGCGCGCGGGGAATGATAGCGAACTTGATCTTTTCGAACCGTTTCCCCTTGAGACCGGTACGCTTTGATAAGCGTTCTTTGGTTTCCTTGAATATTTCGCCCTTGAAGACGTTAGAAAATGCCTGCTTGACTGTACGCGACCACTTACCGATTTCATGACGAACTTGAAAGGCACACCATGTGGCCTGTTCGCCTCCTTGTCAAAGTGGAATGCATTGATCACTCGTGCACCTTCCTCCAAATTCAGCTCCTCGTCGGGGATCTTTTCGGCATATAATGAGACGTAGTCATTGGTGCTGGTGAATCTAGATTCGGGCTGGAACACCTTGTATATCTTGGAATTGTGAACCTCGAGCAGCCGGGCGTTCTGGATCGCCTCGTCGTCGAGACTGATTTTCTTTTGAATTCCGGAGATGACATCGGTGATTGTCCCCTCACGTGGGACCAAGACATCAACATTTTGCTATGGCGGGTCAGTCATGGTATCGAAGTCACGGCATTGCACATTCTTACCTCTTTGATGATACCCTCGGAGAGCCACGTCACATGAAGGCAAACCTTGGATTCAAACTCGCTCAGACTCGTCTCCAGAATTTCATAGTACATGGCATCCTGGCGAGTCACATTGATTCCATAGCTAGGCATCTGCCCGCCAAGGACATTGACGAGAGTCTGTGCGTTTTGGTTTGGATTCCTCCTAATAAATCCCTTAGGTTTGCCGTTACTGGCAATGACAGGGGAGAAACGCAAATGGGTCTGTTCCACGTCGAGGTAATCGCCAACTTTCTTGGAGAACTGGTCATAGTTCATCTTCTTGCTGAGGACCAAGGTAAATTCGTCGCCTTCGGTGTTTCCATAAGGCGCGAACGTGACGCGTACTCGATTCAGTAGGTAGTCGTAATAGAGTTTGGCATCGGTGTATAACGCTGTTGGGGGTAATTCTGATTCCTTGACAGACCGCTGGAAAGCTATGATATCGCCATCTTGGATCTCGGACTGCTGGAATGTCTGCTTCGGTTTCATGAGATCAATCATAGTGTGTTTGATTTCCTCATAAAGGACAAACTCCGTCCCAGCAGGCCAGTGCATGAGCTCGAGTATTGTTGGCGCAAGGTCGGCGACCTTTGAGTTGCGTCGAACGTATACCGCACGGACACCGTTCAGGGTCTGGTTTACTACATCAAAGTGTTTCAGGAAAACTAGCACGGATGTGTTGTTATCCGGCCAGGTAACGGTGCCATCGGCGGCTGGTTGTCCGACCTCCAGATACACCCTGAACGGGTTGCCCTTGGTACCATATCTGCTGTACGCTTCTTCGACCGTCATTTCAGGGTCCTTAATAACTTGATCGGGACGCATGGTCTTGTTTTGACGATTGACCATAACCCAGAACCGGAGTTGGAGTGGATTCATTCCTCTCTCTTCAGCAACAAGTTCGGCAAACTCGCTGACCTTGGTGGTTTTCAAGATCCGATGCTGCTTTGGCAACGCGCCTTCTTCGGTCAATTGATCGAAACTTGTTAGGTCAAACCCAGTATGGCATTTAAAAGACTCTTCCGACAAGACGCCGACATTGAGGTAAAGATGGGCCTCTTCTCTTTCCTTTTTTCTGCGCGCTAGTTCTATACGCTCTTCGCCTAGGCGTTTTTCTAGCTTCAAATTAGCAAGAGACTGTCAAAAGGATATCTTAAAACTTACCAATATGAGGAGGAACATCATCTTTAGTTATGGGAAGAAGAACCTCATCGGATCTCGTTTTGCGGACATAGACCAGCATGTATGCGTTCGTCGAGCGCTTGGTAGACAATCCTCGAGTGTACGGCTGTCTCACGCCAATCGCGCCGTTAGCCAGCTCATATTCACCACCATAATTCTCTTCTAGCACTTCTTTATCTGTCGCCCTAGTCACCCGGTCATCGTCGAAGCGATACCAGTGGCCGTCTTTGGTGGGCTTCAAGAAAGCAAAGTAATGGCCTGCGTTCAGGTCACCACTGTGGACCAAAACGCCATGTAATTCATAGACCCATGATTCGGATTTATCGGCATCTTTTGAAAGGTAAGGGGCGGCATCGAATTCCATGGGGAAGGCGTGTCTATCATTGATCTTCATCATGGCATCTCGATGAATGTCGTATTCAAAGCGTTTGAGGTGAAGGTGTAGTACGGGAGGGAAGCTCTCGAAGATTTCTCCCTTCTTGGCATCCTGCAAGCCGTAGGGTTGTCCTGCGTCGTATTTGTTCTCGCCCTCGAGCGTTTCCACTTGGATGTAGTCTTTGAAACTGTCATCGAGGGTCTTGTTGCCTCGCACATTCAGCTGAATATCCCAGAAATCTTCCACTCGTGAGGACTCATAATCGACATTTATGCATGAGATGTAAGTTTTTGTCTTTCCGACGAACAGCTCCTCAAGCGCCTTTTCGGCCGGAGTTCCCTTCATCTTCTCCTCCAGTCTCTCCATCAACTTTCGCGATAGTTCCTGAACGTCCTGTTGCTCGAAAATTTGGCGTGACTCCCATCCAAATGAAGCCGTCAACTCAGTCGTTGAAACTGAATAATCACTGGTTTGAAGATTATTGAACAGCCTCTGAAGGGTCCATGCGCTATTTTCTCGAGAAGCTTCGGTTTCCGTGGGAATCTGATAGACGGCCTTCCGAAAGGCGTTTGTGAAATATAATGACTGCAATAGGGAGTTGAGATAACAAGTGGCGCCCTGGTTCTTCAATCCCACCATACCGGTCTCCTTCTTGGAATCATAGCTATCTGCTGTCAGCAAATTCTCTCGGGAATTAAGGTGAGCCATACTTCTGGAAACTATGCCACAAGACACCTGTAGGGTCTTTTACAACACGAACGTATGCTGTGACTTTAGCCTCATCATTTTGAACCAGAGGGATTCCGCGATCGTCCCATGGACCAAATAATTTGCGCAAGTCACAAAAGCGGGTAAATCCCCAATCGCCTTCATCACCATTGAATCGATGAGTAGCGACTACGCATGGTGTCAGCATGAAATTCAATTTTTGAGTCTGGTCGAACCTACCATGAGAAAGCTGGATGGAAGGGTTCTTCGGGTTCCACAGTACGAGGGCGAACTGCACACAGGCGTACCAATTCTCTGGAGGTTCTTCTTCCCACGCGTGTTCTAAATAGAACGAAGCATGCTCGACGTGGTTCCCGTAAGGAAAGAAAAGCACTCGCCTACACGCGATGGTTGTCAGCGTGCCACCCGGACGGCAACGCAAATGTTCGCACTCACCATGGGAATCCTCCGCATTGAAAAACGGGTCCATGTTCCTTCCTCTTCATTTTCCGCCAGTCCTGAATATGCCATGTGTGCCAAGCTTCATCTTCGGTCTCAAGTTCTGGGTCTTTAGGAAGGACGCGGGCCATTACCGCGGGAACTGTGAAGAGAAATCTGTTTAGAAAATGTTTTTACCATTCAATTGAGCATTTTAGAGGGCAGTCGCCGGCACACGTGCAAATCACAGCTGTTGCGGAAAACTCATCGAGAAGGCCGCATCATCCGAAAGCTGGGTATGCGATCGCCGGCGACAGGATAAAAAGTTCACAAGTCCTTACAGTCATCTGCGAGAGGTTCTGTCTCCTGCTCGTCGGAGCCCGACTGAGAGACAACAACGTCGTCGGTTCTGTCATGGTGAAACTGTTCGTATTCATCGACCAGCATTTCATTATCTGCGATCTAGCGGGTTCAAGAGGTATTAGCGAGATTGCCTGAGCCCAGATATCCTGTCGCTATTGTAGCAGGCGGAAAAACACTGCTTATAAACTCACGTTATCCATGAAGCAAGAAAAAGTGTGCCCAGCACACTAAGCGGAAGACGCTCGCCGGGGTCAAGATCGACAAAAAGAGGGTAATACCAAAGGACAAAGGAGAAAAAAATAAATTCCCTAGATCGCAGTGAGGGGGCGATGAGGGAACAAGCGGAGATGTTAACACCAAGAGAGTGACAAGAAGAACAAGCAGGTTCCAGTTCAAAGGGAGATGAAGCCTGTGGCGGAGTAGTCTGGCCGGTAACAACGAATAATAACAGCGGGCTTGCGGAACACAACTGTGGTTGCTGAGGATTATTAACCCAGCTGCACGGGGGCTTTTGATTTCTCCAGACTTTTGGGGAGGAGCTATGTATGCTCTTTTAACCTTGGTCTGCAGCTGATCGTTGCCTCGCTACTCTCATACGCTAAGGGAGTGCTGGCTAGAAATAGACTGCAGTCTCCTTCGACAGGCTCTGACGACATTCCTCACTGCCGAGATTTTCTTATCGCGTTGTGCCTACTCGGCTTCCTCAACTACGCGGTAGGGCAAAGGGCTTGTTCGCATGTAGAGCTCGTCTGTTTACCTGATCTTCTCACCAGCGTAAATTTTCAACAGATCTGGTTCTGATCAAAGTTCAACCAGAACTCTGAGATCACATTCAGCGTAGCGCGGAGTGATATCATATGGTTGATCTCTGCCTAGGCATTTGTGAACAGCGCATAAATCTATCTAGTCATTGCAAGCGCTCAACACGGCCATGTACGAAACGATGTATGAGACATCAGCAAAATAGACCGATTGAAGTATATTATCTCGTAAGCTTGCTCAAGATTACGCTGGAGATAGTCCAGATTGTTATCGAACCTTCCTCTCGGCGGAGTATAGGGATCGGTCACATGTCAGCCCCAGAGTCCCAGAGCTCTCACCGCCCGGTGAAGCCATCCCATCTATTTCACCGTATGACTCCGCTCGCATGACAGCTCTAGCAAACAAATACAGAGAGTCATGTTCAAGATTCGTACCTCGAATCGAGTCTTTCTCTAGCTCCTCGACATCTCGCTCACCCCGGAGCTGTACGCAGACATCCATGAAGTGCCCTTGACACTTCCAGCCAGACGAAAATGCTGCAGAGCCAACCAGCTCGATGCTGGCGCATCCCCCTCCGGAGAGGTCCCCGACCCCTCTCGATACGAAGCCTTCATTCTGAGACTATCTCATCGCACAATCCACCACCATGGCGGCCAGTGTCGGCCCTAGACGAGTACGGATTTGATGCACTCGGGCGGATTCATCGCTAATGGGTTCTCTAGATTCGTTGAACGCCAGATACGACCGATCAGTTTACGGCAGTTGACCTTCTTTGGGCGGACATTGACCGAATCAAGATTGATAAGCTCTGCAAACTACGTGCGGACAGAGCTCCCAACAAGGTCATTGTCTCAAAATAAGGCTTTCTAAACTGCTGTTGATAGTGTGCCTTGACAGATTAGCACACCGTCTCCGGGACATACAAAAGCTACCCTATGTCGTTGTCGCCAATCCACACTTTTCCCTCGTGTACGAGCTTTACTACAAGGCATTCGAGAGATTTCGCACCGTACCCGAGATACGAACGCTTGAAGATAATGATAGATACTGTGATATTCTGCGCAAGACACTGAAAGAACATCTTGTCGTTATACCAAGGTTGGCCATGGGCGTCTTAGAGTGCCGAGGCTTGTTACCTGCGGATTCCATGGATCAATTCATGAATACCCTGCTGAGAGCCGTAGGTCTTTCTGACACAGCTTTATCTCTAAATCTAACCCGATTTCTACAATAGCGAATCTCCCGCCGAGTCATTGCAGAGCAGCACCTAGCCCTGACGGAAACCTTCAACTCACCGTGGCACTACCCTGGGTCTCAAGACCGAACAGATCTGAACGCAGATTTTGTCGGCGAGGTGTTTCTTAAATGCAACGCCAAGGAGGTTGTAGAGCGATGCGGCAAGCTTGTGCAGGACATGATCCGACAAACCACAGGATCAGACAAGATTCCAGAAATCTCTGTTCAAGGTCACTTGGATGCCACATTCCCATACATGCTCAGTCATCTTGAATATATTATTGGTGAACTCCTGCGCAATTCGATTCAAGCTGTCAGCGAAAGATATCAAGAATTACAACAAACGCCGCCTCCTATCGAGGTGTTGATCTGTGAAGCGCCCCAACATGTCATCATGCGCGTATCCGACCAGGGAGGAGGAATACCACGAGAGCTCCTACCGTATTTGTGGTCGTTCACCAAGGGTCCTCACAGCAAGGTACGCCTCGAGAACCTAGGACAGGTCCCGGCGATGGCGGCAACCTTGCAGGAGCTGTCAGTCTCTAATGAAACGAAACATGCCGACAAGGAAACCTTCCGCGAGAGCTCCCTGGACACGTTAACATCGCGATTTCCGGACCTTCGACTGGGGATAGGTCTTCCAATGAGCAGAGTCTATGCAGAGTACTGGGCAGGCAGTTTAGAGCTGCATAGCTTGGAAGGTTATGGCGTGGATGCATTCCTGCAAATCTCGAAGCTGGGCAACAAAAACGAGCAAGTCACAACGAGAGCAGCAATTGATGCTGTGTGATGGCCCCAATACAATCACTCCCTGGAACTACTCTTTCTGTCCGTTCAGGTACGGTTTGGACTTGTGGTACACTGGAACTGGGTTGCCTGATGGTATAGCCCTATCGGCTGCTTACGGTATGACGTCAAGTGGAACAAACGGCCGGCGGGGTGAGGTGAGAGATGAGCTGAGCTAGCTTGATCTATCCTTTCTGAGCCTGCAACATTCCGGGATACACTTGCTAGGAGCTCTTTCATTGTTAGAGACCAAGTAGTCGTGTGGTCGATCTTAGCCGTTGGCAGATCCCAGTTGGTGACGTCGATCCGCACCGCACTTGCCTTGTAAGATGAAACGCCTCAACTCCGACCACGACGATAACGTCCCTTACTACATCTTTGTTCTTCTTTTCACTATACTCTTTTTCAGCTTTCTTGGAACATACTCCGATACAAACGAACGAGCAGAACGGACTGCTTTAAAGAGTCAATCTTGATACACGATGGCCGGAACAGCTTCAATGCTCTGCTTGATCTTAACGACTCTCTTCAGTACGTCAACGTGCCTTCAAGTTGAATCGAGCTCTCGTCGCTAATCATGCCTCTTGAACAGTTCCACCTCTTGGTGTCTTTCTCATTTCAGGATGTAGTGTCGATTTCTTTATCAACATACTCCTCACAATTCTAGGGTGAGCCGGTCCTTATCTCAGCTTCGAGCACTTTCTTTACAGCAAGCAAACTAACAAATCTTAGCTACCTTCCGGGCCACATTCATGCGTACTATCTGGAATACGTATACTATCAAAAACGCAAAGCCATGATCACGGAGCCAGCACCGGGCGTATACTCTGACCGGATCCAGCGCGGCGGGCGCAATTATGGCTCGATCCCTTGATTAGAAATCTTTGTCGGTTCAGCGTGTGTATGCCGAGATTCACGTTGCTAGGGTATGCTCTAAGTGCTCCAGGGTCTAAATCAGCCTAGGAGGAATATACTTCCTCAAAGCACTCTTACTCTTTTATCTTTAACGTTGGATAGTACTACAATGCCAAACTTATCTTGACAGTACTACAAACCTACTCAACATGCCGCGCACCAAATCTTCATGATCAAACTCTTCAAGAAATTCCATTCAATAGCCCTAGAAAATAGATTCACCTAAACAGCAGCCTGCCCCTGTCCCTCCGCCCTCTTCGACCCCTTCAACGCAGGCAAATCAAACGCCTCCGTAACCCCAATCGCCCCCTCCGACCTCGGTACCGCCCCCGTCCCAGGTGCCCACCACAAAGCCCCAACCCAAGGCTGCACATTCCACCCAACAGCCAACGTAACATTCGTCCGCTCCGCCATCGTCCCCGTAATATCACTAATCTGGTACTTGCTCTTCTGGTCACGCAGGCGCAGACGCCCGGGAACAGGAACCTCCTTCTTACCCTTCACTGTCTTGGATTTCGAAGCGCTACGCTTTGCGTTCTTGCCTGTTTTGGTTGGGAAGAAGCGCTCGCGCAGGTTCGCGAAGGTGTAGGGTGACTCGGGGGCTTCGATGATCGTGTCCCAGATTATGGATTGCGTGAGCGGGGTGTGGGGGTTTGAGGCAGGGTCTGAGGATGAGGAGTACGTTGCATAGACGTAGACGAAGAGTTGTTTTGTGTTCCAGTTGAAGAGGGGGGTTAGGTCTACCTTACTGTTAGGTTTCCATTCATTGTGATTGAGGTGGGTTTGAATGCGCGTCTGGATTCGAGGCGTGGGCGCAGAAGGGAAGGAGAATAAGAAAAAAAGAAAAAGCAGTAAATGACATACCAGCGTCCAAGTCAAACCTCATCTGCGCATACTCCTCCTTCTTGGTCGAGTAGTAGTGTGGTCGGCCTTTAATTCTATGCCGATTTTGGGGATTAGCTTCGTCGGAATAACTTAAAAGCACTTGCGGGGTAGCTCCAGGATGATTCTAGGTGGCAAAACATACACTTTCAGGTCCTTCACCTTCAGATCCGCTGTAACGCCATCAGTGGGATAGACCAGCACCGAGAGCGCGGCGAACCCAGCGACGAAGAGGGCGACTGTCGTGAAGAAGCCAAAGACCGCTTGGGCGCGGTTGAGTGTGGAGTACATCCTGCTGGTAGTCCTGGGTCCCTCACTGCGTAGAGATTGGGTTGCAGCGATGAAGGGAGAACGGTGTGAGGTGCAATGCGAGTTGTTGATGAGACCGGGTGGATGAAGCCACATGGGCCTTTTTCGGAGGCGGTGATAGGAGATTGGGATGGGATGGGGTTCTTATCGATAAGAGCTGGAGCTTGGAGAGCGAAAACAAGAGCAAAAGTACCAGTCTTGGCGGGGATGGTCGCAAGAGAAGCTTTACACCCCAAGAACTTAGTTGGGTAATAGACTCTTGTTATCACTGGATGCCGCTCGAGTATCTTTAATTTCGCCCTGAGCCCTTGGAGATATGTTATTATTGTGCTTTGTCTGCGTATGTTCCGGAGTTACAGTTGTCCACCGATATACATATTTCCAACCCTCCGCTCCCCCACTCGAGCTAAGGTAGTCTAACCCCGCGCTATATATATCACTACACTACATATCTCACAAGACCAACTCCCCCTCTTCATTTAGCCAGTACATATACTCCATCATAACTGCAACATCATAGAGCTGCCCCAAAAAAGATGGGCGACCACGTCCTTTTCTTCTACGGTACCTACCCTCTCCCCTCATACAAACACCCACCCCGCCAAACCCCAACCCCCCTCCCAAATGCAAATAGTTATACTACAAAATAGTACAGACGGTCACTAACTAACAAAAGGAACCCTAATGGCCCCCCAAATCCTGCACCGCGTAATCCACGGCACTCCCACGCCCCAGCAATGGCAACTCGACACTCTCCGCTTCCACCCCGCAATCCTGCACGGGTATAGACGGCACCGCGTCCGGGGCGCCGACTACCCTGGTATCATAGCGTCAGATCACCCCTCGTTGCGGTATACCTCTACTGGGGAGAGTATACCCATAGAACCCGAAACCGAGTCGGAAAGCGGACGCCGACGCGCGAGCGTTCTCGGAACGGTCGTGTCAGGTCTAACGGATGGGGATCTGCATAGGCTGGATATTTTTGAGGGGGGAGAGTATGAGAGGGAGAGGGTTTGTGTGCGGGTGTTGAGGGAGGCGTTGGCTGGGGATGGGTATGGGGATGGCGATGGGCATGGTGGTGGAGGTGGGCATGGGGGTGGTGGGACGTCGGATCCTGATCGGCATCTGAAGGATGTGCTGGAGGCTGCGGGGGCGGAGTTTGCGGATGAGGGGGAGGAGGTTGCGGCGGAGACGTATGTGTGGGTTGCTGGGCGGAAGAGGCTGGAGGATGCGGAGTGGGATTTTGAGGCGTTCAAGAGGGATAAGATGGCTTGGTGGGTTGCGGCGGATGAGAGGGATTGGTAGGGGTTGGAGCTGGGTGTTGTTAGATGGGGATGGGAATGAGAATGGGAATGGGGGTGATAATGGATTGAGTACATGGCTGGGTCATAGATAAATATACATGTGGGTTAGAGTTGAGGCTACTAATATAGGATTGCTTTGTATACACATCCTGGAATGAAAGAAGAACTGGGTATCTGATGCAAATAGCAATCATAAGTAGACTGACTGACTATCCACGATGCAATAACAAATGCAATGCTTGGTTTGGTATCTCATGCTCCTGGGAAATACAATATGCCAACACCGGAACGAATGTTCGGAAAAAAACCTCTAAAGCATCTAGAGAAGGATAGCAATGCCCGTTGAAAAAAAAAGAAAAGAAGGAAATAGCATAATGACAATCATGGCCATCAAGTCGGGCCTGCTTTGGCTGTGGGATATGTGAGTTAACGGTGTCTACCATCCTCTGTTACGTATGCTCATTGAGATCCGTAATCTGATGGCAGAGGTGAGGAGGGGATTGCGGGCTCATTTGGCCTTCGGAAACTCTGGCGGCGGTGGCGTCTCTTCCACTTGATTCCGGTCCTCGAACCTTCGTTTGTCAAGGCCATTCTGCTGAGGTGGATCTTGCTGCGCGTCATCACTGTCGTCAACGTAAACAGTGTCTGCGGGCTCTGGTTTCGAAGAAGGGGGACGTTGAGGTGACCGAGAGTCGGCGGTTCGAGCATTCGTTGCTGGCGCATCGCCCCTGTCTTGGCTGTCCGGGACTTCAATGAATTCGCGCCTGGGAGACTGATTCTTTGTCTCTGATTCGGAAGGCTCAAGGTGCGGACTTGCTGGGGATTTACTTCGTTTAACAAACCCCTGCGGTTCGGCCGCTGTAGCAGACTGAACCTCAACAACTTCAAGCTTTGGACTACCCGGCTGCAGAGAGGGATCGCGACTTCGAAGGGACTTCTTCAGCTCTTTTGATGGCGGGGAACGTTCTTCTTGCGGCTTCTGTTTATCACTCTCCTTGTCCTTAGCTTCGTCCGACACCGGCGGGCCAAGGAGGTATGATATGGGTTGCTGATCAACCATCAGCTTCTCCTCATCGGCCTTGGTCTGAGTGAGTTGTTCTTGCTCGGCATACAGCAGCTCCATGAATTCACGTAGGCGGGTTCTTAGAAGGCCAGAGCGTAGAGGAGGCCAATCCTCTTTGACTCGCATATCCTTCCGAAGCAGTCTCCTGCAGAAGAGATCTGGGTCTTGAACGAACTTCTCAATGTACGCCAGTAGGTAGAGGCCGCAGTCAGAAAAGTTCGGCTGCTGGGGAATCTCCTTCGCTGTCATGCCTTTGATCAGTTGTTTATCTATCTCAATACCGCGTTTAGACTTTGCTTCAGCAAGAAGGTATTCCTTGAGGATGCTGATGGTGCCCGAGCGGGGCATGTTCAGTGAATCAAAAGAGATGATAATTGGTTGATCAAAGTCGTACTTTGGCCCGGAAGGCTTTCTCTTGAGCTTGCGTGTTTTCTTCGGAGTTCCTTCTTCGGATTCCTGGGGTGAGCCCGGCTGCGGCTGACTTGAATGTTCAGAAAACTTTGCCCGAGAGATGGCCGGGAGTTCCTCGCGCTCGGGCCAGTCTTCCTCACCCGACTTTGAACCCTCCTGCTTCTCAATAAGGCTCATGGACGCGAGCGACCGCCTAGCTATCTCTTCTCTGAGCTGTGGGCCAGATGCCTCATCGTCGCCCCCTTGGGAAGGATCCGGTGTCTCAGGCACTTCGCGGACTTCGCTGGGCCCCCGAGAGGCAGGAGGGTTAGCCACGTCCAAGATGCCCTCCAAGTGAGGCAAGTTGCAGATGATAGCAAGATACCAGTGCTGGTCCTCATTGATCGGGACGACGATGTGATCATAGCTGAAAATATCCACGTTGCGGGTCCACTTTGCAACACCTTCGTAGTTGATGGTGCGTTTGTTGCGGGGAGTGTTGGTAAGTGTTGCGAAGAAGTACGAGTTGAACCAGTAAACTCTCTTCGCAGCTTCTGCGTTGCATCGCTGGAGATGATCTTCAAGAAATCGCATGTAGAAGCCGATGATGTTGTCGTTCAGAAATTGAGACGGGGCGAGCCTTTCCAGGTCGAAGGCGTTCACTTCGGCTTTTTTCTTGCCAAAGCGGGGGTAGACCAAAGGTTTTCTGAATGGTCAGTCAAAGTAATAGGACGTGAGAGATTGTTACATACTTGTTCCACTTCTGATCTAGATCATGCCTAGCTTGTGTTGTGAGCTCATCCTCAATGTCATCATTGTCATCATCGCTGGGGAATGTTAGTCAGAACTTAGTGTAAGGGTAGTAAAACTAACCAAACGAGAGTCGTCAACGTGTTTCGCGCCATTGACCTGGTGGATCGGATGCTACTTTGCGAACTTGGATTGAATTTCTTCACGGGAATTTCAACAACCGTGCTCGGTCGCGGATCAGAAGGAGGAGCAGATGGCTGTTTGGAGTTAGAAAGATTGTCAAGGGTGGTTGGAAGGGAGGGGCTGCCGGGTTTGGCCAAAGCGGTGTCTACGCTCAGTTGCGCTGAATCTTCATCAGTACCTCGAAGCCCGTCTGAGAGCTTCATTCTCTTAGGAGGATTTGATGACGGTTGGTCGGTGAGTTTTGGAGCGTCCACCACAACAAGCGGGCGTTTAAGATCATTTACAGCTGGTGCATAATTGGCATGATCTCGTTCACTGTTCTTGAAGATCCTGTCCATGCGATCCCTTTGCGAAACTTGTAAGTAACTAGACATGTAAAAGACAGGATGACTGGGGAGGCGTGGTGTAAAAAAACTTACTTGTCTTGTAGCTTCACGTCCAGATTGCCCAACCCCTTCAGGAGACCCTCCAAACGGTCCCTCTCTCTTGATGATATCAACACGACGTCGAGCTTGTTATCCATCCCTGTTGTTCCTCTTAACTCAAATCGGACCTTCGAGCTGGGATGCCGCCCTACAACAACCTTCATCACTTTATCCAGTGGGAAGGAATCCATGTATCCAGCATCAGCGATCTTAACGCATATGATCCCTGCCCCAGGATACACAGTGATTTGATTGTTTTCACCGTCAAGTACCTCGCGAAATGTAGGACCCCGTCGAAAATAATTGAGTAAGAAAGGTGCCGGTGAATCCATTTGCGACGCTTGACCTTTCTTTATCTTTCGGCCGCCATGCCTGGATTTTTCATTCGAGATGAAAACCGTTGGGCGTATATCAGAAGGCTGTTTGCTAGACGTGTCGATCGTGTCTGCTCTTAATTCAAGAGACCTTGGCACAGGACGGACGGTCACATCGCCCTGCAGCTCATCAGGACTTTCCCTAGAAATGGACGTACGTGGCTTGTGGCCGTTCAGAACCGGCGGTTTGCCGAAGATTTCGACCCTAATGTTTGACGTTTGCTCCGGAAGCTGTCGTGGAACCTGAGCCGGCTCCATGCTAGAAGCAATAGATTCCCTTCGTCGCTCTTTTGCTGCCTCACGTGTAAAGGAAACGTCAAACTCTGGCGACGAGAGATGGTTCGTGAAGCTGTTTCTCTTCTTAGGGCTTGTCCGGGGCACTCTTGCACTTTTGTCCACGCTTCGGTACACTGAGGATTGGGCGCCATTGATAAGCCCTGGCCTTTTCATCTGGCCTGAAAGCTGGCTGGGTGTGGGTGATGGAGCAGTGATTGACCGTGTGGCCACGGGAGATATCCGTCCTGGCTGATCGTCGTCCGATATGCTTATTTGCTTGGGCTTTCCCTCCGGACTTTGAACGCGACGGCGTTTCGATGATCTCTCCGGGCTGTCAACAACTATGCCCGGGCGCACCTGACTTCCATATAATGGCCTTTCCCGCCCACGGGCACGGACCGGCCCACTGTCTCTCGACCCTCGCGATATGCCATCGTGCGGCTTAAAGCCAGAAGGAATACCCTAACCCACAAACGTCAGCAGAGACACGTTATGCATCTGACAGCAAGTTCCCACCTTCTTATTGCTAGCAGTCTGCCCTGGAATAATCCGAACGGCGTTCGGATCCGGCCTAAAAGTAAACCAACCTCATTAGCATCCCTCCAGCAGGTGTACATCCCTCAACCGGACCAAACGCGCACTTTTTGCTGCTCTCGCCCAGTAACCTGCGTTCTTCCCAATCTATCGCAGTCGAGGATTTGTTTTTGAGCATTGGGTCCCTCCCCCGGGGTCTGCGTAGATAACCCGTCAACAATCCACCCCTCTCACTCTGTGTTACAATAAAACTTACGGCTCAGGCATCTCTATTCGCAAGTGCGGAGTCGACTGGCGCAACAATCGACGTACAGATGGCGGACTTCGGGCAGATCCAGAACCATTGGCATAGTTATAAGGCGACTAGAAAACGCGGAAGAGCGAAGAGAGTCAGTACAGTGTTTGCAAGCCCAGAGAGTCAATCAGAATCCCCAAAGCGAAAAGAAGAACATTAAAGAATGGGTCCGCGATAAGGCCGGCCGGTGGATCCACTTCGCTCACTCGCTCTCAAAAAAAGAAAATATAGGGACGGGCAAAAGCGGTGTCATGTGATAGTTACTGCGGGAAATAAAGAAAGAAAGAAAGAAAAGATACAGGAGGTCTTGGAGCGGGTAACGGCTTTGGGAGAGAAGCGTAAGGGGTCCTCTTACAGATTGTCGCGCAGGTTCGTTGTCAAGCGGAGTGAGTTCTGAGTCTGAGGGGACGGATGAAAGGCCCAGGGCATGCCTCACAGGCCGCTCGGAGGCCGCATTTGATGACGGGAGAGGGTCGTCGGTGGGATCAAGGGTCGGTGAGGAAGGTTCAGGAGGGCGGGTGAAGAGAGTGTCTGATATAGATTTGAGCAATTGCATGTAGGAGCAGGAGTTGGCATTGCGGGATTAAGTTAACGAGCCGGTTGGTTTCTCCGCAGCAGCTGTTGGGAGTACAGAGGAATGATGTGCAACGCCGCTATCATCGCTGGAGCGGTCAGGGTGTTTTCTGCCGACAATGGGGGGTACACTGACAGGCTGACAGCGGACAGACGCTAAGAAAGCCGTTGCCAAGAGACTCTAGAGGGGAAGTGAGTGGTTAATGTTGCTTTCTTCATTTGCGATGAACATACTACAGTGTTACCTGCAGCTGCCCTAGTGTCCGCCCACATCTCAGTATAGACATCAGTACTAACTAACTATCCTAAAGATGACACTCAAGTGATAGCGAAAAGACCCAATCATGAGGAACGATAACAGAAATCAGATAACCCCAAACCAGAAGCACACGCAAGTTCGCCCCAATGCCCCATGCCCAAATCATACCAATGATTTTGTGTTTTCTGTACTATACACGATCATAACAGTGACTCAGAGAAAGCATATCAGGACGCCGGTCCTTTTCCTTTGTCCCCCGTGGAGTCGTCAGCCGTCGTTGGCCTTCGTCGATCCCCGGAAAACTGGTGGTGATTCTGCTGCTGATTGTTGTGGTGGTGATGGTTGTGGTGATGGTGGTTGTTGGCTTGCTTCTCCTGGCGAGCTTGATCGATGGCAGAGCGCTGGGCAATGCTGTCGTCGTGGCTCTTCCAGACAATGCTTGTGTCTGCGGGGAAGGCGAGCAACCGCTTGATTGTCTCTCTGCATTGGGTCAGTAAGATCACATGCATCAGGGGAAGCGAACAAACATACCTGATCTTGATGTTTCGCCCACCGTCGATCCGAGTCCAGACACTCAAGACATCCTCGCCACTGCGCACACTTAGAACAGCCCCGCAGACCTCATCACTAGCCTCCGCAAACTGATCTCCGACCATCGCCAGGAGGAGATCCTCCCAGTACCGATCCGCAACACCCTTCTTCAACCTCACCACCCACTTTCCACCCTTCTTATTAGCCTCGTCTTCCCACACAGGGCGAATGCCCTTCTTGAAAATGTGATAATCGGAAACGGTAGGTAGGAGAGAAGGTCGCTTGAGATGCGAGTATATAGACCAGAAACTCTCGACGGACGAAATCGAAGCGAGGGGCGCGGTCGACTTTTCGTAGTCGGAGTATTTCGGTGTGGGAGGACGGTACCAGATAATCCAGGTTGACCGTAGAGCGTGCTCCCTGAGCGACGATATAGAAACCTTCGACTTGACACCCTCCGCAGTCCTATCCACCGGATTATCGCGCCTTTCGCCAGGAGTCTTCAGGTCTGTCGATCCACCAGGCGTCTTGGGGGCACCGAATGACGCAAAGGCACCGGAACCGAGGCCGAATGCGGACGACGCATTGGTAGACGGGGAGGACACGCCTGCGGAGAGCGGGGAGAGCGCATTGAAGGGATTGGATCGGCCGTGGGAGCTGTCAGGGCCGAATCGCTTCGATGTGCGGGAAAGGTCAACTCTGGCGCCGCCCTCTTTGTTGTCGGTCCCTGCCATTGACAGAGAGAGCTTGGAGGAGCTAAAAGTGCGGCGGGGTTAGAAATTAGCCGGAACGGGTTGTCTATGCGAAAAACAAGACAAAGGCCAAAATAAACGTACTTGTTACGGCGAGTCCATAGGTTTGCGTTCTCCATTGGGGGCAGTGGCTTGTGGCGGCTCAAGAGGGAGCTTTCATCGGTGGGACAGAGAAAAAAATCCGAAGCCGTTCAACCGTACAATCGTCGATATTACACAAATACAATAAAACCAGAACCAACGCTATGGCAATGCAAGAAACCAGGTGATGCAAAAAACTAACGAGCGCGGGAGGCGAGCGGAGGGATCTCCAGAAGAGCGTAGAGAGGGGGGAATGAGGAGAAGAATCGTGGCAGTATCGTAATCGTGATGGTGAAACAGCGGGAAAATAAGAGGTCGGACAAGAAGTAGAGATAGGTTACCAGAGAAAGATGGCCAGGGAAGATTGGAGAAGGGAACAGGGAGTTTTGGAAGGGAATTAATAGAGGGATTGGAGAAATGGATATTCGGAACTTGATGGTGACTGCAAAGTTGAAGGTTTGGATTCCGCATGCCTGAGGCTGCCACCCAGTCGAGCTCCAGTGGGCGCTGGGCCAATGATGTCGATGCGCATCATTGTTGTTCCATTCCACTCGCATCGCCGAAGTCTTCAACTATTTTTTCTCGTCTTCTCTTCTTTCTTTTTCTTTTCTTTCCACAAAACCCAAGACCACCAACTCAAATCATCGCTGTCAGCGGCTTCTTTCCACACTGCTCCAGCGATTCCGATGAGTGTGTCGAGAAAAAAACCCGCATCTAAAACCATCATCACGAGGGCTCTCCAGCTCCATGATGCGGTGATGACCTGATTGACGGGACAGTCTCATCTGTCGCTCTGCATTGTTTATTACGCTTCTCTCGTATAGGAACAGCTCCTTGGCTCTGCCTGATATGCAGTACCCATGCATTGCTGCCGTAGACTCCTAAATGGTGCGTCCGACCATTCCTGTTCGTGCACCACTGTTCTTCCATGATGAATATGTATGATACAACATACTCTGGTAATCCGATGTACTCAACCGCTTGTGAGACCTCTGGCCTTGTTTGCTGGTAGAGCTTGAGGTACAATGGCATTATCTGAGAGAGCGCTGCCGTGCCACGTCTGAAAAAAAGCTTGCTGGGGATGACAAGGTCACTGACGTTGTCCGTGTAGACCCAGGTACCTACGAAACGTCTTTTACGGAGGATCCGAGTGACGAGAAGTCTATTATGGTTATTGCTACCACCGACCATCTGCTGCTGGCGCAAGCTTAGGGTAATGTGCAAGGTTGTATCAAGTGCATTAAATGTCGTTGTCAGCCGTAGCTGTCATCACGACCAATAAGTATCTTTAGATAGCTAAAATGTTCTAAAGATGCATTCCTATATCCGGGCCACAGACCCCTATTATTGCTCAACCGCAGGCACTGACGGCGTCAACCCGTCTGTCGTATCTTGCTTGACACGCTTGCTGTCCCGTTCATCCTGCGTTGAAGTGATCGTCTTTCTCTTCTCCTTATCCTTCTGGTACTCCGCACGCCGGGCTTCCCTGTCCCGCTCCTTCCGAAGTGCCTTGGATTCAAACTCATGCCAGTCGCCTTCGATGTTCTCCAGTCTGCAAAAGTCAGTACGAATGCGCCTTTGAATAGATGTGAGCACTTACTCAATCGGCTGTTGAGGGCTTGGTTCTTCGGAATGGAAATAGGGATGAGCAAGAACTTCTTCGGCTGTGAGACGCTTGGCTGGATCGTAACGGAAGACTTGAGAGATCATGTCTAATGCAGCTGGGGACAGGGTATCACGATAAACATCTTCAAATAGCCTCTTCTTTCGCTCTGTTGGGCGCATGAGCTCAAACCACGGCATCTCGACGATGTCTGGCCACTCAGCTCTAGTTGGTGTTCCCAGAGTATGATAGAGCTTGTCCAGTTGGCTGATCTCTCCTCCTTCACCTGGAAAGACAGCTTTCTTCGTGAACATTTCAACGTAAACGCAAGCTGCACTCCATACGTCGACAGCGGGCCCATATCTTGTTTCGCCTAGCAATAGTTCTGGAGGGCGGTACCAGATGGTGATAACACGATTTGTATAATCGAGTTGACGACTCTTCGAAAAGAACCGTGCCAGACCGAAGTCGGCATATTTCAGTTGACCTTGGTTGCTGATCAAAATGTTGGCCGCCTTGATATCTCGATGCAGAACTCCTCGGTGGTGCAGATAATGCAACCCCTCAAACATCTGTTTTGCAAGATCCTTCTTGTGGGCGGCTGTGAGAGTAAATTTTGGGTGGTTGATTAGACCCGTGAGATCGTACGATAGATATTCGAAAACCATGAAACACTCGTTCCTTTCCACCATTACTTCAAGCAAACTCACCACGGTGTGGTTGCGTAGGTGCTGAAGCAGCTTGATCTCTCGAACCGCGGTCACTGGGAATCCGTCCTTTTCACCCTCCATTCGGATTTTCTTCAACGCAACCTTCCTTTGCGTGTAGACATGGATGGCTTTGAACACCTTGCCATACGTGCCTGCACCAATAACAGATTCGTTTCCAGGTTTCCGGAAATAAACAGAATCTGATTTCGCGAACTCTTCGGATATAGTAGGACGTGGCTTTGGTCGAAGCATGATCTTGGGCCGCTTGGCGGGTTCCGGGGAGCGATCATGGCGGCGTTCGGATCGAATATCTTGCGGCCGCTCGTTCCTCCTTTTGTCGTTGCGGGGATCAGGCCGACGATCGTCTCTACGAGTATCACGAGAATCTCTCGGGTCACGGAAATTGCGTGGATCCCGGTAATCCCTCCGGTCATTCCTCCCTCTGTTTCGATCCCTATCTCGATGGCGATCTCGATCCCGATCGCGGTCTGGACGGTCAAAACGTGGCTCAGGCTTGAATCTTGGAGGTGGTGCAGGTGGCATCCTATTGCGTGGGGGTTCAGCGGCTCGCGGTGGAGGCTCACGGGCTAGCATTCGTTGAGCCAAGTCAGGTACAGGCTTGGGAGCTGTTGGTGGTCCGGTTTTGGCCTTGAAGGCAAAGCTAATCTTGCCGCCTTTATTTGGGGTAGCAGACGTGTCCGATGGATGCGTATCCGATTGTGCTGCCTGGGTTGGCCCTGTAGTGGAATCATGTTTCGACGACTCGTCTCCGGGTCGTGAGTCTCGAATTGCCGTTTGGTGCGCAGAGTTTCTCTGATACGCTTCTCGATGCGACCGCGGCTCTGTAGGAGGGGGGGGAGGAGGGGTTTCTGCAGGTGGCCCTTGTGGAGGTGGACTAGGGGGAGCAGCTCTACTTCGCGAGTCGAGGGCGTCCCGCTGGGGACTCTTGAAGCGACCATTGTTGAGAGCCCGCGGACCAGTAGGTATGGCTGTGGAGAAGCGACGATCCTGTTGAGATTCACGATACTTCTGTGGTCCATCCCGATAGGAGGTTGACCCGACATTGTGAGACGAGGGAGGTCGGCTATGGGAGTAGTTACTCGGCGAGTCTTCAGCAAAAATGTTGTTTTGCTTCGCACTGTATCAATCATTAGACACATGACGAATGGACACAAGTTATGGAGGGAGATACGTACCTGTGCTGACCGTGATGTGAAGGTTGTCCACTCTTTCCAGTCCGCGCAGAATGGGGCGAGTTCGAACGTGTTGATCCATGGTGGGAGTTCACTGGTGATCTTGATTGCCGCCGCCTTTGCGGAAGACGTGCACCAGGTTCCGCGATATCTCCAGGTGCGCGACCCGAATCTTTAACATGGCTTGAGCGAGATGGGGAAGGAGACCTGAACCTGCGGTCTGCTGGCTGATGCGTAACGGCGTCTCCTTTTGAGCCCCGACGCGAAAATGCAGACGGGCCGGAGTCTAGCGTTCCAGCCGAGTGACGTGAAGGAGGACGATGGGGAAACCCGCGATCGGCATCGTCAGGGCTGTGCGGGCGCCTCTTCGGATGCGAAGGCGGCTTTCCCTCCCAACCAGGAGACCTAGAGTGTCGCGGACGAGATGAGTCCCGCCGGCCACCCTCGTTGTTTCGTCGATCCCTTCCACGTCGAGGCGGCGATGGTCTTCGGTTGGGTCTGCCGCGAGCTGGTGGTGGAGGCCCTCGTCTCCCGCCATGTGGATGGCTTCGATCGAAATCGTGGCCGCGTCTTGGAAGTGCGCCTCGAGGATGGGTCGGTGGCCGGTTTCGAAAACCGCCAGGGGATGGACTGCGTGTCCTTTTCCGTTTCGATGGAGGGGCGGACGGAGAGTCCTCTCTGCGGTGGTCCTTGTCAGCTGCCCTCATTTGAACGGTAGGACCTTGATCGTCGATAAGCTCTGAAGAATGTAAATGATCGGATTTGTGACTAGAGCGCACTTCCCGGTGTGACGGGCTCGGTGATGCGCGGGTAACGGGGATACCTAGTAAACCCTTCGCGATGGTGAGGTTTGCTGTCTAGGTCGGGGAAAGAACGCGGTGGCGGCGACCGTGACGGACGGTTGAAGCGGCCCTCTTCAGGTCGACAGTAAAAAACTCGGTCGCGATATCTATCCCTCCCCCTGTCGTGATAGGATCCTCGGCGGCGATGGTGCTTGCGGCCGACCTGATTACCAGGGCTTCTTCGTTGGCCTTTCAGAAGAACTGGACTCGTACGGATCCCGGCCAAGTGATCTTCGCGTTTTGCTGCATCTGATTGAAAAACGGACAGTTCGGGAAGTGACGCGACGACAAAAGGTTCTCTGCTAGTGAAGGAGTGACATTCACTGATTGCCACAGGGAAATGGGGGATTTAACGGCGGTGCTGGTTTACTTTCGATCGTCGAGCGTGTTGGCCGTGTTGAAGTCTTTCTGGGATCTGGGTTGGCGGACCGGCGGTTTTTCCGAGGTTGGAGGGTTTCGGTTCTGGAGTCTGGAGGTGAGGACAGGATACTGTTAACCAAACCAAACCAAGCCAAAGAACCATCACTGGAGGTGAGATCAGATCGCCAAAAAGTGGGAAAGGGTACGCACCTGAGAGTTAGCAGCACCTAGCAGACGTAGACACCGCCTGAGCGTCTCTCTTCTACTGAGTAATAATTGGCATACGAAACACAAGCCATCCGCCTGACAGACACATTTACAAGAGCGCCGGAATTAAGTCCAAGCGAACTCTGTCTGCTTGTTCATCCACCTCGGTGCGGCTCTTAGCCTCTTACTACGAAAATATGGCTCAAGCCTGGCTGTGATGCACGTTAGTCTACTCACCAAGCGATCAACGCTTCCACTGGTAAAGCAGGCGTGCACCCAATGGTAACCCACAACTCGAGTTGCTGCGGAAGTGAGTATCGAATGAGTACTGGCCGCGGCTTCTATGAGCAGCGATAAGCTTGACTCATATCTCGAGTGTGTACCTGGACTCTTGGCTGAGTTTCGGTCGACTATCTTGTCCTTCCTCCCGCTTTTCGCCCGTTCACGAAAATCTGCAGCTTGTTGATCGTCTCCCGAAAATGCCGCTTCCAATGTTTGCTCGGATGAAGCCCAACATGACCACCCAATCTCATACCAAATGTACTCAATGGAGCAATTTCGATGAGTCTTGGCGCAAGAAAAGACCTTGCTAGGCTTCCGCCAGAAAGCCAGTCTACATACGCATAGTAAAACAGATAACTGGAGTCGAGCCGAGTGCCCGGAAGCGAGCAGTTGAATGCGCGCATGGTTGTGGCTGGGGCCCACGGGCGGTAATAGCTGCTGTACAATGATCTGCCCATTGCCCGTTGTTATTGTCGGAATCGAATAGGGACAGCAAGGATCATTAGCCGTGTCGTTAGGCCCAAATGCACCCTGTGGCATGCCAGCTTAGAGGTAGGGTAGATTCCGTTCCCCTGACGGAGCGCAAGCAGGGGCAAGACAAGGCTGATAACCCAGAGTCGATAAGTGAAGTTAGGTGGCTTGCTTTTTCCAACAAGAAACAGCCAAGCATGAGCCTCATGAATATTCTGACGGGATTGTTTGATAGACAAAAGCAGACAGTGTATGCGACGCATTAATGGGCCCCTGGTGAAGAGACCCCTGAATTAATCCCGTTGCCCTTCTAGAATCCAGGGAGCAATAACTCCAAGAAACACTGGTTGCATCGCCATAGCGAAGTTGGAAACCACCGCAGTCGCGATATCTCATGAGCTGCCGTAGGAGTTAGATCTCAGTGGTACACGTACCAAGTCAACAGGTGGGGGGAATTCAGAGCCCTTGATAAGCGACTCAGAACCTTCATGTTGCGTTTCATAGACCACATCTCGTTTGCGAATGAAGGGGAAATGTTCATCCATGTATTGTATCAGACTCATTTTAGGGTCGACCACACGCATCGACGCAGCCAACGGTGACACGAAAGCTGAAGTCCAAGGTGGGTGCAAGCAAGGCGGTGGGGGCGGGAATCGATCACCTTGAAAACACCAACTCAAACACAGGAACCAGGGACAAACCTGGACTCTCCGCAAGATGAACAGATAGATTACTTGAGTCTCAAATGAGCATGATGCAGCACTATCGCGTTCAGGACAGTAGTGGATGGATTCGCAGTGGTGGCCGCATACGTGGGTGGGAGCTTGATGACAGGTCGAAGTTTCCACCCCAGAAGTCCTGGCAGAACACCCTCTCACGTGACTTCACCAGAGTACATAATCATCAAAGCTTCTCATTGGCTGAAACTGAGTTTCAGAATCTACCTAGGTACAATATGGGAGGGCACTGAGCATTTGAAACAGAGCCTACTATGTGGTTTGATGAAGCTTTTCGGGCGCCTTTCCAATATAGACAGTCCGTCATGTGAACGAGGCCTTGGGGGCCATCTACATCACATCGTTGTCTCGGACCAACCATGGTCCTGGTAGTTACCGTTCGGAGGACTACAGGGTCGCTTCTACCTTCATAGTGGATGCTTGACTGAATGACTGACTTTTCTACCTTGTCTTGTTTACTTTGGCATAAACCATAATCTCTTTCGTGGTATATCTATCCTATTTCTGTGTTTATTGTTCAAACCGGGAAGTAAAATGCTAGGTTAGGGCTTATAGTACGACACCATAAACACGGGCGGCCTCGCTATCCTAACCTTAAAGGCCCCCGGGCCACAGTCAAAAAGCTACTCAACGCTTTCTTATATATATATATATATACCGGGAGGGGCAGTATAGCCTGCAATCTTTGGCTTTCAACACTTTTCAAGTGAACAATCGATTCATCCTTTTTTTTCAGAAGCACCACTGAGCTGCAGTTTATATATCTGACACATCTTACTTCGTATTTTATCTCCCGTCCCAGATCTCACGTATCCCTACTCTCCCACGGCTCCACTAAGTTATTCATTGACGACGAATCCGGCAGAGTACGATCCTTCGCACCCTTTACCCCAACCCTCTGCCAAATAACCACGGGCTCTTGCGCCACCCGCTGTCCCTTACTGTTATTCTTCGCCAACGAAGACAAACGCACAGAAGACGACAAATAGCTCCCCAACGACCCAGTGACGTGCTTCAGCCAGACGGCTTTGAGAGAGGGCGCATTGGCGGCCATAATGGCCACATTCAACTCAACCGCCGAGATCACTACCATCTTGCCGAGGATGTATGTGAAATCCGGATTGGAAGCGAATTCGTGTAAAACGATTATTCGCAAGCAGGAGACTATCACAGCCACGCCGCCTACCGAGACAACGGCGATTACGCCGAGGCGGCGCGTGAGGGTTGCTTGGATGGACCAGAGGGGGCGGATGGGGAGGAGGAGGATGATGAAGTCGGTTGTTATGTTCTAGGGAAGGACATCAGTTGTTAGTAAGGGGTCCGTGCTTGTACGGCAATACATGCATGTGGGTAGAAACACGCACCAGCGAAACAGGGACGTAGTAAGTGACTGCAGTGTCGAGGCACGTTGCATCCGGATACGCTGCGGCGTTCCAGAAGGCTGCGAGTGGGCGGCACTGTAGGCAGTAGAGCAGCCAGATTGCGACTGTGACGAGGAAGTTGAGGACCATTGTTGCGTATACACTGTAGGTGAATGAGGTTTTGCTGGCGAGGCGCAGGTAGAATATCAGGAATGCTTGTTTGATAATGAATTGCATCCATATATAGAGGATTTCTTCGGCGAAGAGAAGCTGTACACGTCGGAATACAGCCTAAGTCAGACATGCTTATCACGTTGTGGAGATTGCGAGGTGTTGCAAGAGTAACGCACTTTGAGTAGTGTGGCTATGTCATTAGGATCTGTCACTTGCTCGATGTGTCTAAGGAGTCAGTAGACAGACACGAAGAAAGGAAGTTGGGACATACAGTCCACCACCATAGCTGAGAAAGAGACAAAAGTGCACTTGTTGGGCTGTATTGCAAATCTTCGACCACTGTTGGCATCATTGCGTCCAATAGGGCTTCACAGGGCAGGACTTACGAAGACCATCACCATCCACCAATCATCCGCGCCGAAGCTTTTGATAATGCATTTCCGAGAGTACACACGCAGGACGGTTGTCACTGAAGCCAGTGTAAAAAAGATGAAGGACACCGCATAGGCAGTCGGCTGCAGTGTCTCGAACATCCTGGAGTGAAATGTCCGCCACAGTCTGGGGAAGTTCGCAACGCGGTCTAGCCATCATTTAAGAATAACATCACCCTTGGGTCCAACTGAGAGAAATTTCTCAGTGACAGGATTCACAGGAATCTACCTCAGCGACTCCTTTTGCTTCAACAGCGGCAGCGTTCCGAGGAATAGAGCTCCTACGCTAGACCGAACAAGCAAGAGACTAGCACCGGTAGACGCTCGTCCAACCGCAATCTCCGGCGAACTCCATCAAGGTAGAGACTTATCTCCAACAGAATCCATCGCTCCAAGCCATACGATCTAACAGACCTATCACAGGCGTCTCAAATCGAATGGATCGGCGCTGCCAGTGGGCTGCCGGGGCTGGCACGGCTCGTACCCTCCCCGAGTCCACGGAACTTCACCCATACCATACGCCAGTAGTGACCCAGTCAACTGCCATGCGATGTGCATTGCTGATTCAATCTTAGCGCCGATTGCTAAGATTGTTAGCAAGCGCCAGCGATGGAATTCCGAGGTGGGATAAAACTGACTGCGTCCCCCCTGGTCGCAGATGAAACCGATGAAAAAGTACGGTTCACAACAACTCGTCAGTTGGCGGGATGGCATTGATGACCCTCGCAGCATTGCTTGGCCCCGCACTCTCTCAAATCTTCTGCACCTTTGTCGTTCTAGGGATAGGCGTCCAACAGAGTATTCGTACAATTGAGGTCGATAACAGACTTCGATTCTTACTAGGAGTTTACTTAGTAGCTGCGTCGGGATTGTGGTGTTTCTACATTGTGTTCTTCTCGTCCGGATGGCTACGTGCGACAGCCAGCACACTGCTGGCCTCATTCTCATTCAACTTGGGCCTCACAGCGAGCACTCTACTCTACAGAGCCTTCTTCCACCGTCTGCGTCGTTTCCCCGGCCCACTTCTGGCTAAATTGACCCGGCTTTCGATAATGATACGCTCGCTAGAGCGCACGCAATACCACGTTGACCTCGAAGAGCTACACCACAAATACGGCGACTTTGTTCGCACCGGCCCGCGGGAGCTCTCGATCAATCGCCCTTCCGCTGTCCATGCATTCTGCGGTCCGCAGTCACCCTGCACCAAGCCGACCTGGTACAGTCATGTTTCGGATGACAAGACTTTGATCTCGCTCAACTCGACGCGAGACCCAGGTGTGCATCGTCGTAGGCGAAGGGCATGGGACCGCGGGTTTAGCATGAAAGGTGGGAGTTATATCTTCCCATCCTCTATCTGCGGAACTAATTGGACCTGCTCACAGCTTTGGCTACTTACGAACCCCGCTTACAGCACAAGGTAAACGTCCTTGTCTCCCAGATCCGCGCTCGCATTGGACAGCCCCTTAACATCTCCCAATGGACCATGTATCTTGCTTTTGACGTTATGGGTCTAGTTGGATTTTCCAAGGACTTTCGCCAGCTTGAGGAGGCTACGGAACATGCTGCGATTAAGGAGCTACATGGGCAGATGCTGTTTCTTGGAGTCCTCAAACCAGTCCCTTGGATCTTGACCATCCTAGGCGCCATCCAGGGCTTGGTTGGCGACTACGGCCAGTTCATGACGTACTGTCAGGATCGTATCGCGGAGAAAAAGGAGGTAAGAAATCACGAACGAGTCTTCCCTAGCCGAAGCCACACTGACACAGAGTCCGCAAGGAATGGAATGCCTCAGAGACGAAAGTCCCGCAGGACGTCGTCTCCTGGCTACTCAAAGCCGCCGAAGAAAAAGACCAGTCTGCACCGCCGGGCGACCAAGCCCTCAACGAAGATGGCCGACTGATGATCATCACCGGAAGGTAGAGCCTCTTTAATAATAACGATATATAGAAAGGCACTAGTCTGACCAGTGAACAGCGACACAACCGGCGTAGCCCTCGCAAACGCATTCTACTACCTCGCCAAACACCCCTCCGTCTACAAGGCCCTTCAAGCTGAGCTCGACGCCACCTTCCCCAAACATAGCCTAATTCAAACACCTGCGACAGCGCCAGTCCCAGAATTCACCAACGAAACCCTCCGTCGCCTCCCCTACCTCGAAGCCATCATCACCGAAACCCTGCGCCTCAAACCCGCCGTGCCCAGCGGCCAACCCCGGCAAACACCCCCCTCGGGCCTGCAAGTAGACGAAGTCTATATTCCCGGCGACACAATCGTCGTTATCCCGCAGCACGTCATTCAGCGCGATGAGCGTTGGTTCCCATCCGGAAACGACTTCATTCCGGAAAGATGGCTAGATAGGAAGGGGGAGCTAGTGAAGAAGGAAGAAGCGTTCTTTCCGTTTCAAATAGGTGCGTTCGTGGCTTTTGAACTTTGTTGCCTTTAACCGGGCTGGGATGAATTGCGACCGACACTAACCTTGTGATATGCAATTGAAGGCCGCTACGGCTGCGTCGGGAAACAGTTTGCGCTTATGGAGATGCGCAGCGTTATCGCAAGAGTAGCGCTTGAGTTTGATCTTGGCTTTGCGGAGGGCGAAACGGGGGTGGAGTTTGATCAAGGAGCGAAGGACACATTTACGTATACTGTTGGGCCGTTGCAGTTGGTATTCAAGGAGAGGGAGGAGAGAGCGTAGAGTAGAGTCGACTTTGGGTGGAGGAAAAGTCTATATGCTTCCGAGATCTTCAGGCCATGCTATCATGATGATTGATGAGCTGGGAATGTTGAATTGATAGACCGATACTGTTGTCGGCTTCAGCTTCGGCAAAGGTATTGCAGGTCAGTATACTATTGAGTACTGGCTGGACTATACTATATCTTGCAAACCATAGCATTTACACGCGCCGTATAGTGATTGTTGCTGCGCTTTGAAAGGAAAACGCCGCTGGGCATCTATCCATCTTTACTTAAGGTTTAACGTTAGAGGTCGCCGCCAAGTTAGGGCTTACCGTCGAAGACAAATGACAAGACTCAAGATTTCTAAAAGCTTACTTGGAAGCGACTCTACTCTGACAATTATCATATTAGACGGCTATTCCAGTTCCTAACAGTGTGCGACTCCATAGTCCTGTCTGACAATCTACCAGAGACCATCAGCTGTGGGAGTCCCAACAAGTTCCCTTCACCTAGGGTTGACACCAGTCCGCCATCAAGACTTCCACTTTCAAACCACCACCACAAAAAGTTTAGGCCAACAAACTATGTCCTCAAGATCAAGATCAAGGTCCGATAACTGACTAATCCTAAACAACATCAGATAGCCTGCAATTCCACCCAATTTCACTTCTTCCAGATCAACACAGGTCAAGCTTAGGATAACCCCCCTGCTTCGCCCTTCCAAACATCAACCACAAAAAGCCCGTGAAGATTCA